>NC_041387.1:167088226-167281003 GCF_002162155.2 Triticum dicoccoides | reverse complement strand
GAGCGCCGGAGCGCGCCGCCGCCCAGACCCGCCATCGCCGGAGTCCGGCGCCCCGCCGCCTCCTGCCCGTCCAGGAGTGCCGCCGTCCCGCGCCTGGGCCGCGTGCGCGCCGCCGCCCGGCCGCCGTTCCGTCGGCGCCCGGTCGCCTGCCGCCGCCCCCGCGTCCGATCCGCGCGCTCGGCGCCTCGCCGCCGCTCCGCCGCGCCCCCGTGTGGTCCCATCGTCGCAGGAGCTCCGCGTCCGCCTCGCCGGAGTTCGCCTGCGCCGCCACCTCGCGGATCTGGATCGGGATGAGATCCACCCGCTCGTTCATCCAAACGTCGTCCCCATCCCCGGTTCCCTCCGTCCCGTTTTCTGCGAGGTCTAATTTCTGCTAAGTCCCCGTAATATGTTCATTCTGGTGCTAGGTTTGACATGCCATAACTTCATGCTCGGTGCTCCGATTTGTACATATAATATATCAAAATGTTCGTCATGAGATGCTCTTAATTTTATTACATTGTGCCATGCTTGTTTGAGTCCATCTTGATGCCCTAATCATCATTGCAAGAGTGATATATGATGTTAACCTGCTGAAACTGCTATAACTTGATGATTTGTCATTTTTGTTGCATTTGATGTGTGCATCTTATGAGCAGAGCCCTACATGTGTTTTGAACTATGTCATGCCATCTTTACTGTGGTGCCATCCATGTATTTTTGTGAGTCTTGTAGTGAGTGCATCGAGCTCGTGAAGTAGGGTACTTGCTATATCTGTTTTGCTAGTCTGAATCTGCTATATCCTGATGCTATGTAAACCTGCTGCTACAAGTCATTCTATGAATAATCTGGAGATGTTCACTAAGTATGTTTTGTTATACATGTGATGCTCTATCCATCCATGCCCCTAGTTGCATTTATAGCCTGCCGTAGCTTGTTGTAATCTTGCTCTCAATTTGCTAAATCATGTTGCTGTCAACCTGTTAACATTAAGTTCAGTTTTGCCATGAGCTTTTCTAGTGATCCATGCACCCTATGAACTTGTTCTTGCCATGCTTAGCTTCATAAACATGTCTTATTAGTGTTGGTTGCCTTGTCATGCCATGTATTGCTCTGTGGTGAGTGGTTAAAGCTCACCAACATGCCTACTTATTGTTGTTCCTGCCATGTCCTGTTTGTTGAATCTGTTAACGAAACTTGCTATGTTCACATGGGTGCCATCATATCTTATGATCCTTTTTGGCTCATGGTCAGTAAGGGACTTTTGTTATATGCAATTATTAGATTCATGCCATGCCTTTGTTTGCCATGATAAGTTCCTGTAGCGTGTTGTTTGATAGCTCTAAACATTGCAACCTGATGTTATTTCTGCTAAGACTGTAAACTGTTATTATTTGCAAACTTTCCATGTCCTTTTGAGCATGTTCTAGTGATTTATGGAGATAGCTCAGTGTTCATGTTTTGTCATGCATTGTCTGTACATCATGTCCATGCCTTTTGTTTTCATATTGAGGTGCTTTAGCATATTGTTTTGATGCTTGCTAGATGCTTAGTTGCTGTTTTGGACAGATTGTCGTGTTGTCTTGTTTGGAGTGTATGTGTTGCACCGTTGCTCCGTTTTGAGTGTGCTCTTTATGAAACTTGCTTGTTATTGCATGTAGTTTCATATTATCATATTGCATCCTTGTTTTGAGGTGTTTGCTTGATGTTTTGTATGCATTTGGCATCAATGCCATGTATAACTTGTTTTTGCTCATATCTTCTAGGCCGTAGCTCCGAACTAAATGAACTCTATATGTAACTTGACTAGAATTTTGTGTAGACCCTCTTGGTGCTCTTTAACTTGCTTTTAACAACTTCAACTTAATGTTTGTTCAGATATGGACCAACTTCGAAACTTGCATATGAGGACTTACCGGAATTGTTATATGTTGTTTCCGGCCTCATTTAAACTTGCTTTGTTGTGTTGGTCTTGTATGCATCATCTTTTGCCATGAGTAGCTTCATGTAGCCTTGTAATGCATCATACTTGGTTGAGCATCATGTCTTGTTCATGTGTGGTTTGTTTATCATGTTGTGTGCTTCTTCTCGATAGTTCCCGTTTTTGTTGCGATCATGAGGATTCGTTCGTCTACGCTTGGTTCGTCTTCGTGGCTTCATCTTCTTCATGGACTCGTTCTTCTTCCTAGCGGGATTTCAGGCAAGATGACCGCTAACCTGGATCTCACTACTATCATTTCTATGCTAGTTGCTTCGTTCTATCGCTTTGCTACGCTACCTACCGCTTGCTCTTCAAGCCTCCCAATTTGCCATGTCAGCCTCTAACCTTGTCACCCTTACTAGCAAACCGTTGCTTGGCTATGTTACCGCTTTGCTCAGCCCCTCTTATAGCGTTGTTAGTTGCAGGTGAAGTTGAAGATTGCTCCATGGTGGACCGGATTGTGTTGGGATATCACAATATCTCTTATATTATTAATGCATCTATATAGTTGGTAAAGGGTGGAAGGCTCGGCCTTATGCCTGGTGTTTTGTTCCACTCTTGCCGCCCTAGTTTCCGTCATACCGGTGTTATGTTCCCGGATTTTGCGTTCCTTACGTGGTTGGGTGATTTATGGGACCCCCTTGATAGTTCGCTTTGAATAAAACTCCTCCAGCAAGGCCCAACCTTGGTTTTACCATTTGCCTCACCTAGCCCTTTTTCCCTTGGGTTTCTGGAGCCCGAGGGTCATCTTTATTTAACCCCCTGGGCCAGTGCTCCTTCGAGTGTTGGTCCGAAACGGGCAGACTGCGGGGCCACCTCGGGGCAACTCGAGGGTTAGTTTTACTCGTAGGCTGACCTATCCAGTGTGCCTTGAGAACGAGATATGTGCAGCTCCTATCGGGATTTGTCGGCACATTGGGCGGCTTTGCTGGTCTTGTTTTACCATTGTCGAAATGTCTTGTAAACTAGGATTCTGAGATTGATCGGGTCTTCCTGGGAGAAGGTATATCCTTCGTTGATCGCAAGAGCTTATCATGGGCTAAGTTGGGACACCCCTGCAGGGTATTATATTTCGAAAGCCGTGCCCACGGTTATGTGCTAGATGGGAATTTGTTAATGTCCGGTTGTAGATAACTTGACACCAGATCCGAATTAAAACGCATCAACCGCGTGTGTAGCCGTGATGGTCTCTTCTCGGCGGAGTCCGGGAAGTGAACATGGTTTGTGTGTTATGATTGACGTAAGTAGGAGTTTAGGATCACTTCTTGATCATTACTAGTTGATAACCGTTCCGCTTGCTCTCTTCTCGCTCTTATTTGCGTTGGTTAGCCACCACATATGCTTAGTCGCTACTGCAACCTCACCACTTTACCCCTTCCTTTCCCTTTTAGCTTTGCTAGTCTTGATACCCATGGTAATGGGATTGCTGAGTCCTCGTGTCTCACAGATTATTACTACAACAGTTGTAGGTACAGATTATTCAACGATCATGACGCGAGAGCAATGTTTGCTTGTTTGGAGTTCTTCTGATTCTTCTTCGATCAGGGGATAGGTTCCAGGTCGGCAGCCTGGGCTAGCAGGGTGGATGTTGTTTGAGCTTCTGTTTGTGTTTCATCCGTAGTCGGATGTTGGTCTTATGTATGATGATGTTGTATTCGTGTGGCACTGTATGCCTTTTGTATGTATCCCCATCTATTATGTAATGTTGATGTAATGATATCCACCTTGCAAAAGCGACTTCAAGATGCGCTTCTATCCTTGGTGGGACCTTCGAGTTCCTTTAGGATAGGGTCGCATCTTGGGCGTGACAATGGTATACTTTTATAGAACCTATGACTGATGCATAGGGAATGACTTTCATTCTCTTTCTATTTTCTGCCGTGGTCGGGATTTGAGTCTTACTCAATTTCATACCTTTGCAACACAGGCAAGAACTCTTTCTTTGACTATTCCATTTTGAACTACTTCAAAATCTTGTCAAGGTATGTACTCATTGAAAATCTTATCAAGCGTCTTGATCTATCTCAATAGATCTTCATGCTCAATATGTAAGTAGCTTTACTGAGGTCTTTCTTTTAAAGAACTCCTTTCAAATACTTCTTTATGCTTTCCAGAAAAATTCTACATCATTTCTGATCAACAATGTGTCACTCACATATACTTATCAGAAAGGTTGTAGTGCTCCCACTCACTTTATTGTAAATACAGGCTTCACTGCAAGTCCGTATAAAACTATATGCTTTGATCAACTTATCAAAGTGTATATTCCATCTCTGAGATGCTTGCACTAGTCCATAGATGGATCGCTGGAGCTTGCACATTTTGTTAGCACCTTTAGGATTGACAAAACCTTCTGGTTGCATCATATACAACTCTTCTTTAAGAAAACCATTAAGGAATGCAGTTTTGACATCCATTTGCCAGATTTCATAAAATGTGGCAATTGCTAACATGATTCGGACAGACTTAAGCATCGCTACAGTTGAGAAAATCTCATTGTAGTCAACACCTTGAATTTGTCAAAACCCTTTTTGTGACAAGTCGAGCTTTGTAGATAGTAACACTACTATCAACGTCCGTCTTCCTCTTGAAGATCCATTTATTTTCTATGGCTTGCCGATCGTCGGGCAAGTCCACCAAAGTCCACACTTTATTCTCATACATGGATCCTATCTCAGATTTCATGGCCTCCAGCCATTTCGTGGAATCAGGGCTCATCATCGCTTCCTCATAGTTTGTAGGTTTATCATGGTCTAGTAACATGACTTCCAGAACAGGATTACCATACTACTCTGGTGCGGACCGTACTCTAGAAGACCTACGAGGTTCTGTAGTAACTTGATCTGAAGTTTCATGATCATCATCATTAGCTTCCTCACTAATTGGTGTAGAAATCACTGGAACTAATTTCTGTGATGAACTACTTTCCAACTCGGGAGAAGGTACAATTACCTTATCAAGCTCTACTTTCCTCCCACTCACTTCTTCAAGAGAAACTTCTTCTCTAGAAAGGATCCATCTTAGCAACAAATATCTTGCCTTCGGATCTGTGATAGAAGGTGTACCCAACAGTTTCCTTTGGGTATTCTATGAAGACACACTTCTCCGATTTGGGTTCGAGCTTATCAGGTTGAATTTTTTTCACATAAGCATTGCAACTCCAAATTTTAAGAAACGACAGCTTAGGTTTATTGCTAAACCATAGTTCATACGGTGTCGTCTCAACGGATTTTGATGGTGCCCTATTTAAAGTGAATGCAGCTGTCTCTAATGCATAATCCCAAAACGATAGTGGTAAATCAGTAAGATACATCATAGATCGCACCATATCCAATAAAGTGCGGTTATGACGTTCGGACACACCGTTACGCTGTGGTGTTCCATGTGGCATGAGTTTGTGAAACTATTCCACATTATTTTAACTCATGGCCAAACTCGTAACTCAATTATTCATCTCCACGATCAGAACGCAGAAACTTTATTTTCTTGTTATGATGATTTTCCACTTCACTCTGAAATTCTTTGAACCTTTCAACTATTTCAGACTTATGTTTCATCAAGTAGATATACCCATATCTGCTCAAATCATCTGTGAAGGTGAGAAAATAATGATACCCGCCACGAGCCTCAATACACATTGGTCTGCATACATCAATATGTATTATTTCCAACAAGTCAGTGGCTCGTTCCATTGTTCTGGAGAACGGAGTTTTAGTCATCTTGCCCAAAAGGCACGGTTCGCAAGCATCAAAAGATTCATAACCAAGTGATTCCGAAAATCCATCTTTTATGGAGTTTCTTCATGCGCTTTACACCGATATGACCCAAACGGCAGTGCCACAAATAAGTTGCACTATCATTATTAACTTTGCATCTTTTGGCATCAATATTATGAATATGTGTATAACTACGATCGAGATCCAACAAACTATTTTCCATGGGTGTATGACCATTGAAGGTTTTATTCATGTAAACAGAACAACAATTATTCTCTGACTTTAAATGAATAACCATATTGCAATAAACATGATCAAATCATATTCATGCTCAAGGCAAACGCCAAATAACATTTATTTAGATTTAACACTAATCTCGAAAGTATAGGGAGTGTGTGATGATGATCATATCAATCTTGGAACTATTTCCAACACCCATCTTCACTTCCCCTCAACTAGTCTCTGTTTATTATGTAACTCCTGTTTCGATTTACTAATCTTAGCACCCGAACAAGTATCAAATACTCAGGGGCTACTATAAACACTAGTAAGGCACACATCAATAATGTGTATATCAAATATACCCTTGTTCACTTTGCCATCCTTCTTATCCACCAAATATCTAGGGCATTTCCGCTTTCAGTGACCATTTCCTTTGCAGTGTAAGCACTCAGTTTCAGGCTTTGGTCCAGCTTTGAGCTTCTTCGTGGGAGTGACAACTTGCTTGTCATTCTACTTGAAGTTCCCTTCTTTCCCTTTGCCCTTTTCTTGAAACTAGTGGTCTTGTCAATCATCAACACTTGATGCTCTTTTCTTGATTTTTACCTTCGTTGATTTTAACATTGCGAAGAGCTCGGGAATCGTTTTCGTCATCCTTTGCATATTATAGTTCATCACGAAGTTCTACTAACTTGGTGATGGTGACTAGAGAACTCTGTCAATCACTAAATTATCTGGAAGATTAACTCCCACTTGATTCAAGCGGTTGTAGTACTCAGACAATCTAAGCACATGCTCACTAGTTGAGCAATTCTCCTCCATCTTTTAGCTATAGAACTTGTTGGAGACTTCATATCTCTCAACTCGGGTATTTGCTTGAAATATTAACTTCAACTCCTGGAACATCTCATATGGCCCATGACGTTCAAAACGTCTTTGAAGTCCCGATTCTAAGCCGTTAAGTATGGTGCACTTAACTATCAAGTAGTCAACATATTGAGCTAGCCAAATGTTCATAATGTCTGCATCTGCTCCTGCAATAGGTCCGTCACCTAGCGGTGCATCAAAGACATAATTCTTCTATGCAGCAATGAGGACAATCCTAAGATCACGGATCCAATCCACATCATTGCTACTAACATCTTTCAACACAGTTTCTCTAGGAACATATCAAAATAAACATATGAAATCAACAACGCGAGCTATTGATCTACAGCATAATTTGCAAAATACTACCAGGACTAAGTTCATGATAAATTTAAGTTCAATTAATCATATTACTTAAGAACTCCCACTTAGATAGACATCTCTCTAATCATCTAAGTGATCACGTGATTCAAATCAACTAAACCATAACCGATCATCGCGTGAAATGGAGTAGTTTTCAATGGTGAACATCACTATGTTGATCATATCTACTATATGATTCACGCTCGACCTTTCGGTCTCAGTGTTCCGAGGCCATATCTGCATATGCTAGGCTCGTCAAGTTTAACCTGAGTATTCTGCGTGTGCAAAACTGGCTTGCACCCGTTGTAGATGGACGTAGAGCTTATCACACCCAATCATCACGTGGTGTCTGGGCACGATGAACTTTGGCAATGGTGCATACTCAGGGAGAACACTTTTATCTTGAAATTTAGTGAGAGATCATCTTATAATGCTATCGTTAATCAAAGAAAAATAAGATGCATAAAGGATAGACATCACATGCAATCAATATAAGTGATATGATATGGCCATCATCATCTTGTGCTTGTGATCTCCATCTCTGAAGCACCGTCATGATCACCATGATCACCAGCAAGACACCTTGATCTCCATCGTAGCATCTTTGTCGTTTCGCCACCTATTGCTTCTACGACTATCGCTACCGCTTAGTGATAAAATAAAGCAATTACAGGGCGATTGCATTGCATACAATAAAGCGACAACCATATGGCTCCTGCCAGTTGCCGACAACTCGATTACAAACCATGATCATCTCATACAATAAAATATAGCATCACGTCTTGACCATATCACATCACAACATGCCCTGCAAAAACAAGTTAGACGTCCTCTACTTTGTTGTTGCAAATTTTTACGTGGCTGCTACGGGCTTAGCAAGAACCGTTCTTACCTACGCATCAAAACCACAACGATAGTTTGTCAAGTTGGCGCTGTTTTAACCTTTGCAAGGACCGGCCGTAGCCACACTCGGTTCATCTAAAGTTGGAGAAACTGACACCCGCCAACCACCTGTGTGCAAAGCACGTCGGTAGAACCAGTCTCGCGTAAGCGTACGCGTAATGTCGGTCCGGGCCGCTTCATCCAACAATACCGCCGAACCAAAGTATGACATGCTGGTAAGCAGTATGACTTATATCACCCACAACTCACTTGTGTTCTACTCATGCATATGACATCTACGCATAAAAACCTGGCTCGGATGCCACTGTTGGGGAACGTAGTAATTTCAAAAAAAAATCCTACGCACACGCAAGATCATGGTGATGCATAGCAACGAGAGGGGAGAGTGTGTCCACGTACCCTCGTAGACCGAAAGCGGAAGCGTTAGCACAACGCGGTTGATGTAGTCGTACGTCTTCACGATCTGACCAATCAAGTACCGAACGTACGGCACCTCCGAGTTCAGCACACGTTCAGCCCGATGACGTCCCTCGAACTCCGATCCAGCCGAGTGTTGAGGGAGAGTTTCGTCAGCACGACGGTGTGGTGACGATGTTGATGTTCTACCGATGCAGGGTTTCGCCTAAGCACCGCTACAGTATTATCGAGGTGGACTATGGTGGAGGGGGGCACCACACATGGCTAAAAGATCAAACAGATCAATTGTTGTGTCTTTGGGGTGCCCCCTGCCCCCGTATATAAAGGAGCAAGGGGGAGGCCGTCCGGGTCTCTATGGCGCGCCCCCAAGAGGGGAATACTACTAGGACTCCAAGTCCTAGTAGGTTTCCACCTAAAGGGAGAGAGGGGGAAGGAAAGAGAGGGAGAGGGAGAAGGAAAGGGGGCACCGCCCCCCCCCCTCTTCTAGTCCAATTCGGACCAGAGGGGGAGGGGTGCGTGGCCTGCCCTAGGCCGCCCCTCTCTCTCCACTAAGGCCCATCGAGGCCCATTAGTTCCCCCGGGGGGTTCCGATAACCCTCCGGCACTCCGGTTTTATCCGAAACTTCTCTGGAACACTTCCGGTGTCTGAATATAGTCGTCCAATATATCAATCTTCGTGTCTCGGCCATTTCAAGACTCCTCGTCATGTCCGTGATCACCGGGACACCGAACAACCTTCGGTACATCAAAACATATAAACTGATAATATAACTATCATCGTAATGTTAAGCGTGCGGACCCTACGGGTTCGAGAACTATGTAGACATGACCGAGACACGTCTCCGGTCAATAAACAATAGCGGAACCTGGATGCTCATATTGGCTCCCACATATTCTACGAAGATCTTTATCGGTCAGACCGCATAACAACATACGTTGTTCCCTTTGTCATCGGTATGTTACTTGCCCGAGATTCGATCGTCGGTATCTCAATACCTAGTTCAATCTCGTTACCGGCAAGTTTCTTTACTCGTATCGTAATACATCATCCCGCAACTAACTCATTAGTTGCAATGCTTGCAAGGCTTAAGTGATGTGCATTACCGAGAGGGCCCAGAGACACCTCTCCGACAATCGGAGTGACAAATCCTAATCTCGAAATACGCCAACCCAACATGTACCTTCGGAGACACCTGTAGAGCTCCTTTATAATCACCCAGTTATGTTGTGACGTTTGGTAGCACAAAAAGTGTTCCTCTGGTAAATGGGAGTTGCATAATCTCATAGTTACAGGAACATGTATAAGTCATGAAGAAAGCAATAGCAACATACCAAACGATCAAGTGCTAAGATAACGAAATGGGTCAAGTCGATCACATCATTCTTCTAATGATGTGATCCCGTTAATCAAATGACAACTCATGTATATGGTTAGGTAACTTAACCATCTTTGATTAACGAGCTAGTCAAGTAGAGGCATACTAGTGACAGTATGTTTGTCTATGTATTCACACATGTATTATGTTTCCGGTTAATACAATTCTAGCATGAATAATAAACATTTATCATGAAATAAGAAATAAATAATAACTTTATTATTGCCTCTAGGGCATATTTCCTTCAGTCTCCCACTTGCACTAGAGTCAATAATCTAGTTCACATCGCCATGTGATTTAACACCAAGATTCACATCTGTATGTGATTAATACCCATAGTTCACATCATCATGTGATCAACACCCAAAGGATTACTAGAGTCAATAATCTAGTTCACATCGTTATGTGATTAACAACCAAAGAGTACTAAGGTATGATCATGTTTTGCTCATGAGAGAAGTTTAGTCAACGGGTCTGTCACATTCAGAGCCGTATGTATTTTGCAAATATTATATGTCTACAATGCTCTGCACGGAGCTACTCTAGCTAATTGCTCCCACTTTCTATATGTATCCAGATTGAGACTTAGAGTCATCTGGATCAGTGTCAAATCTTGCATCGACGTAACCCTTTACGATGAACCTCTTTTCACATCCATAATCGAGAAACTTATCCTTATTCCACTAAGGATAATTTTGACCAATGTCCAGTGATCTACTCCTAGATCACTATTGTACTCCCTTGCCAAACCAGGGCAGAGTATACAATAGGTCTGGTCCATAGCATGGCATACTTTTATAGAACCTATGACTGATGCATAGGGAATGACTTTCATTCTCTTTGTATTTTCTGCCGTGGTCGGGATTTGAGTCTTACTCAATTTCATACCTTTGCAACACAGGCAAGAACTCTTTCTTTGACTGTTCCATTTTGAACTACTTCAAAATCTTGTCAAGGTATGTACTCATTGAAAATCTTATCAAGCGTCTTGATCTATCTCAATAGATCTTGATGCTCAATATGTAAGTAGCTTTACTGAGGTATTTCTTTTAAAGAACTCCTTTCAAATACTTCTTTATGCTTTCTAGAAAAATTCGACATCATTTCTGATCAATAATATGTCACTCACATATACTTATCAGAAAGGCTGTAGTGCTCCCACTCACTTTATTGTAAATACATGCTTCACTGCAAGTCCGTATAAAACTATATGCTTTGATCAACTTATCAAAGTGTATATTCCATCTCTGAGATGCTTGCACCAGTCCATAGATGGATCGTTGGAGCTTGCACATTTTGTTAGCACCTTTAGGATTGACAAAACCTTCTGGTTGCATCATATACAACTCTTCTTTAAGAAAACCATTAAGGAATGTAGTTTTGACATCCATTTGCCAGATTTTATAAAATGTGGCAATTGCTAACATGATTCAGACAGACTTAAGCATCGCTACAGTTGAGAAAATCTCATTGTAGTCAACACCTTGAATTTGTCGAAAACCTTTTTGCGACAAGTCGAGCTTTGTAGATAGTAACACTACTATCAATGTCCGTCTTCCTCTTGAAGATCCATTTATTTTCTATGGCTTCCCGATCATCGGGCAAGTCCACCAAAGTCCACACTTTGTTCTCATACATGGATCCTATCTCAGATTTCATGGCCTCCAGCCATTTCGTGGAATCTGGGCTCATCATCGCTTCCTCATAGTTTTTTTTGAAGGTTAAGACAATAGGAAAGTCTCCTACTGCATGTATATGTAAAGTAATAATAAGACAGTTACATGGTGGTATTTATAAGGGAGTATGGGTGGGGGGGGTAGGTGCTAGAGCCCAAACACAACCCTAACTATGCTGAGGCAGGCTTTGAAAGAAGGAAGAGACAACATGTCTCTTGTTATCAGGTAGTCTATATCTAATATTGCCAAAGTCTTCTTTGAATCTACTGAACCATGAAGAAATGGAAGGTGACACATGCCTAAAATAATTATTATTGCGTTCCTTCCAAAGGCTCCAAGCAGCAGTGAGAAATATCTCCATGATCATCTTGCGTGGGTGTTGTGCCTTTAAGTTCTCCACCAGCTCTAACCTATCTCCTTGCGTAGCCCAAGATATACATGGTATACCCCAACATTCCTTGCTGAAGGTGCAATGAAAGAAGAGATGCTCCATAGTTTCTTCGATATGATACCCGCAAAGCAAGCAGTAAAGATTGGTGCCAATATTGTAGTGTCGCCTCTTGAGCATATTCCTTGTGTTGAGCCTGTCCGCAAGTAAAAACCAACCAAAGACTTTGATTTTGGGTATGCATTTAGTCTTCCAGAGCCACATGAAAGCCGCGTGAGCAACCACATCCCGAAAAACAAACTGATAGTAGGCTGTGGTTTTGAAAACAGTTTATCCCCAACAGTAGGACCAAACATCATCATGATCTACCAACGCCATCGCAGCCATATCAGTTTGGAGGAGCTTGAGTTCGTCATGGGCTTGCAACGAGAGTGGTAGCTGAAAAGTTTCGTGAAGGGTGGGGGCAGTCAAAAAACCTTGCACAGACAAGTCCTCATTATGGGCATAAGATAAAGCTCGCGGATATTGTTCTGCCAAGATGGACTGGTTCCAGTTATCTTTCCAGAATAGGACAGAAGCGCCATTATTTACTTGCACCTGAGTAATGCCACGATAGATTGGCATAAGATTTACTAGATCACGCCACCAGAAGGAGCCACAACTATCCGATGCATGCGGGATGGAGTTAACATAGTAGGTTTCCCAGATGAGCTGAACCCAAGGAGCATCCATTCTGTTGTAGAATTTATGCAGAAATTTGAGCAAAAGCGCGTCATTTTGAATTTTAAGGTCAAGGATACCCAAGCCACCACTCTTTTTGGGTCGACACACCATGTCCCAAGCTGCCAAAGAGTTCTGTTTATCACCATCAGCCGTGCGTTTGTTCCAAAGACAGTGCATGTGGATTTTATCTAGTTGAGAAATTACCTTTGGTGGCAATCTGAGAGTCCCCATGGGATAGATTGCCAGCGAGGTGATGAGCGAATTTACCAATGCTAGCTTGCCCGCGTAGGACATCAGGGACATTGCAGCTGTGATTTTCCTTTCAGCTTTGCAGACAAACGGCGTCAGGTCAAGGACCGAGGGCCGGGTGGTGCCAAGGGGCAGACCAAGATAGGTAAAGGGCATGCTGGCATGTGTGCATCCAAAAAGATTGGCCAGGTCATTACACTTGCTCGGCGGCGTATTAGTTGACACAAGCGTGGATTTATGGAAGTTGATTTTCAAACCAATAGAGGTGGCATAATCTTCGAGAATCAGTTTGATCTTTGTTGCTTGGTCCATGCAGGCCGGAAGGACAATAATTGTGTCGTCGACATATTGGATTACGGGGTATTTAGCGTCACCAGTAGGAGGGATGGGATGTTTGATCAAATCCTGCTCAAGTGCTGCATTGATAGCAGTTTGAAGTAGATCAGCGGCAAGGACGAAGATTAGGGGGGACATCGCATCACCTTAGCGAACCCCACATTTACACTGAAACTGTCGACCTGGCACCCCATTCAGTAACACAGAAGATTTACCCGACGAAAAGATGCTCTCCATCCAAGCCAACCATTTGGGCGGGAAACCCATGTTCTTCAAGATTAGAAGCATGGCAGAGTGCTCGACCGTGTCAAAGGCCTTCGCAAAATCTAGTTTTAGCAGAACAATTTCTCGTTTGGAGGCCTGGCACTAGTGAATATATTCGAAAGCCCAGGCAAGGCAGTCATGGATTGATCTACCATGTAGGAAACCATATTGATTTCGGTGCACAATGCGGAGGATGATTTTTTGGAGCCGATTTGCCAGAATTTTAGTTATCAACTTCAGGCAGCAGTTAAGGAGCGTGATCGGTCGGAAGTCATTAACACATTCAGGCGAATTAACCTTGGGGATTAGTGTGATAAAACCCACATTAATGCATTCAAGATTAAGGCCGCCTTGATGGAACTCATCACAAAGAAGATAAAAGTCATTTTTAATGATTGGCCAACATGCTTTTAAGAAGGCACCATTAAAGCCATCAGGGCCAGGTGCCCGGTCAGGTGGCATTTCAGACACCACATCATCAATTTCTTTACGTGCGAATGGTGCAATGAGATCCGAGAAATCCACCTCGCCCTTTAGCAAGGTTTCTAAGTTGAACTTCATAGGTTGAGGATTTGCTTGTCCCATTCTACCTTTGAAAGCTTCGAATAAAATGGACTCTTTCCCGGCATGGTCAGTGATTCCCACTCCAGCCGAGTCTTTGAGCGAACTAATGCAGTTTCTTCTGAAGCGTTCCGTGGCAATGGTTCGGAAAAACTTGGAATTCTCGTCACCAAACTGAATCCATCTGATCGTACACCTTTTTTTTCCAATAATCTTTTTGATATTGCAGGAGACGGAGCAAGTGATTCTTGAGAATGCGTCGAAAGTTTTTTTCTGGTGTGGTCAGAGTCCGACGGTCTTCAATATTGTCAAGCTCCAAAAGTGCTTTATTGGTGTTCTCAATGGCTATTTTAAGGCTAGAAATTTTCTTACTCCATTGCTTGAGAGCATGACGAACTGTCTTGAGCTTTTGCCCAATTCTTGCCGCACAATTATGGTTCTTATTAAATCTGATGGGTTTGTTCCAAGCATGCTTGACTACCTACATAAATCCAGGATGAGCAATCCAATATGATTCAAACCTGAAGAGTTTGCTTTTTGGGATTGTAGTTTGGATGACCACAGTACATGGAGTATGGTCAGAAACCGGTTTACCAAGAGGATTCACCAAGGTGTTGGGAAATGTAGTAGTCCAATTCAACATGGTGAAGAACCAATCGAGTTGCTCCAGGAGTGGCTGAGACTGCATATTCAACCAAGTATAAGAACAACCCTTGATGGGTAATTCAGTTAGGTTTTGTTCCCAAATGAAGTCATTGAAAGTGAACATATCTTGGACATTTGCACCTGGTTTGTTACAATTATCAGGTGATTGAATGTAATTGAAATCGCCTAGTAATAACCAGTCTTCAGCAGAGGGGATATTTAAATCAAATAGCCAATTTGTAAACGTGGCACGCTGCTCCCCCTGACAGGGGCCATAAATGTTAACGAGCTTCCAACAATGAGTGGACTGCGTGGATGTGAATTTGACTCCTAACGCAAACTGCTCGGATAAAAAGACCCGGCCCGTAAAGATACTGCTATTCCATACCGTGAGAATCCCACCCGACGCTCCTTGAGAGGGAATATACGCAGATTGATCAAAACACCGAGGGAAAATGGATTTCAAAACAGCAGAATCAAAGAAAGGCATTTTAGATTCCTGCAAGCAAACGATCGCGCACCCACTAGCATTGCTCGCATTACCAAGCGCCAAATATTTTTCGGGCGCATTAAGACCACGTACATTCCAGCAAAGTACGTTCCAGTTACGCAAAAGCATTGATAAAGTAGCCAAGTTTCAGCAAGGACGAAAGCAGAGAAAGCAAAGCAAACTACTCTTCAGAGAGGGTCGAAGTAGAGAGTTCTTCAGCAGGTATCGCGCAGAGATTCGTGCCAATAGCCTGCATAGTAGGGATTGATGTGGGCGGAGGAGCTGCAGCATCATCAGCTTCAGAAGTAGCTATCCCAGATGTGGAATCATCCCCAGATGTAAGCACCGAAGCTCCAACAGCAGCAGAAGGGATTATGTGAGGCTTGACTTTGGACTTGGTAGCGCGAGCATCAGAAGGCTGAAGAACCCTGAATCCATCATATTTATTGTTCCTGTTACTACGTCGCAGAGTGGATGTATCAACAGGAGCTTGCAGTTTCCCCTTGCATTGCTTCTGAGTCTGATTGGCAGTGGTCATGCAACCCTGGCCTTCAACTGACATGCTCATTGAGGTGCTCGAAGCATCTGGCAGTGCTGGAGCAGAGATGATAGTAGAAGTGACTGAGTAAGCCTGTTGATCAACTTGCTATTCAACAACAGAATTGCTTGGCACCACCAGGGGTTCATATGGCTCCCAGGTAAGGAGCAGAGGCGGCGTGGCAGATGGCACATGAGTGTCAACCAGAGAGTCCAGTTCTGAGTTTGATTCAGGCAAAGCAGAGAAAGCAGGCTCAGGCAGAGCAAGTGCATGTACCTGTTGGCTGACCACCTGAGTGAACTGAATATTCCCCCTAGTCAAAGAAACCTGAATCTCCACCTGGAAAGAGTTCTGCTGCAGACCCAAACCAGAACGCCAAGGCCCAAAAGAAGCCATCATCGGGCGGAGGGCAGAGAAAATGGCAGTGTTAAGCTGTTGTTGAGGAATGGTATTTTCCAACAGCAATGCCATGAGAGCATCCCCATGAGCCGAGAGGCCAAAACGCAGTCCATGATTGTGAAGTTCCACTGAGATCGTGAGCGATTCGTCAACTAGTGGAGCAGTAGCAGTCTCCTGACCAGGAATCACCAGCATATCAAACATAGAGCTATCCGAATCAGTTTCAGTCTCATAAGAGGAGGTGATGGAATAATCCCACACCTGCATAGCATTGTCAGAGATGTTATTATCAGGCGCAATACCATCTTGAACTTGCAAACCCTATGCAGTGATCCACGCTTGGAAGTTCATGAGATACGGCGATAACTGAGGCAGAGGAGGAGTAGCCGACGTAGGCCATGCGCCCCACCCTGCATTGTCCTGATCCTGTTGCACTTCAGGCTCTTCTGGTGCGCCATTGGGAGGTGCTGCATTCTACACAAACCAATTGTGCACCTGCTGCTGATACAGTTGTTCCGCAGTCAGGTCAGGGCCAAATTGAGGATGCGGGATGCCATCAGGTGGTGGAGGTTCCTCTCCGGCAGGCAGAACTTCAGGTAAAAGACCATTCTAGTCATTGCTATGGAGGATTGTGATCTACACGGTCCAATAATCACGCGCCCCACCTAGCTGCCAAACCACAAAACTTTTTGGCACCAGGTTCAATCTTAGAACTCTAGCCTTGATCAACATGAAACGACAATCTTGGCGGGGATTATACCAAGAAACAAGAGCACCAAAACCAGCAAGCGACTTATTGATGTAATAGTCAGTCTGGTAATCATACAGAAATCCAAAGTACATTAACCAGATCTCGGGACCGAAGGAGGTGGTGCAACGATTAAGCGCTTCATTATGAGGAACAAAAGTGATGAGCAGACCCTCTTCCTCAAGCTCTAAAGGAGTGGCAACCGCAGTATCTCTGATGAAAGAGTCCATGAAACCAAAAATCCCTATTCCGAACGGATGATCGCTAACTTCAGTAGTGAAAATTTGGGCCTCATGAAGCAAACCTCTGACGGCATGGCGGATGATGGCGCGACGATGCAAAGGAACATAATGGCTGGTCTCCGCTATGGCCAAAAAGTCGTGGTTGAGCAGCAGAAGAGGCTCGACCACCATGCCACTGCGGACGACACGGTCCGCCGGTCCTTGTTCGACGGCAAATCCGGGCGGTAGGAACGACACCGGATTGAGGGTGAAGTTTGCCATGGTGGTGGAGCGGATGGAGAGCAACTGAGGTGACGGGGGTGGCAGTGGTGACGAGTGGTTGTGGCAGGGCGGTGTCGTTTGAGGAAGCCGAGGAGAAGCGGAAATGTGAGGGGCATTTTTGGTAGGTTGGAGATTTTTAGGGATCCACTGCCATCGCTCACGCCACCGCTTCGAACGACACGATTGTGCCAAGTGTCCATAGTGGTTGCAGGCCTCGCATCGGATGGTCAATTTGCGAGTACGTTTGTGCACAGGAGTGACCGGGGCAGTGGAAGAACTGGGGGGATTGATATTATGAGGCTTGACGGCATCAGCCGGTCTAATATGTTGCCAAGTACACCGAGTCGGGCAATTACTTACCTTGTGATCAGGTGCAGAGCACTTAATGCAAATCAGCCGAGCCAGGCAGTGAATCTTGGGGTGACCCCATTGTAAGCATCGGGCACACAAGACCGCCCAATTGTTAGCTAGGGTGGTAATTTCATCCTCAGAATAGGAAGCTTGGGCCAAATCAGCCTTATGCTGGGCCGAGAGTTTAGGGGGCCAAAAGAATGGGCCGGAGCATATTTGAACGCCAAATTAAGGAAGCACTATGGCGGGACAGGATAATGGACATTAATGGGGCATTTAAACGCACCCAAATGGAGACACTCCGAATTATGCTCATCCTCCAATTCGGCAGCCCGAAGATATTTCTTAATTAATGAGATCCTCGGTGATTCCTGAATTATGGGCTCCTCATCCTGTGTTGCCAAAAAAGATCCTAATTGAATTTGAATACCACGAGTGTTCTTCGGGATGGATGAGGATGAAGAAGCTTCCTGCGCATTTTTGTTGGAGAAAACCATATGATCAAGAGGCACCAAAGATAATTTGCATAACTCATAAGAAGAATCTGTCCCAGAAGGATGAGATCTCATAAATTCCAAGTTTGATTTGATAGCCATTGGGTGTCGAGCTGAAATTTCTGATAGTTCTTCATCAGCATGCAAAATCTCATTAGACGTGTAAACCCGGGTAAAACCTCCCTTGTACAGATGAAAATGACAAATAAAGTCTGGCCAAATATGATCTTTAATACCGTAGATAAAATGACCCACTTTATTATTTACAACCGAGAAATGAAACACACGAGGCTTGATCTTGTGCACTCGAAAACCAGCACTAATGCCCCCAATGCAGCATTGAAGAGCAATACCCATAGATTCTTCATGGAGAGGGAAAGAGGCCGAGGAGAAGGAGAACACTAGAAAAAATTCCTTGACGCCTCGGGAGGGAGAAAAATGCACCGTGGAACCGAATTTTCGTCTCACCTGGTCTACAAGGGCTAATCCAGGGGCAAAATCCCAATGCAAGAGGCCTTCCATCTTGATTTACCTTAGATATCGCCATTAGTTTGGGTGGAGCAGGTGGGAGAGGAGAGGAGAGGGAGGTGGGAGAGGAGAGACATTTTTTTGGTCCTCATAGTTTGTAGGTTTATCATGGTCTAGTAACATGACTTCCAGAACAGGATTACCGTACTACTCTGGTGCGGACCGTACTCTAGAAGACCTACGAGGTTCTGTAGTAACTTGATCTGAAGTTTCATGATCATCTACATTAGCTTCCTCACTGAATGGTGTAGTTGTCACAGGAACCGGTTCTTGTGATGAACTACTTTCCAATAAGGGAGCAGGTACAGTTACCTCATCAAGTTCTACTTTCCTCCCACTCACTTCTTTCGAGAGAAACTCCTTCTCTAGAAAGAATCCATTTTTATCAACGAATATCTTGCCTTCGGATCTGTGATAGAAGGTGTACCCAATAGTCTGGGTATCCTATGAAGACGCATTTCTCCGATTTGGGTTTGAGCTTATCAGGATGAAACTTTTTCAGATAAGCATTGTGACCCCAAATTTTAAGAAACAACAGCTTAGGTTTACTGCTAAACCATAGTTCATACGGTGTTGTCTCAACGGATTTTGATGGTGCCTTATTTAAAGTGAATGCAGCTATCTCTAATGCATAACCCCAAAATGATAGTGGTAAATCGGTAAGATACATCATAGATCGCACCATATCCAATAAAGTGCGGTTATGACGTTCGGACACACCGTTACGATGTGGTGTTCCATGTGGCGTGAGCTTGTGAAACAATTCCACATTGTTTTAACTGAAGGCCAAACTCGTAACTCAAATATTCATCTCCACGATCAGATCGCAGAAACTTTATTTTTCTTATTATGATGATTTTTCCACTTCACTCTGAAATTCTTTGAACCTTTCAACTATTTCAGACTTATGTTTCATCAAGTAGATATACCCATATCTGCTCAAATCATCTTGTGAAGGTCAGAAAATAATGATACTTTCCACGAGCATCAACACTCATTGGATCGCATACATCGGTATGTATTATTTCCAGTAAGTCAGTAGCTTGTTCCATTGTTCCGGAGAACGGAGTTTTAGTCATCTTGCCCAAAAGGCACGGTTCGCAAGCATCAAATGATTCATAACCAAGTGATTCCGAAAATCCATCTTTATGGAGTTTCTTCATGCGCTTTACACCGATATGACCCAAACGGCAGTGCCACAAATAAGTTGCACTATTATTATTAACTTTGCATCTTTTGGCATCAATATTGTGTATCATTACGATCGAGATCCA
This sequence comes from Triticum dicoccoides, assembly GCF_002162155.2. NCBI lineage: Eukaryota > Viridiplantae > Streptophyta > Magnoliopsida > Poales > Poaceae > Triticum > Triticum dicoccoides. Next base: position 167,261,015 of record NC_041387.1, on the reverse strand, counting down.
ACAAACTATTTTCATTGGGTGTATGACCATCGAAGGTCTTATTCATGTAAACAGAATAACAATTATTCTCTAACTTTAAATGAATAATCGTATCGCAATAAACATGATCAAATCATATTCATGCTCAACACAAACGCCAAATAACATTTATTTAGGTTTAACACTAATCCCGAAAGCATAGGGAGTGTGTGATGATGATCATATCAATCTTGGAACTACTTCCAACACACATCGTCACTTCCCCTTCAACCAGTCTCTGTTTATTCTGTAACTCCTATTTCGAGTTATTAATCTTAGCAACCGAACAAGTATCAAATACTCAGGGGCTACTATAAACACTAGTGAGGCACACAACAATAACCTGTATATCATATATACCCTTGTTCAATTTGCCATCCTTCTTATCCACCAAATATTCAGGGCATTTCCATTTCCAGTGACCATTTCCTTTACAGTGTAAGCACTCAATTTTAGGCTTTGGTCCAGCTTTGGGCTTCTTCGCGGGAGTGACAACTTGCTTGCCATTCTACTTGAAGTTCCCTTTCTTTCCCTTTGCCCTTTTCTTGAAACTAGTGGTCTTGTCAATCATCAACACTTGATGCTCTTTCTTGATTTCTACCTGCGTTGATTTCAACATCGTGAAGAGCTCGGGAATCGTTTTTGCCATCCTTTGCATACTATAGTTCATCACAAAGTTCTACTAACTTGGTGATGGTGACTAGAGAACTTTGTCAATCACTATCTTATCTACAATATTAACTCCCACTTGATTCAAGCGATTGTAGTACCCAGACAATCTGAGCACATGCTCACTAGTTGAGCAATTCTCCTCCATCTTTTAGCTATAGAACTTGTTGGAGACTTCATGTCTCTCAACTCAGGTATTTGCTTGAAATATTAAATTCAACTCCTGGAATATCTCATATGGTCCATGACGTTCAAAACGTCTTTGAAGTCCCGATTCTAAGCTGTTAAGCATGGTGCACTAAACTATCAAGTAATCATCACATTGAGCTAGCCAAACGTTCATAACGTCTGCATTTGCTCCTGCAATAGGTTTGTCACCTAGCGGTGCATCAAGGACATAATTTTTCTGTGTAGCAAGGAGGATAATCCTCAGATCACGGATCCAATCCGCATCATTGCTACTAACATCTTTCAACATAGTTTTTATCTAGGAACATATCAAAATAAATATATGAAAGCAACAACGCAAGCTATTGATCTACAACATAATTTGCAAAATACTACCAGGTACTAAATTCATGATAAATTTAAGTTCAATTAATCATATTACTAAAGAACTCCCACTTAGACAGACATCTCTCTAGTCATCTAAGTGATCACGTGATCCAAATCAACTAAACCATGTCTGATCATCACGTGAGATGGAGTAGTTTCCAATGGTGAACATCACTATGTTGATCATATCTACTATATGATTCACGTTCGACCTTTCGGTCTCCGTGTTTCGAGGCCATATCTGTATATGCTAGGCTCGTCAAGTTTAACCTGAGTATTCTGCGTGTGCAAAACTGGCTTGCACCCATTGTAGATGGACATAGAGCTTATCACACCTGATCATCACGTGGTGTCTGGGCACGACGAACTTTGGCAACGGTGCATACTCAGGGAGAACACTTTTTATCTTGAAATTTAGTGAGAGATCATCTTATAATGCTACCATAAATCAAAGCAAGATAAGATGCATAAAAGATAAACATCACATGCAATCAATATAAGTGATATGATATGGCCATCATCATCTTGTGCTTTTGATCTCCATCTCCGAAGCACCTCCATGATCACCATCGTCACCGGCGCGACACCTTGATCTCCATCGTAGCATCATTATCGTCTCGCCAATCTTATGCTTCTACGACTATCACTACCGCTTAGTGATAAAGTAAAGCATTACAGGGCGATTGCATTGCATACAATAAAACGACAACCATATGGCTCCTGCCAGTTCCGATAACTCGGTTACAAAACATGATCATCTCATACAATAAAATATAGCATCATGTATTGACCATATCACATCACAACATTCCCTGCAAAAACAAGTTAGACGTCCTCTACTTTGTTGTTGCAAATTTTACATGGCTACTATGGGCTTAGCAAGAACCGTTCTTACCTACGCATCAAAACCACAACGATAGTTTGTCAAGTTGGTGCTATTTTAACCTTCGCAAGGACCGGGCGTAGCCACACTCGGTTCAACTAACGTTGGAGAAACTGACACCCGCCAGCCACCTGTGTGCAAAGCACGTCGGTAGAACCAGTCTCGCGTAAGCGTACGCGTAATGACGGTTCGGGCCGCTTCATCCAATAATACCGCCGAACCAAAGTATGACCTGCTGGTAAGCAGTATGACTTATATCGCCCACAACTCACTTGTGTTCTACTCGTGCATATGACATCTACGCATAAAACCTGGCTCGGACGCCACTGTTGGGGAACGAAGTAATTTAAAAAAAATCCTACGCACACGCAAGATCATGGTGATGCATAGCAACAAGAGGGGAGAGTGTGTCCACGTACCCTCATAGACCGAAAGCAGAAGCGTTAGCACAACGCGGTTGATGTAGTCGTACGTCTTCACGATCCGACCGATCAAGTACCGAACATACGACACCTCCGAGTTCAGCACACGTTCAGCCCGATGACGTCCCTCGAACTCCGATCCAGCCGAGTGTTGAGGGAGAGTTTCGTCAGCACGACGGCGTGGTGACGATGTTGATGTTCTACCGACACAGGGCTTTGCCTAAGCACCGCTATAGTATTATCGAGGTGGACTATGGTGGAGGGGGGCACCGCACACGGCTAAAAGATCAAACAGATCAATTGTTGTGTATTTGGGGTGCCCCCTGCCCCCGTATATAAAGGAGCAAGGGGGGGTGCGGCCGGCCAAGGGGAGAGGCGCGCCGGAGGAGTCCTACTCCTACCGAGAGTAGGACTCCCCCCTTTTCCATGTTGGACTAGGAGAGAGAGGGGAAAGAGGTGGAGGGGAGGGGAGGAAGGAAAGGGGGGGCACCGCCCCCCCTATCCTAGTCCAATTCGGACCAGAGGGGGAGGGGCACGCGGCCTGCCCTAGGCCTCCCCTCTCTCTCTCTCCACTAAGGCCCATCGAGGCCCATTAGCCCATTAGTTCCCCCGGGGGTTCCGATAACCCTCCGGCACACCGGTTTTATCCAAAACTTCTCCGGAACACTTCTGGTGTCCGAATATAGTCGTCCAATATATCAATCTTCATGTCTCGGCCATTTCGAGACTCCTCGTCATGTCTGTGATCACATCCAGGACACCGAACAACCTTCGGTACATCAAAACATATAAACTCATAATATAACTGTCATCGTAACATTAAGCGTGCAGACCCTACGGGTTCGAGAACTATGTAGACATGACCGAGACACGTCTCCGGTCAATAACAACTAGCGGAACCTGGATGCTCATATTGGCTCCCACATATTCTACGAAGATCTTTATCGGTCAGACCGCATAACAACATACGTTGTTCCCTTTGTCATCGGTATGTTACTTGCCCGAGATTCGATCGTTGGTATCTCAATACCTAGTTCAATCTCGTTACCGGCAAGTCTCTTTACTCGTATCGTAATACATCATCCCGCAACTAACTCATTAGTTGCAATGCTTGCAAGGCTTAAGTGATGTGCATTACCGAGAGGGCCCAGAGATACCTCTCCGACAATCGGAGTGACAAATCCTAATCTCGAAATACACCAACCCAACATGTACCTTCGGATACACCTGTAGAGCTCCTTTATAATCTCCCAGTTACGTTGTGACGTTTGGTAGCACACAAAGTGTTCCTCCGGTAAACGGGAGTTGCATAATCTCATAGTTACAGGAACATGTATAAGTCATGAAGAAAGCAATAGCAACATACTAAACAATCAAGTGCTAAGCTAATGGAATGGGTCAAGTCAATCACATCATTCTCCTAATGATGTGATCCCGTTAATCAAATGACAACTCATGTATATGGTTAGGAAACTTAACCATCTTTGATTAATGAGCTAGTCAAGTAGAGGCATACTAGTGACACTATATTTGTCTATGTATTCCCACATGTATTATGTTTCCGGTTAATACAATTCTAGCATGAATAATAAACATTTATCATGAAATAAGGAAATAAATAATAACTTTATTATTGCCTCTAGGGCATATTTCCTTCAGTCTCCCACTTGCACTAGTGTCAATAATCTAGTTCACATCGCCATGTGATTTAACACCAAGATTCACATCTGTATGTGATTAATACCCATAGTACGCATCATCATGTGATCAACACCCAAAGGGTTACTAGAGTCAATAATCTAGTTCACATCGTTATGTGATTAACAACCAAAGAGTACTAAGGTATGATCATGTTTTGCTCGTGAGAGAAGTTTAGTCAACGGGTCTGTCACATTCAGAGCCGTATGTATTTTGCAAATATTCTATGTCTACAATGCTCTGCACGGAGCTACTCTAGCTAATTGCTCCCACTTTCTATATGTATCCAGATTGAGACTTAGAGTCATCTGGATCAGTGTCAAATCTTGCATCGACGTAACCCTTTAAGACGAACCTCTTTTCACATCCATAATTGAGAAACATATCCTTATTCCACTAAGGATAATTTTGACCAATGTCCGGTGATCTACTCCTAGATCACTATTGTACTCCCTTGCCAAACCAGGGCAGAGTATACAATAGGTCTGGTCCATAGCATGGCATACTTTTATAGAACCTATGACTGATGCATAGGGAATGACTTTCATTCTCTTTCTATTTTCTGCCGTGCTCGGGATTTGAGTCTTACTCAATTTCATACATTTGCAACACAGACAAGAACTCTTTCTTTGACTATTCCATTTTGAACTACTTCAAAATCTTGTCAAGGTATGTACTCATTGAAAATCTTATCAAGCGTCTTGATCTATCTCAATAGATCTTGATGCTCAATATGTAAGTAGCTTTACTGAGGTCTTTCTTTTAAAGAACTCCTTTCAAATACTTCTTTATGCTTTCCAGAAAAATTCTAGATCATTTCTGATCAACAATATGTCACTCACATATACTTATCAGAAAGGCTGTAGTGCTCCCACTCACTTTATTGTAAATACAGGCTTCATTGCAAGTCTGTATAAAACTGCCCGTGAAACTATTTCACACGGCTGACCTTTTTGTGTGACGCCCGACATGAAGGCGCCACACTACACTATGCAACGCCTCACAGATAGGCGCTACACGTCTGGCCAAGGTCGCACCCGTGTGATCCGAAAATTACTAAGTAAGTGTGCAGCGCCTGAGAGCTAGGCGCCACACTATACAGTGTAGCGCCTAGCTTCTAGGCGTTGCACTAGTGGTTGCTTCATTTTGTAGTGCAACCACTAGTGCAGCGCCTGGTACACACTATACAGTGCAACGCGTAGCTCTTAGGCTCCGCACAATGACTAAGCAATTTTTAGGTAGTCTGGGGTGCAACGCTGGCCAGGCCTGTAACGCCTATCTGTGAGGCGTCTCACAATGTAGTGTGGCGCCTTCATGTCAGGCGTCACACAAAAAGGTCAGTCGGGTGAAATAGTTTCACGGGCAATTCATTCTCTAATTTGATTTTGTCCACAGGTCAAATTTGTTAAATTTGCCTTTTCTTCCTCATTCACACATGGATCAGCAAGGAGACAAACGATGGACTGCTGCTAAGCCACACCTTTTTCCTTTTTTCTCTAGCTTTTTCCCTTAAGCACCCGCCTCTTCTACAGGCAGCACTAGTACACTGCGAGGCATCCCTTCCTGACACCCGAACCTAGCTGGCCTGTGGAGCACCCAGTTGAGGCGACGCATTGGCCATGCCCTAATGGGTCGCATCGCTTGTCCCATTATAACACCACATGAGTGCATCCTTTGTTTAAGTGGTTGCACGCATCGAGTAACAGTGCCGGCCATTACGTTGATAATGGCCAGACGCTGTACTTCTTGAGAGGGGTCTTTTGGTCGCCAAATAAACTGCTTCAAGGAGCGTTTGAGTATTCGGGCAGACCCCTCCGAGCTGGATCGATAGGGGGATATCTTGAATACAAAACCACTGCGAGGTCCACTCTTCGGAGTCCTTCTTTGGGGTCCTGACGGGGTACCTTTAGGCAAAAATACTTTCTCCATAATTCAAAATGGGCCTCTAGCCCAGGAACATCTCGCAAAGGGCGACAAAGCCCGAGATATGCAGAATAGACCCAGGGGTGAGGTGATGGAGTTGGATCCTGTAGAACTCTAGCAAACCCCTTAGGAAAGGGTGAATAGGAAAGTGTCGGATTAAGGGATCCGCAAACCCTTGAGAGGTTTGAACTCTGGGGTGCGTGCGGAGATCTCAACCTATCCAGCCTGCCTACTCGCGATCCTCCTAAGCCTAGCACGTCGAGCTCAAAAGGACAAAGAGACACAACAGTTTATACTGGTTCGGGCCACCGTTGTGGTGTAATGCCCTAATCCAGTGTGGTGTGGTGGATTGGCTTGAAAGACTGAGGATGAACTAGTACAGTGGATGAACAAGCCTCAGAAGGTGAGGTGTTCTTGAGCTGGTGTGGTGTATGCTAGCTCTACTTGTTCTCATTCCGTCCCCTTGTATGGTGGTGGCTAGTTCTATTTATAGTGGCCTTGGTCCTCTTCCTAAATATGAGCGGGAAGGGATCCCATAATGACCGGATTTGAAAGGGGACAAGTAGTACAGTCTATCCCGACAAAAGTAGTCTTCGCCTGCGAAAAGCCTTTGGTCGTGACGTCCTGGTGGGCTCGTCGATGACCTCTGTCCTGCCTTCCTGGTGGTCTTGTTCTCGTTGCACCAGAATGGAAACCTTTGGCTGATTCCTCGGCAGTCCGCGTCTGCGGCTTGCCTCCCTTGCACCAAAGAGGAAACCTACACTCTGCACCCGTCTGGCGCCTGCCTGGCCTTGGTCGTCATGGCTCACGTCAGCTGAGCCTCGTGAGGTTGTTGGAGAACGTTGCAGAAAATTAAAATTTTTCCTACGGTTTCACCAAGATTCATCTATGAGTTCATCTAAGCAACGAGTCAAGGGAGTAAGTTTGCATCTACATACCACTTGTAGATCGAGTGCGAAAGCGTTCAAGGGGATGGTGATGATGGAGTCGTACTCGCCGTGATTCAGATCACCGATGACCAAGTGCTGAACGGACAGCACCTCCGCGTTCAACACACGTACTGTACGGACGACGTCTCCTCCGTCTTGATCCGGCAAGGAGGAAGGAGAGGTTGAGGAAGACAGCTCCAACGGCAGCACGATGGCGTGGTGTTGTTGGTGCAGCAGTACTCCGATAGGGCTTCGCCAAGCACGTACGGAGGAGGAGAGGTGTTGGGGAGGGGAGGGGCTGCGCCTTGGCTTGGGTGTTCAGCCCTCCCCTCACCCCTCTATTTATAGGGGAAGGGGCAAGGGGGGCCGGCCCCTCTAGATGGGATCTAGAGGGGGGGCGGCGGCCAGGGAGGGGGGACTTGCCCCCCAAGCAAGGGGGGCGCCCCCTCTAGGGTTCCCCCCCCCCAACCCTAGGCGCATGGGCCCAAGGGGGCGCCCAGCCCTCCAGGGGCTGGCTCCTGCCCCACGCAGCCCATGTGCCCCCCCCCGGGAGGGGTGGCCCCTCCCGGTGGACCCCCGGAACCCTTCCGGTGGCCCCGGTACAATACCGATATGCCCATGAAACCTTTCGGTGTCCGTATGACAACTTCCCATATATAAATCTTTACCTCCAGACCATTCCGGAACTCCTCGTGACGTCCGGGATCTCATCCGGGACTCCGAACAACATTCGGTAATCACATACAAGTCTTCCTAATAACCCTAGCGTCACCGAACCTTAAGTGTGTAGACCCTACGGGTTCGGGAGACACGCAGACATGACCGAGACGGCTCTCAGGTCAATAACCAACAGCGGGATCTGGATACCCATGTTGGCTCCCACATGCTCCTCGTTGATGTCATCGGATGAACCACGATGTCGAGGATTCAACCAACCCCATATACTATTCCCTTTGTCAATCGGTACGTTACAAGCCCGAGACTCGATCGTCAGTATCCCAATACCTCGTTCAGTCTCGTTACCGGCAAGTCACTTTACTCGTACCATAATGCATGATCCCGTGACCAAACACTTGGTCACTTTGAGCTCATTATGATGATGCATTACCGAGTGGGCCCAGAGATACCTCTCCGTCATACGGAGTGACAAATCCCAGTCTCGATCCGTGTCAACCCAACAGACACTTTCGGAGATACCTGTAGTGCACCTTTATAGTCACCCAGTTACATTGTGACGTTTGGTACACCCAAAGCACTCCTACGGTGTCCGGGAGTTACACGATCTCATGGTTTAAGGAAGAGATACTTGACATTGAAAAAGCTCTAGCAAAACGAACTACACGATCTTGTGCTATGCTTAGGATTGGGTCTTATCCATCACATCATTCTCCTAATGATGTGATCCCGTTGTCAATGACATCTAATGTCCATAGTCAGGAAACCATGACTATCTGTTGACCAACGAGCTAGTCAACTAGAGGCTCACTAGGGACATGTTATGGTCTATGTATTCACATGTGTATTACGATTTCCGGATAATACAATTATAGCATGAATAAAAGACAATTATCATGAACAAGGAAATATAATAATAATGCTTTTATTATTGCCTCTAGGGCATATTCCAACAGTCTCCCACTTGCACTAGAGTCAATAATCTAGTTACATTGTGATGAATCGAACACCCATAGAGTTCTGGTGTTGATCATGTTTTGCTCGCGAGAGAGGTTTAGTCAACGGATCTGCGACATTCAGATCCGTATGTACTTTGCAAATATCTATGTCTCCATCTTGAACATTTTCACGGATGGAGTTGAAACGACGCTTGATGTGCCTCGTCTTCTTGTGAAACCTGGGCTCCTTGGCAAGGGCAATAGCTCCAGTGTTGTCACAGAAGAGTTTGATCGGCCCCGGCGCATTGGGTATGACTCCTAGGTCGGTGATGAACTCCTTCACCCAAATTGCTTCATGCGCTGCCTCCGAGGCTGCCATGTACTCCGCTTCACATGTAGATCCCGCCATGACGCTCTGCTTGCAGCTGCACCAGCTTACTGCTCCACCATTCAACATATACATGTATCTGGTTTGTGACTTAGAGTCATCCAGATCTGTGTCGAAGCTAGCATCGACGTAACCCTTTACGACGAGCTCTTCATCACCTCCATAAACGAGAAACATGTCCTTCGTCCTTTTCAGGTACTTTAGGATATTCTTGACCGCTATCCAGTGTTCCTTGCCGGGTTTACTTTGGTACCTTCCTACCAAACTTACGGCAAGGTTTACATCAGGTCTGGTACACAACAAGGCATACATAATAGATCCTATTGGCTGAGGCACAGGGGATGACGCTCATCTCTTCTTTATCTTTTGCCGTGGTCGGGCATTGAGCCGAGCTCAATCTCACACCTTGCAATACAGGCAAGAACCCCTTCTTGGACTGATCCATTTTGAACTTCTTCAAAATCTTATCAAGGTATGTGCTTTGTGAAAGACCTATGAGGCGTCTCGATCTATCTCTGTAGATCTTGATGCCTAATATATAAGCAGCTTCTCCAAGGTCCTTCATTGAAAAACACTTATTGAAGTAGGCCTTAATGCTGTCCAAGAATTCTATATCATTTCCCATCAAAAGTATGTCATCTACATATAATATGAGAAATGCTACAGAGCTCCCACTCACTTTCTTGTAAACGCAGGTGAGCGAGTCCCGGATTAGGGGGTGTCCGGATAGCCGGACTACCATCATCGGCCGGACTATCATCATCAACCGGACTCCAAGACTATGAAGATACAAGATTGAAGACTTCGTCCTGTGTCCGGATGGGACTTTCCTTGGCGTGGAAGGCAAGCTTGGCGATATGGATACGTAGATCTCCTACCATTGTAACCGACTCTATGTAACCCTAGCCCTCTCCGGTGTCTATATAAACTGGATGGCTCTAGTCCGTAGGACAACAACCATTACAATCATACCATAGGCTAGCTTCTAGGGTTTAGCCTCCTTGATCTCGTGGTAGATCCACTCTTGTAAACATCCACAATATCAATATCAATCAAGCAGGACGTAGGGTTTTACCTCCATCAAGAGGGCCCGAACCTGAGTAAAACATCGTGTCCCTTGTCTCATGTTACCATCCGCCTAGACGCACAGTTCGGGACCCCCTACCCGAGATCCGCCGGTTTTGACACCGACATTGGTGCTTTCATTGAGAGTTCCTCTGTGCCGTCACCAATAGGAAGGATGCCTCCTCCCGTCTTCAAGGACGGTATTTTCGCCAATGGAGCCTTGGCCGCCGGCCAAACTATCCGGCTAGGTGGTTTTCTTATGACCGCCTGTCCGGCCACCGCTTCGACAATGACCTCTCAAGTCGTCAAAAGCAATCTTCACGTCAGCTTGGAATTCACCGAGCGGCTGGATCCAATAGAGCTCTCGTCCGTAAACGAGCTCTTGGATCGCATCGCCGCCCTGGGAGTCGCTACAGACTACAATCAGATTGGGCTTAAAACCGATCTGAGAGAGATTAACTCTCCCCAGGTCACCCACCACGTTGCAGTGGTAGAGGAACAATGCGGCGACTCTTCTTCTGTATTGAAAACTAGTCAGGTCCGGGCTCCCGAACCCCCCATGCCGGATTCCCGCGGAGGGACGGACTTTGATCAAGCACTGAACTTAAAGTCAGGCATCGGACCAGACTCGTTGGACAACGTCCAGCAATCCAAGCTTCCAAATTTGGAAACTTTTCGGCCCTCGAGCCTTGAGATGGGTAGGGTTCCGGACTTAATTCCACCCACCCGCCCAGACATATGCGATCTATCTCTAATCCGGCAAGAGCCCGCTGAGACAGTACATCACTACTGGGCCAAATTCCTCGTGGTTATGGACAGGATAAAGGACTGCCGAGAGGAAAACGCAATCTCAATTTTTTGCAATAATTGCACGGACGAGGGAATCTTGAACGCCGTCAGCCGTCGTGAAATTACACGCTTCGCCGACCTGGCGTCCATAGTACGAAAGTACTGTGCGATGGAGAGTTTCCAGATAACCGAAAATAAGTTTTGGGACAATCCGTCCCCGAATACAACCCTAGTCCGCAACAAAAGGGTGCATTACACTCAGGCACCGGATACAAAAACCAAAAAGCAAATACCCCATAGAGGGCACGGAACCGTACTGGAGGGATGGCTTAGCGGACCCTGTAAAATTCACAGTACAAAAGGCGCCGTCCCAACACATAGCCTTCGAGCATGTTGGATATTACGGCAGGTGGCCAAAAGTGGAGAGGAGCTTCTAGCCCCGGAAAACCACTCCAACAATACCGGTACGGTATCAACAGTCTTCGACACTTTCGCATCAAATAATATGCGGAAACGAACAATCCGCAGCCTCGCCGAAGTCTACCAAGTAGCAACAACTAATCCATGGAGCGACACAACCATCACCTTCAACGCCAGCGATGAACCTAAATTCCGAACAGCCCGAGCTCCAGCCGCACTGGTACTTAGTCCAATAGTGGAAGGCTTTCGACTTACAAAAGTCCTCATGGATGGCGGCAGCGGATTAAACCTCATCTACGAGGAAACCCTTCAAAAAATGGAAATAGACTGGAGCCGCATTGAGCGAAGCAGCACAACCTTTAGAGGAATAATCCCTAGCCGGGAGGCGCGCTGCACAGGAAAAATCACACTCGATGTGGTATTCGGCTCGCCGGACAATTACAGATCCGAAGAAGTCACGTTCCAAGTGGCCCCGTTCAACAGCGGATATCACGCTATATTAGGACGAGAGGCATTCACAATTTTTCAAGCCGTACCCCATTACGGGTACATGAAGCTCAAAATGCCTGGGCCCGGCGGAATAATCACTCTCATTAGTGATCTAGACATAGCACTCCACGCCGAAAACAAGACAGCCGCATTAGCCTTAGAGGCACTATCTGAAGCCCTAGCAGCAGAGGAACTCACCGCGCTGCGCTCTACGGTGAATAGGGACGATGTGATACTCGATAAGAGAATCAAGTCCACATCCTTTAAACCAGCAGATGAAATTGTAAAATTCCAGGTCCACCCAACGGACCCGACAAAGACGACCTCCATCGGGGCACAATTGAACCCCGATGTAGACGCCGCACTGCGAGAATTCCTTCGGGAAAATTGGGACATTTTTTCCTGGCACCCCTCGGATATGCCCGGAATCCCACGCAGATTGGCAGAACACAGCCTAAACATCCTAAAAGGATTCAAGCCAGTCAAACAGGCTCTTCGACGATTTTCCGAACCCAAAAGACAGGCAATGGGAGAAGAGCTAGCCAAACTATTGGAAGCCGGATTCATCAGAGACATCAAGCATCCGGATTGGCTAGCAAACCTGGTAATGGTACCAAAGAAGGACAAATCCTGGCGCCTATGTGTCGATTTCAAAGACCTAAATAAAGCCTGCCCAAAGGATCCCTTCCCCCTCCCCCGCATCGACCAAATCATCGATGCCACTGCAGGGCACGATTCATTGTGCTTCCTGGACGCATACTCCGGCTATCATCAAATCAAGATGGCAGAAGCGGATCAAGCCGCAACGGCATTCATTACTCCATATGGACCATTCTGCTTCAACACGATGCCCTTCGGACTTAAAAACACCGGCGTAACATATCAGCGCATGATTCAGACATGTCTGGCTACCCAGATCGGCAAAACAGTAGAGGCATACGTAGACAACGTAGTCGTCAAAACTAAACACGTCGAAACTCTAGTAGACGACTTGAGGCTCACATTCGACAACCTCAGAGCATATGACATCAAGCTGAATCCGGAAAAATGCGTTTTCGGCATACCAGCGGGAAAGCTGCTGGACTTCATCATATCCGGTAGAGGAATTGAAGCAAACCCAGCCAAGATTCGAGCTCTGTCACAGCTAGATATCCCAAAAAACCTCAAGCAAATACAAAAATTGACTGGATGCGTGGCGGCTCTAAGCCGCTTTATCTCCCGTCTAGGAGAAAAGGCATTGCCCCTCTATCGCCTCCTTAGGCGCACCAAACACTTCGAGTGGACGGATGCTGCCACCGCCGGACTCGAAGAAAAAAAGGCCATATTGGCAACAAATCCGGTCCTGGCTGCGCCCAACCTGGGCGAACCAATGTTGTTATACATCGCAGCAACGCATCAAGTTGTAAGCGCGGTACTCATCGTCGAACGAGAGACAGAAGGGCATAAATTCCCTCTTCAAAAACCAATATACTACGTATCCACTGTGTTAACCCCCTGCAAGTCCCGTTACCCGCACTATCAGAAGATAGCATACGCGGTGTTCATGGCATCCCGGAAGCTCCGACACTACTTTCAAGAGTGTTCGATAACAGTGGCCTCTGAAGTACCACTTAACGACATTATAAACAACAACGACGCGATGGGCAGGATTGCAAAATGGGCCATTGAGCTCTTACCATTTGATATAACTTACAAACCTCGACGAGCTATAAAGTCACAAGTTTTGGCTGACTTTGTCGCTGAATGGACCGAAGCCGAACTCCCTAAAGAGTACGGCGCATACTCCAATTGGATTATGCACTTCGACGGCTCTAAAATGTTAGCCGGATTGGGGGCTGGCGTCGTATTGACGTCCCCGACCGGGGACACAATCCAATATGTACTTTAGATAATGTACACGGACTCCAACAACGCAGCCGAATACGAGGCCCTTTTACATGGTCTCCGGATGGCAATCTCCATGGGCATTCAACGCCTAGAGGTGCGCGGGGATTCAAGCCTCGCAATATCCCAAATAAACGGAGACTTTGACGCCAAAGATCCGAAAATGGCAGCATATCGCAACGCTGTCCTAAAAATGTCAGCCCGGTTTGAAGGACTTGAATTCCATCACGTAGCCCGGGATAATAACCAAGCAGCCGACGTACTAGCACGCATCGGTGCAAAACGCGACGCTGTCCCTCCTAACATCTTCTTGGAACGGCTCTTCAAGCCATTCGTACTATGGGAAGAGGAGTCCGAAAATAACAAACCGGAACAAGCCGCACCAACCGGTGATTCAGCCGATGACATAACACCTTCAGCCCACGACATAATGGCAGTAATCGCCCCGTGGACAGAACCATTCCTCGCCTACTTGCTTAGGCAGGAACTCCCCGAAGATCATAATGAGGCCCGCTGCATAGTCCGGCGATCTAAAGCCTACAAGGTCCACGAGGGAGAACTCTATAAGAAAAGCACAACCGGAGTCCTTCAAAGGTGTATCTCCGAAGAGGAAGGGCGAGACCTTCTGGCTGAAATTCACGCCGGACTAGGCGGACAGCACGCCGCAGCCCGGGCCCTTGTAGGAAAGGCATTCCGTACAGGATTTTATTGGTCGACGGCCCGGGCAGATGCTCAGGACTTAGTCCAAAGATGCGTCGGTTGTCAGCTCTTTGCTAATCAGAGCCACATGCCACCCACCGCCCTCAAAACTATACCCATTACCTGGCCGTTCGCGGTCTGGGGGCTTGACATGGTTGGACCACTTAAAGGGGGAACCCACAAGCAAAGGTACCTATTGGTCATGGTGGATAAATTCACCAAATGGATAGAGGCCAAGCCAGTTAAAACGGCAGAGTCCGGACCAGTGATAGACTTTATATCCGGGGTAGTACACCGTTATGGTGTCCCCCACAGCATCATCATCGATAACAGTACGAACTTCACGGCCGATGAGGTTAAATCATGGTGCAAAAATATGGGCATCAAGCTCGATTATGCTTCAGTCTATCATCCTCAAACCAACGGTCAAGTGGAACGAGCAAATGGTCTAATAATGAGCGGCATCAAACCCAGACTAGTGCGGTCCCTTACGAAATTTGACACGCACAGGGTAGAGGAGCTCGACTCCGTACTCTGGGGGCTGCGGACAACGCCTAACCGTTCTACCGGATTCACACCATTTTTTATGGTATACGGTGCAGAAGCAGTTTTGCCCTGCGACATCATTCATGACTCACCTCGAGTGCGCATGTACGAAGAAAGAGAAGCCGAGTTGGATCGGCAGGACAGCTTGGACGCATTGGAGGAAGAACGCGACATCGCCAAGGCTCGTTCCGCATTCTATCAGCAGCAGGCTCGAAAATACCAAAGCAGAGAAGTACGGGCCAAGACTTACAACGTTGGCGAACTGGTTCTACGCCTGCCGGACAAGAAAAAGGACAAGGTCAAGCCCAAATGGGAAGGCCCCTTCATCATCAATCAAGTCCTGACCGGCGGAACGTACCGTCTACGAAATGCATCGGATAACCGACTCGAGCCGAACCCATGGAACGCAGCCCGCCTCCGAAGATTCTATGCCTAGCGCCGGACTAAGAGTTCATCCCTTTCCCCCCGTCCAAAATTTTTTACTTCAGCTGCCTTTTGTTTATCTTTTTCTTCTCAACCCTATTCATCAAAGCCTTGAAGGGCCTACTTGCGCAACGTTCGCGCGCAATTGATGTGCTATCCGCACTCATTATACCTGGGGGCTTCTTTACCAAAAGCTTAATTATAAGGGCTTCATGCCCAGCACATGTGTCAAGCCTCCACATGTACCTTTTATTCACCATTATATGCATCGATATGACTTAAGTTTTGGCCAAGCTGGGTTGCCTGGCTCCTGTGCTTACCCCTACGTTCCCGATTGTTCGGGTAGGAGGTAAAGGGAGCACCTCTGCGATTGTTACTGCCGGGTCAGCCGGATGTGTACCTCAGACTGGGTGAAGCCGAAAGCTAGCGTTCTTAAGGGAATATCCGGTCGGTGACTTAAAAGATGATTTTTTATCCACTTATTTATCTGCCCCCAGATGTTTTTCTGCTTTTTTCGCAGTCCGGACATGCACTTTAGGGCATGCCACCCCCAGAGGAAAGGAACCCTTAACGGAACTATTCTCCCTGGAAGATGTTTCTTACTACCCATGTAATATAACATAACTAGTTGGGCACTTGTTTGATAAAGCACTAATGACCCCTACGCCTGGTCTCCATGCATACCCTGGTTATTTCATAACCGAGAAGGTATTCGGACACACTCCGGACTCTAGGGTCCCGAGGTCGAAGCGAAAAGGTCGGCAAAGACAAACGATCTACAATCCGGCTAGAAGGCATTTTACATGTCATTTTATAATACATTGTCAAATCGACTGATTGTATTCTTCCTCAATCCCGTCTAATAGGTTGTCTAATTTACAGTCCTGTTGGGAAAATTTAGCGGCCAACTCTACTTGGCCATATACTAAACTCACAGGGATCTCCTTCCCATCGGGCCCCACAGGTCCGACTTCGGCCATGTGGTTGGGATCCGCCTTCTTGTACCGCGTCTTTACCATGGCCGAGGCCTCCCTGGCACCTTGGCGGCAGGCCGAAATCTTCCATAAATGGAAGCGCTGCCGCACTCCCTGAAGCTTCTCCGCAAGCTCCCCAAGACCCTCGTGTGAGGAGAAGGCTGGCCATAAAGCCTGGATGACGCCGCTCATTGCCTGCCGAACTCGTTCAATCAGTTGCAACAATTCGGGAAGTTGGTCACCCGTTGATACGGGCATCTCCTCCGCAGGGCGACCTGTGAGCATACCTGCAGACATATTCTGTTAAATTGACTTCCTCACCGAACTCTTCTTTTTAAAGGAGTTCGCTCAAGCACTTACTATAGATCCTGTGACGAAGCCGCTGATTCTCCTTAACGGAGCCCGACAGCTCGGCCCGAACGCCTTTCAGCTCTTCTCCAAGCTGGGCATGGGAATCCTGTAGCTTGTTCCTTTCATGCTTCACCTTATGCAGCACCCTCTCGCCGGCCTTTAGTTGGCGCAGAAGTTCTTGCCTGTCCGGATCTTGTCCGGCAGCACCTGCAACGTCATTTTTTAGACTTGCGCACAGGCCAAACGCTACTTATCTTTCTAAAATAATGCGTTACCAGGAGAGGTCCCTGTGTTTCCTCCTGTGCCAGAGAGTGCGGCCTCAAGTTGGGCCTTGCACTCTTGCAGCTCCTGAGACAGTTGGGTATTCTTCTCGGTAAGATCCTACATTTCATATGATCCTTAAATCAGTTAATATAACTACTTTAAGTCTCGGGGGCTACTGGCATATACAACTATTAAATTCTCTTACCCGTATGTCTTTTACATACTGCTCCATGGCTCTGGTAAAACCATCTTGAGCAGCACGAAGGTGCGCGTCCCCCGCGTTAAAGGCATTCAACGCCTCGGGGGAGAAGCACGCGTCACGAAATACTGTCCGGCGGCACCTGTGATTCAAGGCACTCTCCACCTCAGACTTGGTGGCGGACAGTCTGTCGGCATCCTCCGTCGGAGGAACATCCGTCTCGCGCCTTGCGCCCGCCTCCCCCTCCAGACCAGGTGCTGGAGCCTTGCTGGTAGAGGTTGGATTGGCAACCTCCACGCCCGCAGTCCGGCGGACGCTTTTTTCCCTACAAAAGTCATGAGCACTCAAACGCTTCCTAGGAACGTTGCTCTAAATAATGAATTGTGAGCTATACCTTTGCGGCGACGTTTCAGTCCGCGCCGCGCTCCTCTTCCGCCTACTGGTCCGGACTGGCCTTTGTTGGCCAGCCACCGCGGGCTCGGCTTCTCGCCCTAGGGGCACCTCCTGCACAGCGCCATCGTATACGGAGGTCAGAAATAAGCAAGGAAGGAATGACGGTGTCAGGACTTCGGTCGCAATCACCTGGGAAGCCGGATATAGTCCGGGATAGTTGGCCGTGATGGCGACTAAAGCATTGTCCATGCTGAGCTGGTGGAACACCCCGTCGATTAGCTCCACCATTATGTCCGGATCCTCTTCGGAGGCCGGATCCCGAGATCTCTCTGGATCCTCGGGTTGCGGAGCTGGACTTAGCATGTCCTCCACGATCCGACGCAGCTCCTGCATCGAAAGAAGAACACAATATAAGAAACTTAAGTTTCAAAACGCATGGGTCGGGCACGCAGAGTGTTCGCTTACCCAAGGCCGGAGATTTTTCATGGAGAACCCATTTAACGGGTTCGTCCGAAGGAAATCCTCCTTCTCCCCCATATACAGGCCGGACAGGATCGTTACCAGATCTTCGACCGAATTCGGCCCTTTGCGGCCATGACGGGTGGCATCGTCCTCCCCGTTGAAATCCCACATGGGGTGGCCCCTGTATTGTAGTGGCTGCACCCCCCGCATAATGCATGTTGCCATGACTCCAATCATGGTAAACCTGGAATGGGCCAGTAACCTTATTCGACCCATCAAATAATGGACGCTCTTGTCTTCCTCCAGTTGGGGGCTCCGCGGACGCCAACTAAGGCGTTTCTTCAAAGGAGCATTGCTGAACTCCGGGAGGCCGATCCGAACAGGGTCCGGCAGCGGAGCGTCTTCTATATAAAACCATTCCGAAGGCCAGTCTTCGGACGCCTTCTTAGGGGTTCCGGATGGATATCCGGTCCCGGCAATGCGCCATATTTTGGCGCCGCCCACTTGATATATAGACCCCTCATGAGAGCGGGGTACAAGGCAGAACAACCTCTTCCACAACGCGAAATGGGGCTCAACGCCCAGGAATAGCTCGCAAAGAGCTACATAACCCGCAATATGCAGGATTGAGGCGAGCGTGAGGTGATGAAGCTGGAGTCCGTAGAACTCCAGGAGCCCGCGGAGGAATGGATGTACAGGAAATCTGAGCCCCCTTATCAGATAGGGGACGAAGCATACCCGCTCCCCTTTGTTGGGACTTGGGGTAACCTCCGCTTGCTTCCCACTTTTGTAGGTGGCCAGCCCGGCTCGAACCGGAACCATGAAGGCCGGAGCAAGATATCCCCCCGCTTGGAGCTTCACCAGCTCGTTGTGCGGAACAGAGCATCTCCTCCAATCTCCTGGCAAAGGGCTGGGAGCGCGAGAAGAGGAGCCGCGTTGACGGTCCATGATGGAATGGATTCTTGGTCGAAAGCGCTCCGATGACTATTTGCGGGAGGAAGATGGTGATTTGGATCTGGGTTCCTGCCTCCCTTATAGGCAGATTATTCGCACAACTAGGGGGTAAAACATAAAAGACACCCTGGCTTTTCACATTCGCGCGACGCATGGAAGAAGGCCATTATTGGGCATGGAAGCCAAGACGCGCAACATTGATGAAGAAGCCGGACACTGTTCGGCAGGTATGTAGAACTTGAAGGAGAACCCGCCTTGCAACGCCGAAGACTACACACATGCTAGACCTATCGTCATTGAAGCCTAGTTCGGGGGCTACTGAGGGAGTTCCGGATTAGGGGGTGTCCGGATAGCCGGACTACCATCATCGGCCGGACTATCATCGGCCGGACTATCATCATCGACCGGACTCCAAGACTATGAAGATACAAGATTGAAGACTCTGTCCCGTGTCCGGATGGGACTTTCCTTGGCGTGGAAGGCAAGCTTGGCGATATGGATACGTAGATCTCCTACCATTGTAACCGACTCTATGTAACCCTAGCCCTCTCTGGTGTCTATATAAACCGGATGGCTCTAGTCCGTAGGACAACAACCATTACAATCATACCATAGGCTAGCTTCTAGGGTTTAGCCTCCTTGATCTCGTGGTAGATCCACTCTTGTAAACATCCACAATATCAATATCAATCAAGCAGGACGTAGGGTTTTACCTCCATCAAGAGGGCCCGAACCTGGGTAAAACATCGTGTCCATTGTCTCCTGTTACCATCCGCCTAGACGCACAGTTCGGGACCCCCTACCCGAGATCCGCCGGTTTTGACACCGATAGCAGGCTTCTCCATAAGTCTGCATAAACCCAAACGCTTTGATCATCTCATCAAAGCGAATGTTCCAACTCCGAGATGCTTGCACCAGCCCATAAATGGATCGCTGGAGCTTGCATACTTTGTTAGCATTCTTAGGATCGACAAAACCCTCCGGCTGCATCATATACAGTTCTTCCTTAAGATGCCCATTAAGGAATGCCGTTTTGACGTCCATCTGCCATATCTCATAATCATAGTATGCGGCAATTGCTAACATGATTCGGACGGACTTAAGCTTGGCTACGGGAGAAAAAGTCTCATCGTAGTCAATCCCTTGAACTTGCCGATAACCCTTAGCAACAAGTCGAGCTTTATAGATGGTCACATTACCATCCGTGTCCATCTTCTTCTTAAAGATCCATTTGTTTTCTATCGCTCGCCGATCATCGGGCAAGTCCGTCAAAGTCCATACTTTGTTTTCATACATGGATTCTATCTCGGATTTCATGGCTTCTAGCCATTTGTTGGAATCTGGGCCCGCCATCGCTTCTTCATAGTTCGAAGGTTCACTGTTGTCTAACAACATGATTTCCAGGACAGGGTTGCCGTACCACTCTGGTGCGGAACATGTCTTTGTGGACCTACGAAGTTCAGTAGCAACTTGATCCGAAGTACCTTGATCATCATCATTATTTTCCTCTTCAGTTGGTGTAGGCATCACAGGAACATTTTCCTGAGCTGCACTACTTTCCCGTTCAAGAGGTAGTACTTCATCAAGTTCTACTTTCCTCCCACTTACTTCTTTTGAGAGAAACTCTTTTTCCAGAAAGGATCCGTTCTTGGCAACAAAGATCTTGCCCTCAGATCTTAAGTAGAAGGTATACCCAATGGTTTCTTTAGGGTATCCTATGAAGACGCATTTTTCCGACTTGGGTTCGAGCTTTTCAGGTTGAAGTTTCTTGACATAAGCATCGCATCCCCAAACTTTTAGAAACGACAGCTTAAGTTTCTTCCCAAACCATAATTCATACGGTGTCGTCTCAACAGATTTAGACGGTGCCCTATTTAAAGTGAATGTAGCTGTCTCTAGAGCGTATCCCCAAAATGATAGTGGTAAATCGGTAAGAGACATCATAGATCGCACCATATCCAATAGAGTGCGATTACGACGTTCGGACACACCGTTTCGCTGAGGTGTTCCAGGCGGCGTGAGTTGTGAAACGATTCCACATTTTCTTAAGTGTGTACCAAATTCGTGACTTAAATATTCTCCTACACGATCCGATCGTAAGAATTTTATCTTTCAGTCACGTTGATTCTCTACTTCATTCTGAAATTCCTTGAACTTTTCAAAGGTCTCATACTTGTGTTTCATCAAGTAGACATACCCATATCTACTCAAGTCATCTGTGAGAGTGAGAACATAACGATATCCTCCGTGATCCTCAACACTCATTGGACCGCACACATCGGTATGTATGATTTCCAACAAGTTGGTTGCTCGCTCCATTGTTCCGGAGAACGGAGTCTTGGTCATTTTGCCCATGAGGCATGGTTCGCATGTGTCAAATGATTCATAACCGAGAGACTCTAAAAGTCCATCAGCATGGAGCTTCTTCATGCGCTTGACACCAATGTGACCAAGGCGGCAGTGCCACAAGTATGTGGGACTATCGTTATCAACTTTACATCTTTTGGTATTCACGCTATGAATATGTGTAACACTACGTTCGAGATTCATTAAGAATAAACCATTGATCATTGGGGCATGACCATAAAACATATCTCTCATATAAATAGAACAACCATTATTGTCGGATTTAAATGAGTAGCCATCTCGTATTAAATGAGATCCAGATACAATGTTCATGCTCAAACTTGGCACCAAATAACAATTATTAAGGTTCAAAACTAATCCCGTAGGTAAATGTAGAGGTAGCGTGCCGACGGCGATCACATCGACCCTGGAACCATTCCCGATGCGCATTGTCACCTCGTCCTTCGCCAGTCTCCGCTTATTCCGCAGCTCCTGCTGTGAGTTACAAATGTGAGCAACGGCACCGATATCAAATACCCAGGAGTTACTACGAGTACTGGTAAGGTACACATCAATTACATGTATATAAAATATACCTTTGGTGTTGCCGGCCTTCTTATCCGCTAAGTATTTGGGGCAGTTCCGCTTCCAGTGACCCTTCCCCTTGCAATAAAAGCACTCAGTCTCAGGCTTGGGTCCATTCTTTGACTTCTTCCCGGCAACTGGCTTACCGGGCGCGGCAACATCTCTGCTGTCCTTCTTGAAGTTCTTCTTACCCTTTCCCTTCTTGAACTTAGTGGTCTTATTGACCATCAACACTTGATGTTCTTTCTTGATTTCAACCTCTGTTGACTTCAACATTGAAAATACTTCAGGAATGGTCTTCACCATCCCCTGCATATTGTAGTTCATCACAAAGCTCTTGTAGCTTGGTGGGAGCGACTGAAGGATTCTGTCAATGACCGCCTCATCCGGGAGGTTAATGTCCAGCTGGGACAGGCGGTTGTGTAACCCAGACATTTTGAGTATGTGCTCACTGACAGAACTATTTCCCTCCATCTTACAACTATAGAACTTGTCGGAGACTTCATATCTCTCGACCCGGGCATGAGATTGGAAAACTAGTTTCAGCTCCTCGAACATCTCATATGCTCCGTGTTGCTCAAAACGCTTTTGGAGCCCCGATTCTAAGCTGTAAAGCATGCCGCACTGAACGAGGGAGTAATCATCAGCACGAGACTGCCAAGCATTCATAATGTCTTGGTTCTCTAGGACGGGAGCGTCACCTAGCGGTCCTTCTAGGACATATTGTTTCCTGGCAGCTATGAGGATGATCCTCAGGTTCCGGACCCAGTCCGTATAGTTGCTGCCATCATCTTTTAGCTTGGTTTTCTCTAGGAATGCATTGAAGTTCATGTTGACATGAGCGTTGGCCATTTGATCTACAAGACATATTTGCAAAGGTTTTAGACTAAGTTCATGATAATTAAGTTCATCTAATCAAATTATTATAATGAACTCCCACTCAGATTAGACATCCCTCTAGTCATCTAAGTGTTTACACGATCCGAGTCGACTAGGCCGTGTCCGATCATCACGTGAGACGGACTAGTCATCGTCGGTGAACATTCTCATGTTGATCGTATCTTCCATACGACTCGTGTTCGACCTTTCGGTCTCCGTGTTCCGAGGCCATGTCTGTACATGCTAGGCTCGTCAAGTTAACCCTAAGTGTTTTGCATGTGTAAAACTGTCTTACACCCGTTGTATGTGAACGTAAGGATCTATCACATCCGATCATCACGTGGTGCTTCGAAACGACGAACTTTAGCAACGGTGCACAGTTAGGGGAGAACACTTCTTGAAATTTTTTGTAAGGGATCATCTTATTTACTACCGTCATTCTAAGTAAACAAGATGCATAAACATAATAAACATCACATGCAATTATATAATAGTGACATGATATGGCCAATATCATATAGCTCCTTCGATCTCCATCTTTGGGGCTCCATGATCATCTTCCACCGGCATGACACCATGATCTCCATCATCATGATCTCCATCATCGTGTCTTCATGAAGTTGTCACGCCAACGACTACTTCTACTTCTATGGCTAACGCGTTTAGCAATAAAGTAAAGTAATTTACATGGCGTTCTTCAATGACACGTAGGTCATACAAAAATAAAGACAACTCCTATGGCTCCTGCCGGTTGTCATACTCATCGACATGCAAGTCGTGATTCCTATTACAAGAACATGATCTCATACATCACAATATATCATTCATCATTCATCACAACTTCTGGCCATATCACATCACATGACAATTGCTGCAAAAACAAGTTAGACGTCCTCTAATTGTTGTTGCATCTTTTACGTGGCTGCAATTGGGTTCGAAGAACGTTTTCTTACCTACAAATAACCACAACGTGATCTTGTCAACTTCTATTTACCCTTCAAAAGGACCCTTTTCATCGAATCCGCTTCAATAAAGTGGGAGAGACAGACACCCGCCAGCCACCTTATGCAACTAGTGCATGTTAGTCAGTGGAACCGGTCTCACGTAAGCGTACGTGTAAGGTTGGTCCGGGCCGCTTCATCCCACAATACCGCTGAAGCAAGATAAGACTAGTAGCGGCAAGCAAGTTGACAAGATCTACGCCCACAACAAAATTGTGTTCTACTTGTGCAATAGAGAACTACGCATAGACCTAGCTCATGATGCCACTGTTGGAGAACGTTGCAGAAAATTAAAATTTTTCCTACGGTTTCACCAAGATCCATCTATGAGTTCATCTAAGCAACAAGTCAAGGGAGTGAGTTTGCATCTACATACCACTTGTAGATCGAGTGCGGAAGCGTTCAAGGGGATGGTGATGATGGAGTCGTACTCGCCGTGATTCAGATCACCGATGACCAAGTGCTGAACGGACAACACCTCCGCGTTTAACACACGTACGGTATGGACGACGTCTCCTCCGTCTTGATCCAGCAAGGAGTAAGGAGAGGTTGAGGAAGACAGCTCCAACGGCAGCACGACGGCGTGGTGTTGTTGGTGCAGCAGTACTCCGACAGGGCTTCGCCAAGCACATACGGAGGAGGAGAGGTGTTGGGGAGGGGAGGGGCTGCGCCTTGGCTTGGGTGTTCAGCCCTCCCCTCACCCCTCTATTTATAGGGGAAGGGGCGAGGGGGGCCGGCCTCTCTAGATGGGATCTAGAGGGGGGGCGGCGGCCAGGGAGGGGGGACTTGCCCCCCAAGCAAGGGGGGCGCCCCCTCTAGGGTTCCCCCCCCCCCCAACCCTAGGCACATGGGCCCAGGGGGGGCGCCCAGCCCTCCAGGGGCTGGCTCCTGCCCCACGCAGCCCATGTGCCCCCCCGGGAGGGGTGGCCCCTCCCGGTGGACCCCCGGAACCCTTCCGGTGGCCCCGGTACAATACTGATATGCCCCCGAAACCTTCCGGTGTCCGTATGACAACTTCCCATATATAAATCTTTACCTCCGGACCATTCCAGAACTCCTCGTGACGTCCGGGACTCCGAACAACATTCGGTAATCACATACAAGTCTTCCTAATAACCCTAGTGTCACCGAACCTTAAGTGTGTAGACCCTACGGGTTCGGGAGACACGCAGACATGACCGAGACGGCTCTCGGGTCAATAACCAACAGCGGGATCTGGATACCCATGTTGGCTCCCACATGCTCCTCGATGATGTCATCGGATGAACCACGATGTCGAGGATTCAAGCAACCCCGTATACTATTCCCTTTGTCAATCGGTACGTTACAAGCCCGAGACTCGATCGTCGGTATCCCAATACCTCGTTCAGTCTCGTTACCGGCAAGTCACTTTACTCATACCGTAATGCATGATCCCGTGACCAAACACTTGGTCACTTTGAGCTCATTATGATGATGCATTACCGAGTGGGCCCAGAGATACCTCTCCGTCATACGGAGTGACAAATCCCAGTCTCGATCCGTGTCAACCCAACAGACACTTTCGGAGATACCTGTAGTGCACCTTTATAGTCACCCAGTTACGTTGTGACGTTTGGTACACCCAAAGCACTCCTACGGTGTCCAGGAGTTACACGATCTCATGGTCTAAGGAAGAGATACTTGACATTGAAAAAGCTCTAGCAAAACGAACTACACGATCTTGTGCTATGCTTAGGATTGGGTCTTGTCCATCACATCATTCTCCTAATGATGTGATCCCGTTGTCAATGACATCTAATGTCCATAGTCAGGAAACCATGACTATCTGTTGACCAACGAGCTAGTCAACTAGAGGCTCACTAGGGACATGTTATGGTCTATGTATTCACACGTGTATTACGATTTCCGGATAATACAATTATAGCATGAATAAAAGACAATTATCATGAACAAGGAAATATAATAATAATGCTTTTATTATTGCCTCTAGAGCATATTTCCAACAGAGGTAACCTCCATAGAACTCTCTGCCCCTCAGGACCCAGCCTGAGGAGGTCGATTCCTTCGGGGGTCCTCGCGCTGCCTGCCTCGCGAGGCTTGGCACCTCGCGAGTGTCTTGTGGTGCTGGTGTTGATGCTGTGTCATACCACGCCGTCGATGGAGCCATGCGGTGGGCCGCGGGCAGGCAAGGCTGGATACCCCCGAATCCAGGACGCCGATAGTAGCCCCCGGGCCCAAGGCACGCTCGGACTTAGCTTCCAGGCGAAACCAAAGGGCAAGTGTGGAGTGCCGCGGGCCCTAACCGCCTGCGGCCGTGACGACGCGTGGCGATTGATGGGACATGGGCGACTCCGCTTCCCCATGCTTCATCGGCAAATGCTTCCATCTGACAAAAGGGGTGTCGCCTGCTTCCAGGCCTTCATTGCCCCTTCTTCGTCTTGCTCCAGATCCCTTTCTCCTTGCAGTGGAAGGACTCCCCAGATCTGCCGATTCCCTCAAATCTTCTGCTCGATGGCCGCCAAGAAGACCGCGGCTCCTGCCTCGAATGTCGGCCCTACCTGGTATGAGCCGGGGCTGCTTGCGCCCTGCGTGGCCGGGGAGAAGCTCCAGACCACGCTCCTCGTGATGGCAAGTGACGACAACGAGTGGAAGCAGACCGTGCCCTGGGTCGCCACCGCTACACCGGAGCCTGCGAATAGCACCTTCTTCCCCTTCTTCATGCACCTCCAGGGCCCAGATCGTCGTTTAGCGCAGGGGCGCCTGGGGCTGATCTCTGGCTGGCTCCAGGCCAATGCGTCTGTTCGCGCGGCCTGGGGCTCTACGGAGGAGGCCCAAAAAGTGCTCGGGGTGACCACTACCGAGCGCAACCTGGCGTGGAAGGAGGCCGCAGAAGCTGAGGACCGGTGCCGCTTCGGGATTGGCAGGCCACCCAGGCCAGCCAGCTCCAGGAGCATGAAGAGAAGCTAAAGGCCCAGGAAGCTGCCGTCGCAAACCGAGATGCCGAGGTGAAGAAGACGGCCTTAGTGTTGGGGAACGTAGCACAAATTCAAAATTTTCCTACGTGTCACCAAGATCTATCTATGGAGAAACCAGCAACGAGGGGAATGAGAGTGCATCTACATACCCTTGTAGATCGCTAAGCGGAAGCGTTCAAGAGAACGGGGTTGAAGGAGTCGTACTCGTCGTGATTCAAATCACCGGAGATCCTAGTGCCGAACGGACGGCACCTCCGCGTTCAACACACGTACAGCCCGGTGACGTCTCCCACGCCTTGATCCAGCAAGGAGAGGGAGAGGTTGAGGAAGACTCCATCCAACAGCAGCACAACGGCGTGGTGGTGATGGAGGAGCGTGGTAGTCCTGCAGGGCTTCGCCAAGCACCGCGAGATATGAGGAGAAGGGAGAGAGGTAGGGCTGCACCAAGAGGAGAAGTTCTCATGTGTTGGCAGCCCCAAAACCTCAAGTATATATAGGGGGAAGGGGGGCTGCGCCCCCTTTAGGGTTTCCCACCCAAAGGGGTGCGGCCAAGGGGGGGAGGAGTGCCTCCCAAGTCAAGTGGAGGCCCTCCCCCTTAGGGTTTCCCCCTTCCCATGCGCATGGGCCTTGGGGGGGCTGGTGCCCCTGGCCCATTAAGGCTAGGGAGCCCCCCTACAGCCCATGCTACTGTATTGGACGTGGTGGAACAATTTCCGGACTTCCGGACCCCTCCGGAATCCTCCGGAACCTTCTGGAAGCTTCCCGGTACAATACCGAAAAAACCCGAACTTTTTCCGGAACCCGAACAACAACTTTCCATATATAAATCTTTACCTTCGGACCATTCCGGGACTCCTTGTGACGTCCGGGATCTCATCTGGGACTCCGAACAACATTCGGTAACCACATATAAACTTCCTTTATAACCCTAGCGTCATCGAACCTTAAGTGTGTAGACCCTACGGGTTCGGGAGACATGTAGACATGACCGAGACGTTCTTCGGTCAATAACGAACAACGGGATCTGGATACCCATGTTGGCTCCCACATGTTCCACGATGATCTCATCGGATGAACCACGATGTCAAGGACTCAATCGATCCCGTATACAATTCCCTTTGTCTAACGGTATTGTACTTGCCCAAGATTCGATCGTCGGTATACCGATACCTTGTTCAATCTCGTTACCGGCAAGTCTCTTTACTCGTTCCATAACACATCATCCCGTGATCAACCCCTTGGTCACATTGTGCACATTATGATGATGTCCTACCGAGTGGGCCCAGAGATACCTCTCCGTTTACACGGAGTGACAAATCCCAGTCTCGATTCGTGCCAACCCAACAGACACTTTCGGAGATACCTGTAATGCACCTTTATAGCCACCCAGTTACGTTGTGACGTTTGGTACACCCAAAGCACTCCTATGGTATCCGGGAGTTGCACAATCTCATGGTCTAAGGAAAAGATACTTGACATTAGAAAAGCTTTAGCATACGAACTACACGATCTTTGTGCTAGGCTTAGGATTGGGTCTTGTCCATCACATCATTCTCCTAATGATGTGATCCCGTTATCAACGACATCCAATGTCCATAGCCAGGAAACCATGACTATCTGTTGATCACAACGAGCTAGTCAACTAGAGGCTCACTAGGGACATATTGTGGTCTATGTATTCACACGTGTATTACGATTTCCGGATAATACAGTTATAGCATGAATAAAAGACTATTATCATGAACAAAGAAATATAATAATAACACTTTTATTATTGCCTCTAGGGCATATTTCCAACAGTCTCCCACTTGCACTAGAGTCAATAATCTAGTTCACATCACCATGTGATTAACACTGACAGGTCACATCACCATGTGACCAACATCCAAAGAGTTTACTAGTGTCATTAAACTAGTTCACATCATCATGTGATTAAGACTCAATGAGTTCTGGGGTTTTATCATGTTCTGCTTGTGAGAGAGGTTTTAGTCAACGGATCTGTAACATTCAGATCCGTATGTACTTCGCAATTCTCTATGTCATATTGTAAATGCTACTTCCATGCTCCACTTGGAGCTATTCCAAATGGTTGTTCCACTATACGTATCCGGTTTGCTACTCAGAGTCACTCGGATAGGTGTTAAAGCTTGCATCGACGTAACCCTTTACGCCGAACTCTTTATCACCTCCATAATCGAGAAACATGTCCTTATTTACTCCAAGGACAATTTTGACCGCTGTCCAATGATCCATTCCTGGATCATTCTTGTACCCCTTGACTGACTCATGGCAAGGCACACTTCCGGTGCGGTACACAGCATAGCATACTATAGAGCCTATGTCTGAAACATAGGGGACGACCTTCGTCCTTTCTCTCTTTTCTGCCGTGGTCGAGCTTTAAGTCTTAACTTCGTACCTTACTACTCAGGCAAGAACTCCTTCTTTGACTGATCCATCTTGAACACCTTCAAGATCATGTCAAGGTATGTGCTCATTTGAAAGTATTATTAAGCATTTTGATCTATCCTCATAGGTCTTGATGCTCAATGTTTAAGTAGCTTAATCCAGGTTTTCTATTGAAAAACACCTTTCAAATAACCCTATATGCTTTCTAGAAATTCTACATCATTTCTGATCATCAATATGTCAACAACATATACTCATCAGAAATTCTATAGTGCTCCCACTCACTTCTTTGGAAATACAAGTTTCTCATAAACTTTGTATAGACCAAAATCTTTGATCATCTTATCAAAGTGCACATTCCAACTCCGAGATGCTTACTCCAGTCCTTAGAAGGATCGCTGGAGCCAGCATACCTTTTAGCATCCTTAGGATCGACAAAACCTTTCTGATTGTATCGCATACAACCTTTCCTTACGAATGGTAAGGAAACTCGTTTTGACATCCATCTGCCAGATTTCATAAATGCAGCTTGTGCTAACGTGATTCCGACGGACTTTAAGCATCGCTACGGATGAGAAAATCTCATCGTAGTCAACTCCTTGAACTTGTGAAAAAACTCTTCGCCCCAAGTCGAGCTTCATAGACGGTGACATTACCATCCATGTCCGTCTTCTTCTTAAAGATCCATTTATCTCAATGGCTTGCCGATCATCGGGCAAGTCCACCAAAGTCCATGCTTTGTTCTGATACATGGATCCTATCTCGGATTTCATGGCTTCTAACCATTTGTCGGAATTTGGGCCCACCATCGCTTCTCCATAGCTCGTAGGTTCATTGTTGTCTAGCAACATGACCTTCAAGACAGGATCATCGTACCACTCCGAAGTAGTACGCGTCCTTGTCGTCCTACGAGGTTCGGTAGTGACTTGATCCGAAGCTTCATGATCACTATCATAAGCTTCCACTTCAATTGGTGTAGGTGCCACAGGAACAACTTCCTGTGCCCTGCTACACACTTGTTGAAGTGACGGTTCTATAACCTCGTCAAGTCTCCACCATCCTCCCACTCAATTCTTTCGAGAGAAACCTTTCCTCGAGAAAGGACCCGATTCAAGAAACAATCCCTATTGCTTTCGGATCTGAATTAGGAGGTATACCCAACTGTTTTGGGTGTCCTATGAAGATGCATTTTATCCGCTTTGGGTTCGAGCTTATCAACCTGAAACTTTTTCACATAAGCGTCGCAGCCCCAAACTTTTAAGAAATGACAGCTTAGGTTTCTCTAAACCATAGTTCTCACGGTGTCATCTCAACAGAATTACGTGGTGCCCTATTAAAGTGAGTGTGGTTGTCTCTAATGCCTAACCCATGAACGATAGTGGTAATTCGATAAGAGACATCCAATAGGGTGCAGTTATGATGTTCGGATACACCATCACACTATGGTGTTCCAGGCGGCATTGGTTGTGAAACAATCTCCACAATGTCTTAATTGTGTGCCAAACTCGTAACTCAGATACTCATCTCTATGATCATATCATAGACATTTTATCCTCTTGTCACAATGATCTTCAACTTCACTCTGAAATTACTTGAACCATTCAATAATTCAGACTTGTGTTTCATCAAGTAAATATACTCAACATTTACTCGAATCATCTGTGAAGTAAGAACATAATGATATTCACTGCATGCCTCAGCACTCATTGGACTGCACACATCAAAATGTGTTACTTCCAACAAGTTGCTATCTTGTTCCATTTTACTGAAAATGAGGCTTTTTAGTCATCTTGCCCATGTGGTATGATTTGCATATCTCAAGTGATTCAAAATCAAGTGAGTCCAAACGATCCATCTGCATGGAGTTTCTTCATGCGTATACACCAATAGACATGGTTCGTATGTCTCAAACTTTTCAAA
This sequence comes from Triticum dicoccoides, assembly GCF_002162155.2. Taxonomy (NCBI): domain Eukaryota; kingdom Viridiplantae; phylum Streptophyta; class Magnoliopsida; order Poales; family Poaceae; genus Triticum; species Triticum dicoccoides. The sequence goes on along the minus strand of NC_041387.1, from coordinate 167,229,911 downwards.
AACGAGTGAGTCCAAAGATCCATCAACATGGAGCTTCTTCATGCGTTTTACACCAATATGACTTACATGGCAGTGCCACAAGTAAGTGGTACTATCATTACTATCTTATATCTTTTGGCATGAAAATGTGTATCACTACGATCGAGATTCAATAAACCATTCATTTAGGTGCAAGACCATTGAAGGTATTATTCAAATAAACAGAGTAACCATTATTCTCCTTAAATGAATAACCGTATTGCGATAGACATAATCCAATCATGTCTATGCTCAACGCAAACACCAAATAACAATTATTTAGGTTTAACACCAATCTCGTTGGTAGAGGGAGCGTGCGATGCTTGATCACATCAGGCTTGGAAAAACTTCCAACACATATCGTCAGCTCACCTTTAGCTAGTCTCCGTTTATTCCGTAGCTTTTATTTCGAGTTACTAACACTTAGCAACCGGACCAGTATCTAATACCCTGGTGCTACTAGGAGTACTAGTAAAGTACACATTAACATAATGTATATCCAATATACTTCTATCGACCTTGCCAGCCTTCTCATATACCAAGTATCTAGGGTAATTCTGCTCCAGTGGTTGTTCCCCTTATTTCAGAAGCACTCAGTCTCGGGTTTGGGTTCAATCTTGGGTTTCTTCAATAAAGCAGCTGCTGATTTGCCGTTTCATGAAGTATCCCTTCTTGCCCTTGCCCTTCTTGAAACTAGTGGTTTCACCAACCATCAACAATTGATGCTCCTTCTTGATTTCTACTTTTGCGGTGTCAAACATCGCGAATACCTCAAGGATCATCATATCTATCCCTGATATGTTATAGTTCCTCACGAAGCTCTAGCAGCTTGGTGGCAATGACTTTGGAGAACCATCACTATCTCATCTGGAAGATCAACTCCCACTCGATTCAAGTGATTGTTGCACTCAGACAATCTGAGCACAAGCTCAACGATTGAGCTTTTCTCCCTTAGTTTGCAGGTTAAGATAATCGTCGGAGGTCTCATGCCTCTTGACGTGGGCACGAGCCTGAAATCCTAATTTCAGCCCTCGAAACATCTCATATGTTCCGCGACGTTTTGAAAACGTCTTTGGTGCCTCTACTCTAAACAATTTAACTGAACTATCACGTAGTTATCAAAACGTGTATGTCCGATGTTCGCAACATCCACACACGACGTTTGGGGTTCAGCACACTGAGCGGTGCATTAAGGACATAAGCTTTCTACTGATCGCATAATCGCTACTATCAACTTTCAACTATATTTTCTCTAGGAACATATCTAAACAGTGGAACTAAAACGCGAGCTTACGACATAATTTGCAAAAGGTCTTTTGACTATGTTCAGGATAATTAAGTTCATCTTATGAACTCCCACTCAGATAGACATCCCTCTGGTCATCTAAGTGATTACATGATCCGAGTCAACTAGGCCGTGTCCGATCATCACGTGAGACGGACTAGTCATCATCGGTGAACATCTTCATGTTGATCGTATCTACTATACGACTCATGCTCGACCTTTCGGTCTCCGTGTTCCGAGGCCATGTCTGTACATGCTAGGCTCGTCAAGTTAACCCTAAGTGTTTTTGCTGTGTAAAACTGTCTTACACCCGTTGTATGTGAACGTAAGAATCCATCACACCCGATCATCACGTGGTGCTTAGAAGCGATGAACTGTAGCAATGGTGCACAGTTAGGGGAGAACACTTCTTGAAATTTTTGTAAGGGATCATCTTATTTACTACCGTCGTCCTAAGTAAACAAGATGCATAAACATAATAAACATCACATGCAATTATATAGTTGTGACATGATATGGCCAATATCATATAGCTCCATTGATCTCCATCTTCGGGGCTCCATGATCATCTTGTCACCGGCTTGACACCATGATCTCCATCATCGTGTCTTCATGAAGTTGTCACGCCAACGACTACTTCTACTTCTATGGCTAACGCGTTTAGCAATAAAGTAAAGTAATTTACATGGCATTGTTCAATGACACGCAGGTCATACAAAATAAAGACAACTCCTATGGCTCCTGCCGGTTGTCATACTCATCGACATGCAAGTCGTGAATCCTATTACAAGAACATGATCTCATACATCAAAATATCATTCATCACATTCTTCTTGGCCATATCACATCACAAAGCATACCCTGCAAAAACAAGTTAGACGTCCTCTAATTGTTGTTTGCATGTTTTACGTGGCTGCTATGGGTTTCTAGCAAGAACGTTTCTTACCTACGCAAAACCACAACGTGATATGCCCATTGCTATTTACCCTTCATAAGGACCCTTTTCATCGAATCCGTTCCGACTAAAGTGGGAGAGACTAGCACCCGCTAGCCACCTTATGCACCAAGTGCATGTCAATCGGTGGAACCTGTCTCACGTAAGAGTACGTGTAAGGTCGGTCCGGGCCGCTTCATCCCACAATACCGTCGAAACAAGATTGGACTAGTAACGGTAAGCATATTGAACAAAATCAACGCCCACAACTACTTTGTGTTCTACTCGTGCAAAGAATCTACGCAATAGACCTAGCTCATGATGCCACTGTTGGGGAACGTAGCAGAAATTCAAAATTTTCCTACGTGTCACCAAGATCTATCTATGGAGAAACCAGCAACGAGGGGAAGGAGAGTGCATCTACATACCCTTGTAGATCGCTAAGTGGAAGCGTTCAAGAGAACGGGGTTGAAGGAGTCGTACTCGTCGTGATTCAAATCACCGAAGATCCTAGTGCCGAACGGACGGCACCTCCGCGTTCAACAAACGTACAGCCCGGTGACGTCTCCCACGCCTTGATCCAGCAAGGAGAGGGAGAGGTTGAGGAAGACTCCATCCAACAGCAGCACAACGGCGTGGTGGTCATGGAGGAGTGTGGTAGTCCTGCAGGGCTTCGCCAAGCACCGCGAGATATGAGGAGAAGGGAGAGAGGTAGGGCTGCACCAAGAGGAGAAGTTCTCATGTGTTGGCAGCCCCAAAACCTCAAGTATATATAGGGGGGAGGGGGGCTGCGCCCCCTTTAGGGTTTCCCACCCCAAGGGGTGTGGCCAAGGGGGGGAGGAGTGCCTCCCAAGTCAAGTGGAGGCCCTCCCCCTTAGGGTTTCCCCCTTCCCATGCGCATGGGCCTTGGGGGGGCTGGTGCCCCTGGCCCATTAAGGCTAGGGCGCCCCCCTACAGCCCATGCTACTGTATTGGACGTGGTGGAACAATTTCCGGACTTCCGAACCCCTCCGGAATCCTCCGGAACCTTCTGGAAGCTTCCCGGTACAATACCGAAAAAACCCGAACTTTTTCCGGAACCCGAACAACAACTTTCCATATATAAATCTTTACCTCCGGACCATTCCGGAACTCCTCGTGACGTCCTGGATCTCATCCGAGACTCCGAACAACATTCGGAAACCACATACAAACTTCCTTTATAACCCTAGCGTCATCGAACCTTAAGTGTGTAGACCTTACGGGTTCGGGAGACATGTAGACATGACCGAGACGTTCTCCGGTCAATAACCAACAGCGGGATCTGGATACCCATGTTGGCTCCCACATGTTCCACGATGATCTCATCGGATGAACCGCGATGTCAAGGACTCAATCGATCCCGCATACAATTCCCTTTGTCTAACGGTATTGTACTTGCCCGAGATTCGATCGTCGGTATACCGATACCTTGTTCAATCTCGTTACCGGCAAGTCTCTTTACTCGTTCCGTAACACATCATCCCGTGATCAACCCCTTGGTCACATTGTGCACAGTATGATGATGTCCTACCGAGTGGGCCCAGAGATACCTCTCCGTTTACACGGAGTGACAAATCCTAGTCTTGATTCGTGCCAACCCAACAGACACTTTCGGAGATACCTGTAATGCACCTTTATAGCCACCCAGTTACGTTGTGACGTTTGGTACACCCAAAGCATTCCTACGGTATCTGGGAGTTGCACAATCTCATGGTCTAAGGAAAAGATACTTGACATTAGAAAAGCTTTAGCATACGAACTACACGATCTTTGTGCTAGGCTTAGGATTGGGTCTTGTCCATCACATCATTCTCCTAATGATGTGATCCCGTTATCAACGACATCCAATGTCCATAGCCAGGAAACCATGACTATCTGTTGATCACAACGAGCTAGTCAACTAGAGGCTCACTAGGGACATATTGTGGTCTATGTATTCACACGTGTATTGCGATTTCCGGATAATACAGTTATAGCATGAATAAAAGACTATTATCATGAACAAAGAAATATAATAATAACACTTTTATTATTGCCTCTAGGGCATATTTCCAACACTTAGAGCAGGCTGGAGAGCGCGACCGCCTGCCGAAGCTGAAGGAGGAGGCGGAGGCAGCCCAAGCGGCCCTCGCCGAGGCCAAGAAGGTGGCCGCCATGGAGCGCAACACTCTTACCTCCCTCGAGGCACGTTTCCACAAGGCCCAGAAGGCGCTTTGGAGATGATCCCTCGAAGAAGGCGGTGGTGACGACCCCGAGGGAGAGCCCTGCTGCTCTGCTTCCTGAAATTGTGGCGGTGCTTGAAGAAGCTGTCGACGGGTTTGCCTCCTTGGTGGAAAGTGAGGCGCGCTCACTTTCTTCCTCGGCTCTGACGTGCATCTTCAGCCATCTTTATCTCCAGGATGCCAGCTTCGACCTCTCCTACTTCCTTACTCCAATGGACTCCAACTCCCAGGATGCTGCTGTTGCCGCCGTGAAGAGCTTCGTGGACGCCATGCTGAGAAAGTTCCTGGTCGTTGGTCCTCCGACTGAAGCTGGTGGAACGGGCGACGCGCCTAGTGATGAGGCTCTGCTCGCGGGCAGTGGTGATGCCCAAGTTTGAAGAGGTGGCCCGACGATTCTGCTTTTTCCCTATCTGTCCTGTATCATGCAACATGCCTCGGGGAGGCGTTTAACACTACTTGCTTGGAACAATACGTCTTGTAATAACTAGATAATGCTCCTTCAGCTTTTCGGTTTGCTTTGTTGTTCTGCGTCAGCAGAGCCCGGCCCTACGTGTACCTCAGCCATCACTGGGTTGTCCGGATCACCTGGAAGAGCCCAAGAGGTGAGGGGCTATGTGACCAGTTAGGCTCCTGAGATGTGATGCTCAGGAGTCCTCCTTGACGTGCGAACAACTTAGGAAAGGTGCAGGGGCAAGCCTTGGTGTTCTGCGTCGGCAGGGCCCGGCGCATGCCTCAGCCATCGTTGAGTCGTCCGGATCACCAGGACAAGCCCAAGAGGTGAGGGGCTACGTGACCAGTTAGGCTCCTGAGACGCGATGTTCAGGAGTCCCCGTTGACGTGCGAACGACTTGAAAAAGAAGGGTGAAAGCCAGGTCTTGGCGTTCTACGTTGGCAGGGCCCGGCCCCGCGCATACCTCAGCCGTCGTTGGGTCGTCCGGATCACCAGGACGAGTCCAAGAGGTGAGGGGCTACGTGACCAGTTAGGCTCCTGAGACACGATGCTCAGGGGTCCCCCTTGACGTACGAACAGACCATCATACCTTTTCCTCGTCGAGCTCTCGCTTGGGAGGGGTGCGCGAAGACCAGGCCCATGAGGCCTGGCGAGGTGGGGTACACCAGACGTGACCTGAGCGTAGCCCCCGTGCCAAGCCCCCTCACCCTACCTTCCCGAGGGAGAGCAGCGCGGTGAGGCTAGTCACTGAGCCCGGAGGCTCCCTGAGGTTAATGCAGCAGCGAGGCCACCCCCAGTTGTTTATCACCAGCGCGGAGCATGGCGCTTCCGCACTTGCACGGGCATAGCCGCTCCTCGGCAGTGTCGACGGCCAGCATGGTGCTTCCGCTGGTGCATGGGAGGGGGCTCCCTCTAAGGAGAGCCCCTGGGGCGTGTACAGCCCCACCCTGACACGTGGCTTGCACGGCAGGGCTTCAGGAGGTGTGTATGGGCACCCGTAAGCCAGTGCGAGACTCAAGAGGCCCTACCTCAAGACGGGTTGCACTTGGTCTTGATGGGGGATGCTTGGGTTAGTCCTGTGAGATGGTTAGGCAGCCTGTGCCGAATGAGTCTCCTAAGGTTATTGCATGAGAAGGCCGGACACCAATGACCCCATGAGGTGACATGAACGGGACCGGCCCGCCAGACGGAGCTCAGCCGTTGGGCTTATCGACGCTGCAGGGACGGACCCGAGCACAGACGCCGTGCCCAGTCTTCTCATGCAAAGATCCTGAAGAAAAACAATTAGCGCGCGGTTCCCGTGGCCATGTGGGCACCAGGTCGCGCGCCCTTACTCATCCACCCGCGATTAGCTCATGCGAGAACAAGGCACCAAGAGCCATGGGAGGTGACGTACACGGGGACTAGCCCATGAGCCAGAGCTCAGCCACTTGGGTTTAGCGGCGCTGCAGGGACGAACCCGAGCACAGACGTCGTGCCAGTCCTTAATCATGAGGCGGTCACGGGAGGGCTTGCAAGGGCGCGAGACGTTCTTAGCGACGAAGTGCTGGTCAGGCTGTCAATAATTGAAAAGTAGCTTGCAAAGGATTGTAACTGGCTTTAATAGATGCGGAAGGGGTACATGTTGTAGGGACAGACCCACACGGCCTGGGGATGATGCAGCCCGAGGGGCACCCCCAAACTGAACGAATTAGAGAGATGTCACCTGGTACCATTGCTGAAGAGGTGTTGAAGTAGCCAAAAAATGCATGCCACCGGAACCATTCCTCATGAGCCGCTCTGGTGCCGAGCCTCAGGAGACTCGGAGGGACCGAGAGGCTCCTAAAGGTGATCCTCCATCTCCGCCAGGACCGCCTGGTTCCTGGCCTCGCAGGCCGTCTAAGCGTCCCTCATGCAGTGCTGGAATGCCTCAGCCGCGCCCGCCAGGCCAAAAGGCATGCAGACGTAGCTATGAGGCGGACCCTTGCATCGGCCGATACGAGATGGCCACATGAGCTGCCGAGACGCGGCCATGTTGAGCCCGGGGATGTTGATGCAAACGCGGAACTCCTTACCCTCGCTAGGGCAGTGAGTTGCACCATGCGGCAAGCGATGATTGCCTTGCAGAACCCTTCCTTCCTGAATCTCCTCGATAGCCTTGCTGATGAACTCCTAAACGCCTGGTGCCTCACGCCTGCTGCCTTCTCCTGGGAAGCGTGCTCTGAAGAGTGCCTCCACATGGTGCCCGAGCGCCACTCTTGTGACATTGGCTAGATCTGAGGCCCTCCAAAGGAGAGCCCCCGAGCCCAGCCTAAGAGGAGCGCTAGGCGCGCCTTCCTATGCGATGGGTGAAGGTGTCGCGTCCGGAGATGCGAGGCTCAGCGCTATGTCCTCGAGTGATGCTTCCTCATGAGACCCTTGTCCCAGCTACAGCTTCTTTGTCTTGGTAGCGACCTCAGGAGGGAGGGCTCCGTCCTCGTCTTTGGGGTTCTCAACTGCTGCAGCCTGGAAGGCGCACTCTAGGGAGCACACTGCACCTTCTCTTGACAAGCGAACGTGATGACGCCGCTGCTTCCTGGCATCTTGAGAACGTTATAGCCGTGGTGCGTGGCTGCCATGAACTTGGCCAGTGCTGGGTACCCTAAGATGGCGTTGTAGGGCAAGCGGATGTCAGCGACGTCGAAGATGATGAGCTCGTTGTTGTAGTTGTTGCGCTCACCGAAGGTGACAGGGAGGCGAACCTGCCCGATCGGGTGTATCGATCCGTCGGTCACTCCTGAGAATGGCCTAGTGGGGTGAAGTTGGTAGTATGGCACTTGGAGCCCATCGAACGTCTGAACAGATAGAACATTGAGCCCCGCTCCACCATCAATGAGAGTCTTGGTGACAACCACGTTGCTGATGACGGGGGAGCAGAGCATGGGGAGCGCACCAGCGGTGGACGCACACTTGAGACGGTCTAAGGAGTCGAAGGTGATGGCGCACTTGGACCACTTGAGAGGGCGAGTTGCTTCAGGCTTAGGGAGCGCTGCATTCACCTTGCGCGCAAACTACTTGAAGACGCGGTGGAAAGCCGGGGCCTGTGAGCTACCCAAAATGCAGGCAATGGCCCGAGGCTCCTGGAAGCCCCCAGCCCCCTCGTCCTGGTGGTGATCTTCATTCCTCCTTGGTGGTGGAGGCAAAGGAGGCAAAGCTCGGTTGCCCTGAGGGCGATCCTCATGAGGCTGCTCCCTCCAGTTGCCCTCACGAAGCTGGCCCTGCCAGCGGTCCTCACGAGGCTGGTCGCGCCACTCCTGACGATGGTCACGCCCATCCCAGCGTCCTCCGCCTCGGGCGCCTCCATGACCGTAGCGTCGATCGTTGCGCTCGGGGCGTCGACCAAGGCACCCATCGCAGAGGGCCCTTAGCTCCTGGTAGTCGTTGGTGTTGTGGCTGTGAACATTGTGGAAGACGCAGAACGGCAGGTTGCTCTTGGATGACTCGGGGTGGTCTTAGCCGCGCTTCGTCTCTGGCTCGGCCGCAAGCACGGCTGGCCCTTTGCGCTTCACGTCCTTGGTCTTGGTCTTCTTGTCTTCTGGATCAGCGTCGGGGAGCTCGAGGAGGGAGAGGCGTCCCTCCTCAGCCCTTGCACACTTGTTCACCATGTTGAACATCTCCAAGGTGGTGCAGAGATCCTCGTGGATGGCGAGCTCCTCCTTCATCTTGACATCGCGGACGCCATCGGTGAACGTAAAGATGATGGCCTCGTCCGACACCTTAGGAATCTTAAGGCGAACATTGTTGAAGCACTGGATATACTTCTGCAGGGTCTCTCCAGGCTGCTGCTTGATGCGGCGTAGGTCACCCGCGGCCGGCGGCCGGTCGCGAATGCCCTGGAAGTTGGCGATGAAGCGGCTGCGCATCTCCTCCCAGGAAGAAACCGACCCCTCGGTCAGGTTCAGGAGCCAAGAACGCGCGCCATCCTTGAGGGCCATCGAGAACCAGCTTGCCATGATTTTCTCATCACCGCTGGCCACCTCAATGCTCACCTCGTAGAGCTGCAGGAACTCAGCGGGGTCGGCAGTGCCGTCGTAGCGTGGAGGCAGGTCAGTCTTGAACTTGCTTGGCCAGACGATGTTGCGGAGCTCCGGAGAGAACGCACGGCATACTGTCGTGGCCACCGGAGGTCTTCGAGGGGGTGGAAACTGATCCTGGTGCACGCGCACTGCCACCTCCTGCGGCTGTACACGGGCCTCGTGCTGGGGTGCTGGAAGCACGCGTGCTTCCTCCTGTGGCCGCTGCACAACCTGGCAGCTCACGTCATCCCGAGCTGGCACAGGGCGCAATGGGTCGCGCGTGGATCCACACGCCTTGGCTCAATGATGGCGCCCTGGGCCGGAGGTGGTGGAGGAGCCCCGTGCACCACGTCGCCTGCTGCAGGTGGTTGCTGAGGCAGCGAGCAAGCTGGCTCAGCGGAGCCTCCGTGCGCAACGCTGACGAGCTCAGTGATCCGCTCGAGCCACTCCTCACAAAGGTCACCGGTCGGGCGGTAGCGAAGGAGCTCCCGCGCCATGAGCAAAGCGGCATGCACATCCGCCTGGCCGCGACGCGCGTGGGATGATGAAGCTGCTGGAGTCAATGACAGAGTAGCGGTGCGGCCGTCATGGTGCACCGACGGTGTAGCGATGAAGCTTGCTGCTCGTGGCCGGCAGGGCCCATGGCGGCGTTGGCCGCTAGAGAAGGAGCGTGGCGGGCACAACCGTCACCCACCGGAGCCGTCTGAGTGATGCAGGCGGCGACTGCAGCCCGACGCTCGGCGTGAGCCCTGCACGCGTCGGCCATGGAGGTGTCGGAGTGGTGGTGGATCGATCGACGGAAGAGAGGATCCGACGCACCCCTACCTGGCGCGCCAAATGTCGGATTAAGGGATCCGCAAACCCTTGAGAGGTTCGAACTCTGGGGTGCGTGCGGAGATCTCAACCTACCCAGCCTGCCTACTCGCGATCCTCCTAAGCCTAGCATGTCAAGTTCGAAAATGACAAAGAGACACAACGGTTTATACTGGTTCGGGCCACCGTTGTGGTGTAATACCCTAATCCAGTGTGGTGTGGTGGATTGCCTTGAAAGGCTGAGGATGAACTAGTACAGTGGATGAACAAGCCTTAGGAGATGAGGTGTTCTTGAGCTGGTGTGGTGTATGCTAGCTCTACTTGTTCTCATTCCGTCCCCTTCTATGGTGGTGGCTACTCCTACTTATAGTGGCCTTGGTCCTCTTCCCAAATATGAGCGGGAAGGGATCCCACAATGGCCGGATTTGAAAGGGGACAAGTAGTATAGTCTATCCTGACAAAAGTAGTCTTCGCCTGCGAAAAGCCTCTGGTCATGACATCGTGGTGGGCTCGTCGATGACCTCCGTCCTTCCGTCCTAGCGGTCTTGGTCTCGTTGCACCAGAATGGAAACCTTTGGCTGATACCTCGGAACTCCGCGCCTGCGGCTTGCTTCCCTTGCACCAAAGAGGAAACCTACACTCTGCACCCGCCTGGCGCCCGCCTGGCCTTGGTCGTCATGGCTCACGTCAGCTGAGCCTCGTGAGGTAACCTGCATAGAACTCTCCGCCCCTCAGGAGCCAGCCTGAGGAGGTCGATTCCTTCGGGGGTCCTGGCGCTGCCTGCCTCGCGGGCTTGGCCCCTCGCGAGTGTCTTGTGGTGCTGGTGTTGATGTCGGGCCGTACCAGGCCACCGATGGAGCCACGCAATGGGCTGCGGGCAAGCAAGGCTGGATACCCCCGAATCTAGGACGTCGACAGAAAGCCCAGACCTTGTAAGAGGAAGGGCATGAAGCATACCCTCTCTTCCTTACGTGGAATAGGGAAGTTCTTTGGAAGGGCTTCGACATTCATAGAAGTTAATCCGGGTCGAGTGGATATGAGATCCGAAGCAGGGAGATATCCTTGCATCTTGAGTTCGCTAAGTTGAAGATGGGAAACTGAGCAGTTTGCTAGTCTCCTAGAAGAGGGCCATGGGGGCGTGAGGAGGATCTTGGGGTGCTTGCCATTTTTTCAAGAGTTTTCTGGTGTTTTGGCTTCTCGAATTGGAGATGGAATGGTCTAGCCATCACGCTCTTGGCCTATTTAATAGGTGCTTCCCCTGACCCATGAGGGGTATTTCTGTAAAAGATTGCTGGACCATCCACCTCCTACTGGCGCACGAAAATCAAGGGGTGTCATTTACCCTGTGCGAAGAATTGATGTTGTGGGCCCTATAATGCCTTAAAAACAGGAGAGTTATCGGGACCGAGCTATGTTCAGCTGGACATAAAAGGGGAGAAGAACTCGCCCCCAAGCCGGAGACTGCGGACGCATGAAGACTCCAGGAACTATGGGACACCAGTGTTGGAGGCTACTGAGGGAGTCCGGGACTAAGGGGTCCTCGGGCTGCCGGTCTATGGGCCGGATTGGTGGGCCTCTCTACAACCACCCGAAGGCCGAGCTATAAGGCGACTCCATATCTGGACAAGAAACCTTCAAAGCCTTGGTGTGTCCTCCAAGTCAAGATAAGGGAATCGGCATGTTTGTTCCTTCATGGTAACTGACCATGTGTAACCCTAGTATCCCTAGTGTCTATATAAACTAGAGGGTTTAGTCTGTAGAGGCTAGAAGAACAAGAACCATCATCCTACTCACCTAGGGTTTAGTTCATCTGATCTCGTGGTAGATCAACTCTGTAATCATCCTATACACCTCAATATAATCAACTCCCTGTGCGCGTTCTATCTGTTCGTACCAAATGGCCAGATTGCCTAGTTCCCCGAAGTGATATTCTGTTACAACTGGTCACACAGTTCGGAACACTCCCTGGCCAATGGCAGGGGAGGCTGAAGCCGGTGGCCGGTTAAGAAAACATTTATAGCATAGATGGAGATTGTTTGATGCAAAGTACATAGATACATAGAATCAAACACCCTGCTTCCGGTCAAGATTATCTATTACAGTATCCAGGGCGTAGTCTTCTTGAGATAACCGAGTGGCCGGCACTTGGTCATACACCAAATGAAGTGGCACTTCCCGCCCATCTGGCCCTACCGGCCCAACTCAAGCTAAATGTTCCGGGTCTTCACCATTGCCCATGCCTCCCATGCTCCTTCCTGACAGACCGACACCTTCCCTAGCTCGAAGCGTTGTTGAGCTCCTTTGAATCGATTGGCTAGTTCGGCCATTCCTTCTGGAGGTGTCTCAGTTGACCATAACGCCTTGAACATGCTCTTCATAGCTTTTCGAGCTCGCTTGTGCACTACGGACAGTTCCTTTAGCAGGTTCCCTCTGAACGAGCTAGCCTCTTCTTCGGGACGGCCTGTCAAGAGACGTGAAAAGAGACGTGGCAGGTTTTTTACATTCACATTGTACACACGCCTTTGTGTGATCACAAGTTGAAATTTCACTTACCGAAATGTCGCCTTTCAATCTCTGGTTCTCCTCGAGGGTTTGCCAATTGGGATTTCAATCTCACAATTTCTTCGGCCTATTGCTGATTTTTTGCTTTAATCTTGTTCTTGTCCTCATGGCTTCAGACCAGTACCCAGTGGTCGGCTTCGTACTGTGATTCGGCGTACCTTTGAGCCTATTTGGCCACATTCAGGTCTTTCTCTAGTTGGCCTATGGACTCGGCTGCTACAAGGCAATCTTTTGTCACAAAAGACGCTATAACCAATTTATGCACGGTAAAGCCTTTTACTTACCATGTGCTTCCCGGGTGAACTTCTTGACCTCCTCCAGTTTGGCCTTGGCAGCTGCCAACTGTGTTCGGTTCAGCTCAAGGTCCTCAGCCAGTTTTTTATTTTATTCCCTCGGGGCCTGCACCATGTCGCCAGTATATGCACATTAAGACCCTTAACTCGGCCATACCGCTCACATTAAGGCTAGGGGCTACTCGGTCTGGATTTGTGTTCGGTTGTCAAAACTAATCACATACCTGCATATTGGTTGATAGAAGACAACCGATTCCCTCAAGTCCGGTTCGGGTGGCTCTGAGGTATGCATGCACCGAACTAAGGGCATTGAACTCCCGTTCAGAAAACGCTGAATGATGAAGTGACTCCTTCCATCGTCAGTGATTCATTACACTTTCGACTTCGGATTTGGTGGACATCCTCGGGATACTCTGGAAGCGGGTCTATGGTAGGAGACTTCACATTTACCCTGGCCCTTACCGACGATTTTAGTTCAGTATTACCTCCTAGCGCCTCTTTGACGTCTTCGGACGATGATGGCGGCACACTCCTTTTGCGGGTCTTAGCAAAGATTATGAGTATTCACAGCGGCCACAATAATGACCGAACTATAAGCTCAAATGTATCACCTATTGGTCGGGGTGCGGTTGGTATAGTTCCCGTGGCTGCCATGCACTTGGGAGCTCTGCCATGAGTTGGTACCGACGCAGTTGGCGCCGCTCTCGTCGGTGTTCGGCGCGTGGTGCGGAAGCCCTTGGGAGTAGAAGTTAGCATACTCGGCATGACGCGAGGCGAATGCCCTTTTTGAGAAGAGGCCTTCTTGCTACTTACAACAAAAGAGGGAAGGGTCCCAAGGTGATCAGCTAGAAGGGCCACCTTAGAGCCGTCAAGACTCTCCTGGTAAAAGACCCCGTCCTCGAAATCAATTGACGTCTCTGGAGTCATGGAATCCTAGATCATCGTCAGGGGAATGACTCTCCGTTTGTGGAGAGGGGTAGCTGACGGTCTTGACCCAGCGCTTCCAATTCTGTTCAGAAAAATGGAAAATATGATCAGTAGATACAGACGTAATGCCCGGACTATGAAAGTGAAAGTTGAACTTACTCATTCAATGGGGTTATAGCTCGAATAGTCGTCCATGTTCCTTAGGTAGGTAAACTCTTCTTCTTCTCCTTTGAAGAGATCGACTACTATGGACGCCATTGTTGCCTGGTTGTCAGGCCCCTTCCGTTTGTAACGGGTCGCGTCGCTTGTCCCATTATAACACCACAGGGGTTGTATCCTTTGTTGAGGGGGTTGCACGCATCGAGTAATGGTGGCAGCCATCACGTTGATAATGGTTAACTTACTGTGAGCTAGCAACATCACCTTAGCGGCCAGACTCTATACTTCGGCACTCTCCTCTTGAGAGGGGTGTTTTGGTCGCCAATTAAACTGCTTCTTTAAAGGAGCATCTGAGTATTCAGGCAAACAGCTCCGAGTTGACTCGAATAAGGAAACATCTTCAATATAAAACCACTCTGAGGTACACTCTTCGGAGTCCTTCTTTGGGGTCCCGACAGGGTACCTATCGGATATCGGGTTTCGGAAAAATCCTTATGGTTCGAACTCTGGGGTGCGCACGAAGATCTTCTCCCTACCGATTCACGTCCCAAAACCTCGCCGCGATTCTAAGCTAGCACGGTGAACAACACAAGGGACACGAGGTTTATACTGGTTCGGGCCACCGTTGTGGTGTAATACCCTAATCTAGTGTGTGGTGTGGTGGATTGCCTCTAGGGCTGATGATGAACAATATAGAGGAAGAACAACCTCGCAAGGGGTGTTCTTGAGCTGGTGTGGTGTTCTACTAGGGAAGGATTCTATTTCCTCTACTGTGGTGGCTATCTCTATATATAGAAGCCCCGGTCCTCTTCCCAAATATTGAGCGGGAAGGGAGCCAACAATGGCCATTTTGAAGGGGGGACAACTAGTACAAGCTATCCTGACTAAAGTTGGTCTTCGGCTGCCAAAGGCACTGGTGATGACATCGTCTTGGACTCCACGGTGATCTCCGTCCTGCCGCTCTGTTGGTCTTGGTCTCGTTGCACCGCTATGGAAACCTTTGCCTGATGCCTCGGTACTCCGCGCCTGCGCTTGCCCCCTTTGCACCAAAGAGGAAACAAGGACACTGCGCTGGCTGGCGCCCGCCTGGTGCCCGCCTGGTCTTGATCGTCATGGCTTGCATCACGAGCACCTCGCGAGGTACTCCTTGCCTTGATCTCTCCGCCTCATGGCGAGCCTGCCTGGTGAGGCCACCCCTGAGGAAGCCTTGTGTCGTTCGCCCCGTGAGGCTTATCCCCTCGCGAGGGTCTTGAACTTGGGTTGATGAAGACGGGCCGTACTGGGCACTGCTTGAGCCACGCTGCAGGCCGCAGGCAAGCAAGTCTGGGGACCCCCGTTCCCAGAACACCGACAGTAGCCCCCGGGCCCAAGGCGCGCTCGGACTTGGCTTACCAGCAAAGCCAAAGGGCAAGTGCGGAGTGCCGCGGGCCCCAACAGCCTGTGGCCTTGGTCGCCACGTGGTGGTTGATTGGACGTGGGCGTCTCCGCTTCCCCACGCTGCCTCGGCAACTGCCCGATTTGACGAGTCCCTGCTGCATGCAAAAAGAGTCATGATTACCTGCGATCGTGGAGGCCGATGGTTGGCCTTCTCTGGATTATAAGTACGGAGAGGCGTGAGCCCCCGTTACCCATCTCTTCTTGCTCCGCCTGCTTCTTCTCCCTTGCTCCCCCTCTGCTCTTGACGCCAATGGCACCAATCCGCCGGTTCTCAGCCGAAGAGAAAGGAAAGGCCCCCGGGGAGGGGCCTGACCCGCTCCCGCGGAAGAAACGGCCAATCCCCGACCGTCGCGATGAAGTTGCGAGGCCGGAGATGACGAGGCCTTGGTGTGAGCGGCCACCTCCTGGGTTCCCGCTACCCCTGTACGCCCGGGCCGAGGGCCCAGGAGAAAGGGACAACGAGCGACACCGTCCGCACCACATGCGAGGTCGACGAGCCATGGCGGTGCGCGCCGTTGCTCCTTGAGTCCACACCGCGGACTCCTCTCGCGAGCTTGTGCTCCACACCGCGATGCCCCCGAGCACCTGGATCCACTTTCCTCCCTTCTTTGCCTTTGAGATGCCGCCGAGGGGGCCTCTCGAGGTTTGGTTGCAGCACGCCGACTGCGGTACTCCGGCGACCGGAGCGGAGGTAGAAGTCGTTGCTCCGGGCAAGGTCTACATGACCCTAGGCTGGGGCGAGATCGCCCGGATCTGCTGAATAGGGGGTTCCCTCGTGATTCATTTCGAATACGATGGCGCCTCCTTGATGCTCTTCAAGGTCTTCGATGCAGAAGGCAGCCGGCTGGAGTGCTGCCCCAGAGGAGGCAGCCAGGACATCGATGTGGCAAGGGCTAGGCCTGTCACCTGCTTCCCCAGCGGCTCCTCTGGCAGGAGTGGCGATGCTTGGGAGTCCAGCGACTTTCCCGAGCTCTTCGTGACTCCGGAGACGAGCGACGACAGCTACGTGCCCCTGAGCTCGCATCGTGCCCGGAGCAAGGCGGTTGCATCCGACCGCCAGCGTGGCTGATCTGGATGGGGTTGGCACCGGCCTCCCGTGGCCCACTGTTGATGATGGCGTCGGCCATGGAGGCGCGTGTAGTTAGGGCTCGTTAGGATTCGCACCTTTTGTTCCCTGCGAGGAATTGAGAAAACACCCTGTGGGGGCATGTAAAGGGTCTACGATGTCTTTTGTTGATATTATCCTTATTATGAAGCGGTGCAAATGCATGTCCTGTTCCGGCTTGGCTCCCCCTTTCTAACCTCGCGACAACTTGGTGCTCTACGCTGACAGGTCCCGGTCCCCAGGCAGGCTTCAGCCGTCGCTGGTATGCCAGGTCGCGATGCCGTGGTCAAGGCTAGGAGGTGAGCGGCCCGAGGTCCAGTAAGAGCCCCTGAGGCGCGATGCTCAGGAGGTCCCCTTTAGCACTCAAGCAACCGCCGAAAGGTGAGAAAGGAAGGCAACGTTGCCATCACAGAGCCGCATTAAGTGGAGGTTTTGTGTCGCATCAATTAGCTATTCCAGGGGCGAGACTTACCTTCAAAATCATGGAGTTGTTCATTCGCGAGGCGCCGGACTTGCGCATCTGTAGCTGGGATGTAGCTGGGTTAGGCCTTCACGAGCTTCCCCTCTCTTCCCCGCACTCTCCTTCGTGCTCTACATCCTCAGGTCCCGGCCCTCGAGCAAGTTCAGCCGCCGCTGGTATGCCAGGTCGCGATGCCATGGACAAAGCCAGGGGGTGAGGGCTGGAGAGCCAGTAAGAGCTCCTGAGTCGCTATGGTCAGGAGCCCCCCTTTTAACGTGCAAGCGGGTCACGCGGGAAAGAAAGAGAGAGCTCATGGTGCCACCCGCTGTTGACCTCAGGAGGTTCCTGTAAACCAATACGAAAGAAGCAGGGGTTGCCATTATGATTGTCGGCCGCTCATTGGTTGCTCCGAGAGAGTGGTGAGGGCATTGAGGGCCTGGTGAGGTGACGCTTGCGGGGCTGCCGCGGGCCAGAGCTCGACCACTCAGATTTATCGATGTTGCAGGGATGGACCCATGCACAAACGCCGTGCTAGCGCGAGCGGCTCCAAAGGTAGGTGTCAATCGAGAAGGCGATTATCACAGGCAGGTTAAGCATGAAAGGCAAATCAACTTAGATAGATGCAGGAAGGATACATGCCACTGGGTCTGGCCCGAGCGACTTGGGGATGATGCAGCCCGAGGGGCGCCCCCAACAAGGTAAATTAAAGACATAAGCAAAAGGGATACATGCCGCAAGGACAAACCCACGCGACCTGGGAATGATGCAGCCCTGAGGGCGCTCCCAGTTGAAATGAACTCGAAAGATGTCACCTGGTACCATTGTAGAGGGAGTGCTGAAGATGCGTGATGAAGAGGCCGATCCTCACGAGGCACCGGAGCCCTGAGCCTTGGGAGGCTCTAGGGGTCCAGGTGGTTCCTCGAGGACCATCTCCATCTCCGCCAGGACCGCGTGGTGCCTGGCCTCCTGAGCTGCCAGAATGCTCCGCGGATGACACTGGTGAGTGGCAGTCGCGTTCAGCAGGCCGAAAGGCATGCGAACGTAGCTGTGCGGCGGACCCTCGCAATGTCCCATGCGTGAAGGCCAGAAGCGCTCCTGAGATGCGGCTCGGTTGAGCCCTGGATAGTCGATGCAGACGCACAGCCCACCATCCTCGCCTGGATGGGGAGCTACGCCTGGCAGACGGCAATCGCCGCTTATGACTCTTGATTCCTGTAGCTCCTGAGTGGTCTTGGTGATGAACTCCTGAGGGTTGGGCCTTCCTTGCCCCGTGCCTTCCTGAGGGAAATGTGCCGCAAAGCACGCCTCTAAGTGGTGCCCGAGCGCCTCCCTCATAATCTTGGCAAAGTCTGAGGCCCTCCATAAGAGAGCCCCCGAGCCCTGCCCGAGGAGGGTGCCGGGCGCGCCTTCCTATGTGATGGAGGGAGGCGCCCCTTGCACAGGCACAGATCCTGACGCGGCACCTCCGGAGATGCCAACCTCCTGAGGCCTTGAGCTGGGCGATATCTTCTTCTTCTTGGGGACTGCCTCAGGAGGGTTCTCGCTCTTGCGGTCCGGGTCCTTGATTGATGCAGCTTGGAAGGCGCGCTCGAGGGAGCACACCCATCCCTCTCTTCATAGGGGACTGTGATGATTCCGCCGCTTCCCGGCATCTTGAGGACATTGTAACCATGGTGGGTCACTGCCATGAACTTGGCCAGGGCTGGATACCCGAGGATGGCATTGTATGGCAGGCGAATGTGGGCAACGTCGAAGTCGATGAGCTCGGTACGGTAGTTGTTGCGCTGTCCGAAGGTGACAGGGAGGCGGACCTGCCCTATCGGGGTGATGGAGCCGTCAGTGACTCCTGAGAAAGGCTTGGTAGGCTGAAGTTGATCATATGGCACTTGAAGGTTGTTGAACGTCTCGACGGACAGAACGTTGAGCCCTGCGCCGCCATCGATGAGAGTCCTGGTAACTTGCATGTTGCTGATGACTGGGGATCAAAGCATTGGGAGGATGCCAGCTGTAGCCGCACACTTGAGTTGATCCGCTGAGCTAAAAGTGATGGCGCACGTGGACCACCTGAGAGGGCGCGTGGCCTCGAGCTTGGGGAGGACTGCATTCACCTCGCGAGCAAACTGCTTGAAGATGCGCTGAGAGGCTGGGGCCTGGGCTCCGCCCAAGATGCAAGCGATAGCACGTGGCTCATGGAAGCCCCCAGCCCCCTTGTCCTGGTGGTGGTCGTCATTCCTTCTTGGCGGTGGTGGCAGAGGAGGAAGGCCTGCGTTGCCCTGCGGGCGATCCTCGTGAGGCTGATACCTCCAAGCCCTTGATAACCCACAAGTATAGAGGATCGCAACAGCTTTCGAGGGTAGAGTATTCAACCCAAATTTATTGATTCGACACAAGGGGAGCCAAAGAATATTCTCAAGTATTAGCAGTTGAGTTGTCAATTCAACCACACCTGGATAACTTAGTATCTGCAGCAAAGTATTTAGTAGCAAAGTAGTAAGATAGTAATGGTAACAGTGGCAAAAGTAAAGATAACAGTTTGGTAGTAGTTGTAACAGTAGCAACAGAAAAGTAAATAAGCGAAGCACAATATGTGAAAAGCTCGTAGGCATTGGATCAGTGATGGATAATTATGTCGGATGCGATTCCTCATGTAATAGCTATAACATAGGGTGACATGGAACTAGCTCTAGTTCATCAATGTAATGTAGGCATGTATTCTGAATATAGTCATACGTGCTTATGGAAAAGAACTTGCATGACGTCTTTTGTCCTACCATAAAAATCACGTACCATAAAAATCAAAGATTTCCCTAGCTTCACGAGAGTGGCCAACTTTTTGGCCCTAGGATTCTTTATGTCGGGGAGCTCAAAAAACAATCTTTGCAAAGTAGGATGGGTACGAATAAATTTACTTTCAAGTTTCAGAACTAGTGCTGAAATAGCATCCGCATAAGATCTAGTAGTTTTAAGTATAGGAGCATCATCAAGACTTAGATTCCCAACACAATTGAAAAATTCTTGAATACGTTCTTTTCCCATAACATTCCCTTGCCCCAAGATAAAAGTTTTAGCATCCAGATTGCCCGTACATCCAAATTTAGGAGTTGGGCCATCATCTGTTGGTGCCATACCGAAATCACTCATGATTGCAAGCAAAGGATAGATCTGACAAGAAAATGGCAAACAGAAAAAGAGAGGCGAATAAAATGACAAAATTTGGTGAAGTGGGGGAGAGGAAAATGAGAGGCAAATAATGTAAATTGCAAGGAGATGAGATTTGTGATTAGGAACCTGGTTATGTTGAAGATCCTCCCCGGCAAAGGCGCTAGAAATTCCTTTTAATGTCGCTTGAAGCTACGTCGGTTTTTCCCCAAAGAGGAAGGATGATGCAGCACAGCGGTGGTAGGTATTTCCCTCAGATATGGAACTAAGGTTATCGAACCAGTAGGAGAACTAAGCAACACAACGTAAACAGCCCCTGCACACAAGAAACAACACCTCACAACCCGACGTGTTAAAGGGGTTGTCAATCCCCTTCGGGGTACGTCGCCTCAAGATAGGCAAAGGACGTGAGGTAAATTTGTAGATAGGATAAATAGATCACGGATCAAATAAATTGCAGCAAGGTATTTTTGTATTTTTTAGTTTAATATATTTGAAAATAAACGCAAGGAAAAAGTAGATCGCAAGGCAAATATATGAGGAAGAAGACTCGGCGGCCGTAGATTTCACTAGTGGCTTCTCTCAAGAAAAATAGAAAACGGTGGGTGAACAAATTACTGTCGGGCAATTGATAGAACTTCAAATAATCAAGACGATATCCAGGCAATGATCATTACATAGGCATCACGTCCAAGATTAGTAGACTGACTTTTGCCTGCAGCTACTACTATTACTCCACACATCGTCCGATATCTAGCATGCATCTAGTGTATTAAGTTCATGGAAAAACGGAGTAATGCAATAAGAATGATGCCATGATGTAGACAAGATCCATTTATCTTTTTATACTTAGTAGCAATGATACATACGTGTCAGTTCCCTTCCTGTCACTGGGATCAAGCACCGTAAGATCGAACCCACTATCGGGCACCTCTTCCCATTGAAAGATAAATAGATCAAGTTGGCCAAACAAAACCCAAATATTGGAGAAGAAATACGAGGCTATAAGAGATCATGCATATAAGAGATCAAAGAACTCAAATAACTTTCATGGATATAAAAAGATATAACTGATCATAAACTCGAAGTTCATCATATCCCAACAAACACACCGCAAAAAGGACTTACATCATATGGATCTCCAGGAGGTCATTTTATTGATAATCAAGAGAGAGAGAGAGAGATAGGAAGTCATCTAGCTACTAACTACGGACCCGAAGGTCTACAAAGAACTACTCATGCATCATCGGAGAGGCACCAATGGAAGTGGTGAACCCCTCCATGATGGTGTTTAGATTGGATCTTGTGGTTCTGGACTCTACGGCGGCTGGATGAATATTTCGTCGACTCCCCTAGGGTTTCTGGAATATTGGGGTATTTATAGAGCAAAGAGTCGGTCCAAGGGGCACCTGAGGTGGGCACAACCCACCTAGACGCGCCTGGGCCTCCTGGCGCGCCCAGGTGGGTTGTCCCCTCCTTGAGACCCCCCCCCCCCCAGGTGCAACCAGGGCCCATTGTGTTCCTTTTGGTCCATAAAAAATCATCGTAAAATTGGCGTGGCATTTGGACCCCTTCTGATATTGATTTCCTGTGATGTAAAAAACATGCAGAAAACAACAACTGGCACTTGGCACTATGTCAATAGGTTAGTACCAAAAAATGATATAAAATTACTATATAATGATTATAAAACATCCAAGATTGATAATAAAACAGCATGGAATGATAAAAAATTATAGATACGTTGGAGATGTATCATGCATGCGCTCAAGACCTGCAGACAATTTCTCATTGGAAACCGTTGCGATGTTTACACGGATCATAAGAGTTTGAAATACATCTTCACGCAGAAGGAGTTGAACCTCAGGCAGAGGAGATGGTTGGAGCTCATAAAGTATTATGACATGAGACTGCATTATCACCCAGAAAAGGCCAATGTCGTAGTTGATGCTTTGAGCCGCAAGAGTCATGTTAACACACTCATAACCGGAGGATTACCCTAGGAGTTAGCCGATGATCTCCGATAACTTCGTTTGGAGATAGTTCCGCGAGGTTATGTTGCGGCACTGGAAATTCAGTCCACTTTGCTGGGAAAGATCCGAGAAGCCCAGAAGACGGACAAGGAGATTGCAGAGATAAAGGAAAGGATGAGTAAAGTAAAGGCTAAAGGTTTTCATGAGGATGAGCACGAGACTTTATGGTTTGAGGATCGCATCTATGTGCCCAATGACCCTGTGATCAGGAAGTTAATTCTTCAGGAGGCTCATGATTCGCCTTATTTTATTCATCCAGGCAACACCAAGATGTATCTGGACTTGAAGGAGAGTTTCTGGTGGATAGGAATGAAGAAGGATATTGCCGAGTATGTAGTAGTATGCGAGATATGTCAGAGAGTTAAGACAGAACATCAGAAACCAGCAGGGTTACTTCAGCCTTTGCCGATACCTGAATGGAAGTGGGATAAACTTGGCATGGATTTCATCACCAGATTACCCAGGACTCTTTCAGGCTATGACTCCATCTAGGTTGTAGTTGATCGCTTGACCAAGGGAGCCCATTTCATCCCCGTGAAAACCACTTATACGAGTGCTAAGTTGGCGAAGATATATATGATCAAGATTGTATGTATGCATGGAGTTCCAAGGACCATTGTATCAGATAGAGGAACACACTTTACTTCAAGGTTTTGGATCAGTTGCACGAAACCATGGGTACCAGGCTAGAGTTCAGTACAGCCTTTCATCCGCAGACAGATGGACAAACCAAGAGAGTCAACCAGATTCTGGAGGACATGTTGAGAGCTTGTGCGCTAGATTATGGATCTAGTTGGGATGATAACTTACCCTATGCAGAGTTCTCATATAACAACAGATATCAAGCCAGTTTGAAGATGGCCCCTTTCGAAGCTTTGTATAGAAGGAGGTGCAGGACACCACTATTATGGGATGAAGTTGGAGATTGACAGTTGTTCAAACTAGATTTAATCAGGGATTCTGAGGAGAAGGTCAAGTTGATCCGGGACAGACTAAAGATAGCCCAGTCCAGGCAGAAGAGTTATGCCGATACTAAACGCAAGGAGGTAACCTATGAAGTCAGAGACAGAGCATATCTTTGCGTGTCCCCACTTTGAGGAGTTAAGCGATTTGGCGTCAAAGGAAAGTTAGCACCATGATTTGTGGGACCATACAGAGTTTTGGAGCGTATGGGTGAAGTTTCCTACAAGTTGGAATTACCCGAAGGTTTGTCGGGAGTAGATGATGTGTTTCACGTTTCCCAGTTGAAGAAGTGCCATGCAGAGATGACCGATATTCCTCTGAGAGATACAGTGCCACTGGAAGCAATTCACTTGAAGAGTGACCTGACATATGAGAAGAAACCTGTTAAGATTCTCGAGTTTGCCAGCCGAGTTACTCGCAGCAGAGTCATCAAGTTTTGTAAGGTTCAGTGGAGTCACCATACCGAGGAGGAAGCTACTTGGGAGCGCGAAGAAGACCTCCGCAAGGACCACCCACACCTTTTTGCTGACCAACCCGAATCTCGAGGGCGAGATTCATCTTAAGGGGGGTAGGTTTGTAACATCCCAATTTTCAATTTGGATGTTATTTATAGATCATACATATGCATCCATGATTTATGCATTTTTGTTTCATTTGTTTTAGTTGAATTTTGATCCAAGAGACCTTAAGCAACTCAAGGACCAATTTGAGAGAGTTGGAGGTTTCACAAAAGTCCATTTTTTATTTATCATGATTTGGAAAATTGGATCAAATTGTTTATTCAAGATTCTTTTCTAATTATTTTGCAAATAAATAAAATAAAGAGAGAAGATAAAAGTACTTCTTCAAAAACAGCAAAGAAATATTGGAAATTGAACTTCGAATTTTTGGATATTTTATTTGATTTTATTTGATTTTATTTGCTAGTTTATTTTTTATTTGCTGAGTAATTAGTACTAAAATGTTTGTTTTCAGTTTACGCATTTAGTCCCAGAAAAATGTTCAGTAGGTCATTAATAAGGCCATATTAATATGTGAATTTTTCTCGTATTTTTAGATTTTTATTTATTTAAGTTTAGCGTGTTTTTGTCTCTCTGGAAAATTGTTTAAAAAACTTCTCTGCCGAACTGGGCCGGCCCAGCACCCCGCTAGGTCGTGGCCCAGCCCAGCCGTCGCCCCGACCGACTCCACTTGGAGTCCGGCCGGCGCGCGCCGGCGCCGCCGCCGAGTCCGGCTCAGACTCCGCCGACCCCGTCGCCTTGCCCCCTCCTCCACGACGCCTCCCCCCCGGCCTTTATAAGCCGAGGCCCCGGCCCCTCCACCTCCACATCGCCAGCGCCGCCGCCAAACTTCGCCCGTGCCGCCGCCGACACCGCCCGCGCCACAAGCCGTCGCCGCCGTTGCCGTAGCCGTCGATCCCGAAGCCGCCGCCCCCGCCCGAGCCCGCTGCCGCCGCCGCTGTCCGCCTCGCTGCCATACACCGTAGCCGACGCGGTAATCCTGCCGCCCCTCGACCGCCCGATCTGGATCAGATGATCCAGATCGTTTCTGTTTTTTTTCTTGTAAAGTTTTTTTATTTATTATTTAGCAAATGTTCGTCCATTACTCTTCGATAGTGAACAGTTTTCGTTCTATTAGGTTCTGTAGCGAACGTTCGTTTGTTAGTTTTATTCTTTTTATTTTAGTTTTTCTACCAAGGACCTATTCATAGTTTTATTTACAGATTAGCCCCTACTTCAAACTAGCACAACTTTTTGCTCGTTTGTCCAAATTCGACAAAACCAACTCCAAAATCTTCAGAGTGATCTCATCTATCCAGTAAACCAACTTTGAACATGTTTTTGAAATTTAAAATTTGATTTTAGTTCATATTTGAATTTGAACTTCTTTGGTTAGTATCTTGAGTTTCGTAGCTCCGTTTTAGTTGATTCTTTTTGCAAATCGTAGCTAATCACATGTTCCTTCTGTTAAGGTCTAATTCACATAATTATAATACTGTTAAAAATTGTTTTCTATCTAGATCAGTTATTTGCTTGTTTTTGATTTTGTCGAATCTTTTCTTCAATTTCTCTTTGCATCTTTTGCTTAAGTGCTTATGTATTCTATTGTTTGTTTACGATAGATTTTCCGGAGTGCGAAGCTTGTTACTACAAATCTCTAGAGTTTTCGGATTGTCAGCAAGGCAAGTTCACACTTTGATCATACTTTTCAATACCCAGTTTTTACTATGCATTAGTTTCACCCTCAAAGATATGCATGAGTAGTATTGGGAACATGTGGTTTGGTTGTAGTTCATGAGGTAGGAACCTATTACCTTTGATCACCCCAGAAATATACGTTATGCTCAAACATTGCTTAGCCATGCTCGTAGACGGGCATTGGTATGTGAGATACATGCAAGTTGCGAGAGATAATAATTTTGGACAACATTAAGGTGGCAGCTTTAATACACATCTGGGTGGATTGTTTGGGGCACCTAGAGAAACCAGTGCTTGCCCATGGGAATCCCGGAGTACCCGTGTGATTACCCTAGGTCCGCCACCCAGGCTCAAAGGGGTCATATGATATTTCATGCCTACAAACTTCCGTGTGTAGCCAAAAGCCATTATGGGCTCTGGCATAGCTGAGTAAGTTGTGTGACCGCTTTTAGTGGTAGACTAGCAGATGTAGGGGAAAGTAGGTGTACCGATCTACCCTGAGTAAAGGTTAATGCTTTAGAAAGACTATGTCTCGATCTTCTGATCATGGATGTGGTCGAGTCTTATGGGGAAAAGTGCACAAACATCTGCAGAGTGTACAAACTAATCATGGTTAGCCATGTCCCCATGTTATGGACAATTTGAGTATCTGGAAGTGAATATTGTGTTGATCTTATCACTCTATTTAATTAATGTATTGGGTTTATTATTTATACTTGGTAATTTTGGGATTGAGTTGGAGGAACCTTCTCAATATGGCATAAAATTGGTAGTAAATAAAATGTATTCCTTTGTTGTAGGGAAAAATTAGTTGTATGCAAAAACTTAAACTTAGAGACTCCACCAGCCAAATATGCATGTAGATATAGTCTCTTCCATTCATTTGCTCTATAGTGTGAATCAGCTAACATATTCCATGTGCTGACCTACACGGCTGCAACATCTCATGTTGCAGAGTTTTCAGACAAAGAATAAGGTGCGCTAGGTCGTTGTCATGAACTCAGTTATGTCGTGGAGTTGATGGACTCATTTATCTTCGAAGCTTCCACAATTACTTTATTTAAATGGCCTTTAGCCATATTTTTGTAATAAATACTCTTTATGAGGACCTCGATTTAATAAGTGTGTGATTGAACTCTGTTATAATTCCTCGAGTACTGTGTGTGTTAGCATACCGATCCAGGGATGACACTTAAGCACAGAGACTTCGATCCATTGGGATCGGGTCGCTACACACTTTATTGAAACAAAAGCTATAAAACATGATTACTGCAGTAGCTTAATCATGTGAACACACAAAAACAGTAGGGGTAAATATTGGGTTGTCTCACAACAAGCGCTTTTCTTTAATGCCTTTTTAGCTAGGCATGATGATGTCAATGATGCTCACATAAAAGATAAGAATTGAAACATAATGAGCATCATGAAGCATATGACTAACACATTTAAGTCTAACCCACTTCCTATGCATAGGTTGTGAGCAAACATTTCATAGGAACAAGAATCAACTACCATAGGAAGGCAAAACAAGCATAACTTCAAGATTTTCAACACATAGAGAGGAAACTTGGTATTATTGCAATATGTAAAAGACTTTTGTTCCTCTCTCATAGTAATTTTATGTAGCATCACGAATGAATTCAACAATATAAATATCATATTAAGAACTCTTTTCATGATGCATAAGCATAGAATTTTTATTACTCTCCACATAAGCAAATTTCTTCTCATGAATAGCAGTGGGAGCAAACTCGACAAATAACTATCATGTGAGGCATAATCCAATTGAAAATTAAAATCAAGATGACAAGTTTAATGGTCATAATTATTCTTTATAGCATATATGTCATCACAATAATCATCATAAATAGCAACTTTGTTCTCATTATCAATTTGAACCTCTTCTGAATAGTGGATTCATCACTAAATAACATCATGACCTCTCCAAATCCACTTTTGTAATTATCACAATAAGATTCAACACCCTTCAAAATAGTGGGATCATTACTTCCTAAAGTTGACACTCTTGCAAACCCACTTTCATCAATATAATCATCATCCATAGGAGGCATGCTTTCATCAAAATAAATTTGCTCATCAAAACTTGGGGGACTAAAAATATCATATTCATCAAACATAGCATCCCCAAGCTTGTAGCTTTGCATATCATTAGCATCATGGATATTCAAAGAATTAATACTAACAATATTGCAAACATGCTCATCATTCAAAGATTTAGTTCCTAACATTTTATTGAGTTCTTCTTCTAGCACTCGAGCACAATTTTCCGTTCCATCATTTTCACGAAAGACATTAAAAAGATGAAGCATATGAGGCAACCTCAATTCCATTTTTTGTAGTTTTTATTTTATAAACTAAACTAGTAATAAAGCAAGAAACTAAAAGATTCAATTGCAAGATCTAAAGATATACCTTCAAGCACTCACCTCCCGGGCAATGGCACAGAAAAGAGATTCGTTGAAGGGATGTGAGTGCCGCTTACCTAGCCTTCCCAGCAACGGCACCAGAAAAGAGCTTGATGTCTACTATGCAACCTTCTTCTTGTAGACTCGTGTTGGGCCTCCAAGCGCAGAGTTTTGTAGGACAATAGCAAATTTCCCTCAAGTGGATGACCTAAGGTTTATCAATCCGTGGGAGACGTAGGATGAAGATGGTCTCTCTCAAACAACCCTGCAACCAAATAACAAAAAGTCTCTTGTGTCCCCAACACACCCAATACAATGGTAAATTGTATAGGTGCACTAGTTCGGCGAAGAGATGGTGATACAAGTGCAATATGGATAGTAGAAATGGGTTTTTCTAACCTGAAAATATAAAAACAGCAAGGTAGCAAGTAACAAAAGTGAGCGAAAACGGTATTGTAATGCTTCAAAACAAGGCCTAGGGTTCATACTTTCACTAGTGCAAGTTCTCTCAACAATGATAACATAATTGGGTTATATAACATCCCTCAACGTGCAACAAAGAGTCACTCCAAAGTCACTAATAGTGGAGAACAAACGAAGAGATTATTGTAGGGTACGAAACTACCTCAAAGTAATTCTTTCTGATCGATCTATTGGGCTATTCCTATAAGTGTCACAAACAACCCTAGAGTTCATACTAAAATAACACCTTAAGACACACATCAACCAAAACCCTAATGTCACCTAGATACTCCAATGCCACCACAAGTATCCGCGGATTTGATTATACGATATGCATCGCACAATCTCAGATTCATCTATTCAAACCAACACAAAGAACTTCAAAGAGTGCCCCAAGTTTCTACCAGAGAGTCAAGACGAAAACGTGTGTCAACCCCTATGCATAAGTTCACAAGGTCATAGAACCCGCAAGTTGTTCACAAAAACATACATCAAGTGGATCACGTGAATATCCCATTGTCATCATAGATAAGCACATGCAAGACGTACACCAAGTGTTCTCAAATCCTTAAAGACTCAACCCAATAAGATAACTTCAAAGGGAAAACTCAAACCATTACAAGAAGGTAGAGGGGGAGAAACATCATAAGATCCAACTATAATAGCAAAGCTCATGGTACATCAAGATCGTGCCAAATCAAGAACATGATAGAGAGAGATCAAACACATAGCTTGTACTTACCCTCAGCCCCGAGGGTGAACTACTCCCTCCTCGTCATGGAGAGCGCAGGGATGATGAAGATGGCCACCGGTGATGGTTTCCCCCTCCTGCAGGGTGCCAGAATGGGCTCCTGATTGGTTTTTCGTGGCTACAGAGGCTTGCGGCAGCGGAACTCCCGATCTAGGTTTATTTCTGGGGGTTTCTATATTTATAAGAATTTTTTGCGTCGGGAACAAGTTAGGGGGGTCCACGAGGAGCCCACAAGACCGGAGGGCGTGCCCTAGGGGGGCACGCCCTCCACCCTTGTGGATGACTCGGGACTCTTCTGGCCCAACTCTTTTGCTTTGGGGGCTTCTTCTGGTCCATAAAAAATCACCGTAAATTTTCAGGTCAATTGGACTCCATTTGGTATTCCTTTTCTGTAGAACTCAAAAAATAAGGAAAAAACAGAAACTGGCACTGGGATCTAGGTTAATAGGTTAGTCCCAAAAATAATATAAAATAGCATATGAATGCATATAAAATATCCAAGATGGATTATATAACAGCATGGAATAATAAAAAATTATAGATACGTTGGAGACGTATCAAGAATCCCCAAGCTTAATTCCTACTCGTCCTGAAGTAGGCAAATGACAAAAACAGAATTTTTGATGTAGAATGCTAGCAAGTGCACAAGTTTGATCAATCATAATTTCAATCACTTTTTGTAGCATCATTATATATCATAACAATAGGTTATATCATAAAGCTTCTCATGATCAAGTAACAAGCTATTCACATGTTAAAGCATAGACTATAAACTTTCTTGAAAACTAACAAACTATGTTCTCAGTCATTAAACAATTGCAATTCATCTTATTTTCAGGAAGAGTCTATGTAAGAGCTTTGATTTAGCAAATCCCACATACTCAACTATCATATACTCTTCCATGATTGCTACCACTCAATGCATATTTTTAGAACAAATAGCATCCATTGAACACAGAGAAAGATAGGGGCTTCATGTTTCGCCTCCCAACTTATTTATCATAAGATAATTTTAACAATAATAATTCATGATCAAATATATCAGAATGGCCATATATGCTTAGAATCTTTCCCCACCACATGATGCTTGCCAACTAAAGAGTAGGTTGGAATGAGAAGGAATACTACTAACTCTTGCATAAAAGTAAAATATAGGCCCTTCGCAGAGGGAAGCGGGGATTTGCAGAAGTGCCAGAGATCGAAGCGTTTAAAACAGATATGAAGATAATTTTGAGAGGTATGCTTTCATTGTCAACATAACAACCAAGAGTTCTCACTATCTTCCATGCTAGACACATTATTTTTTTGAAACCTATGACAGTGGGAGAGGCTCCCACTGTGATATATTTCTTTTCAAATGTTACATTGTACATTGTACAAGGGCTATACAGAATGCATCCCTGGCCACTTTGTGGCTTTGGGGGAGGTAAGACTAGGAATGAAAACTAGTCAGAAGGTAGGGAGTCTAAAAGTAGGAAGATAAAATCCTTCATGTTATCTTTCACCCTATATTGTGGTAAGCCAAAGTCTGTTTTAAATCTAGCTAGCCAAGAATTGTAAGAGGGGCTGATGTTTCTGAAGAGTTTGTCATTTCTCTCCTTCCAGATACTCCAAGATGCTTGCAAAAGGCCTCCATGAACATAGTTTTGTTCCAATTTTTCTTGGCCGTTTCCAACCAAGGTTGTCGCGTGGTATGTTGTTTAGGGTTCATCCCAAGCTTTGACCAACAGTACTTGCTGAATGGGCAGTTTAGGATCATGTGGTCCACATCTTCTTCTGCTTGACCGCAAAGAAGGCAAGTTAGGTCATCTCCCACATTGTAGTGCCTTCTATTGAGCATTTCTCTTGTATTGAGGCGATCAGAAAGGAGAAGCCAACCGAAGGCTTTTATCTTAATTGTAACTTTGGATTTCCACAGCCAACGATATGTTTTATGGGCTTTGACATCTCTGAAGCAGAATTTGTAAAACCTTCATGCAGTATAATCTAAAGACCCCCAGGAGTAAGACCAAATGTCTCTAGTGGTCAGATCATTGTCTAATACAATGTGGGCCACAAGGCGCTGGATGTCACGAACTTCTGCATGTGCCTCAATGGAGAAGGGTAGGTGGAATGCCTCATCTAAGGAGGAGACACGTAGGAAATTTTGTACTGAGACATCTTCATTCTTGGCAAATGAAAAGGCCCTTGGGTGTGAGTCAGCTAGAGTCTCATCAAGCCAGAGATCTTTCCACATGAGCACATTGTCACCATGGTTAACCTCTACTTTGGAGATGCCACGATAGATTGGAGTTAGTTTGAGGACATCTCTCCACTAGAAGGAACCACATGGATCAAAATCATGGGGTATCTTGTCTGTGTAGTATGTAGACCAAATAAGATCAACCGATGGGAGGTCATGCTGGTTATAGAATTTGTGCAAATATTTAAGGAGAAGAGCGTCACTTTGAATCTTTAAGTTGATGATCCCAAGGCCTCCACTTTCTTTTGGGCGACAAATCCTATCCCAGGAAACCAAAGAGTTGCATTTCTCCCCCTGCTCAGTTTTCTTTGTCCAGAGACATTTCCAATGAATCTTATCCAATAACTCCAAGATTTTCGATGGAAATTTCAGTGTGCATAGGGCAAAAATGATGAGCGAGGTGATGACAGTGTTTAGCAGTGAGAGTTTGGCCCCATATGACATCATTGACAGAGTAGAAGATAGTCTTTGTTCAACAGAGCATACCATCGGCATTAAGTCTTGGATTGAGGGTTTACTAGTCCCCAGGGGAAGGCTGAGGTATGTGAACGACATATTGCCAACATTGCATTCAAAGATGTTAGCAAGCTCATTTGTAAGTTCATCCTCACAATTCATCGGTATGAGTGTCAACTTATGAAAGTTTTTCTTAAGACCAATGGATGTGGCAAAATCATTAAGGATTCCTTTCATAGTATGTGCTTGAGCTGGACAAGCCGGCATGATAATTATTGTGTCATCCGCGTATTGAATAACTGGGTAGTCATGTTGTCGCTGTCTGTCAAAAGGTACATGGATCTTCCCTTGTCGGAACGCATCATTAATGGAAGCTTGAAGGAGGTCAGCTGCGATAACAAAGAGGAGGGGGGACAAGGGGTCTCCTTGCCGAACACCACTTTTGCATTGGAATTGTCTGTCTGGGACGCCATTGAGGAGCACTGAAGATTTACCAGAAGAAAAAATAGATTTGATCCAGGAAAGCCACTTGTCATTGAATCCCATATGTTTCATAATCTCAAGCATAGCACCATGTTCAATGGTGTCGAAGGCTTTGGCGAAGTCAAGTTTTAGTATAACAATTTTTTTCTTGGAGACTTGGCACTGATGGATGTACTCGAAGGCCCAAGCAAGGCAGTCCTGTATAGTTCTATGTTTGATGAAACTGTATTGGTTACGATGTACAAGCTTGAGAATGATCTTTTGGAGGCGGTTGGCCAGGAGCTTGGTGATTATTTTGAGGCAGCAATTTAGCAATGTGATAGGCCGAAAGTCATTAACTGTCTCAGGCGAAGGAACTTTAGGTATTAGCATGATGAAGCCCTCATTGATGCTTTCTAAGTTTAGGGCCCCTTCATGGAACTACTCACAAAGTCTGTAAAAGTCTTCTTTGATAATGTACCAGCAAGATTTAATGAAATGACCCGTAAAGCCATCCGGGCCTGGAGCTCTATCAGCTGGCATTTCTTTGACAACATCATCAATTTCTTGTTTGGAGAAAGGGGCAGTAAGCAAGTCCAAGTCTTCTCTATTTTTGATGATATTAGGAAGATCAAATTTCATATGATAGTTACGAGAAGAACCAAGCCTGTCTTTGTAGGTGTGGTAGATGAGGGCCTCTTTTCCAGCATGGTCTTCCACAGTTGTGCCATTATCAAGTTGAAGGGTGGTTATGTTGTTTCTTCTGTATCTTCCAGAAGCAAGGGCTTTAAGAAATTTTGGATCCTCATCCCCAAATTGAACCCAACGAATGGTGCATCTTTTTTTCTAGTATTGCTTCTGATAAGTTAACAATCGAAGAATGTGCTTTTTTAGGATTGTCCTAAAGTTGCATTCTGGGATTGATAAAGCCCTTTTATTTTCTCGAGCATCAAGATCTGCCAGAGTGGAGTTTGAATTTTCTATTGCAATGCTAAGTTTAGATATCTTTTTCTCCAGTGCTTGAGTTCATATCTTAGCATTTTAAACTTGCGGCAGAGCACTGTGGCAACATTTGTAGAATTGACCGATCTATTCCAAACCTCTGAAACAAGCTCCATAAACCCTGGATGTTGCACCCAGAAAGACTCAAACCTGAATATGTTGCTTTTTGGTATTGAAGTTTCAATGGTCACTACACAAGGAATGTGATCAGAGAATAGCTTCCCAAGGGGTTTTACCATAGTATTTGGATATGTCAGTGTCCAATTAGTGGAGGTTAGAAACCAATCAAGTTGTTCAAGCAAGGGCTCTTGCTGCATATTACTCCAGGTATATGCCCTGCCTTTAATTGGTAGCTCAATGAGCCCCTGAGATCGAATAAAATCATTGAATGTAATCATGTCATTAATGTTTCCACCTGGTTTATTGCGATTAGAAGGGCTTCGAATGTAATTGAAATCACCAATTAGGAGACAATCTTCAGCAGTAGGAATGTTTAAGTTCAGAAGCCAGTTTGTGTAATCCACTCTGGGGTCACCTTGACATGGTCCATATATGTTTACAAGAATCCATTCTTGAGCCGATTGCGTGGATTTGAATTTAATTACTAGAGTGAATTCTTCTTCCGTCCATAAGTACCGTACCAGTGAAAATAGAGCTATTCCAAATGGTTGCAATGCCTCCAGAGGCCCCTTGAGAGGGAATATAAGCAAATTTATCAAATCTTTTAGGGCAGCATGATTTAATGAACATATTATCAATAGAGGGCTTTTTGGTTTCTTGCAAGCAAATCATGGCACAGCCACTAGAGGAAATAGCATTCGATAAAGCCAAAAGTTTAGGGTCTGAGTTCAGGCCCCGGACATTCCAACAAAGTACGTTCCAGTTCGAAAGAAGTACCATTTAAAAGCTAGAGAAAAAGCAAAAGAAATTAAGCATTGGAGGGGCCACCCTCCTGACAAGCAAGAAGCACATCTTCAAAGAGTTCTCCAAGAGGAATGGCACACCGGATGGACCCAATCTGCTATATCTCAGTGATTAACATTGGTGGGGGCACTTCAGCAGACTGTTCCTCAGACAATTCAGTTATAACTACTGCAGAGGCCATATTTGGGATCACCCTTGGTTTAACTTTGGAGGTCTTGGCCTTGCTGTCAGTTGTGAGAGGCACCTTAAAGCCATCGTACTTATTGGAGCGATTGCTATGGTGAACCTGCGTGATAGAGATTGGGGCTCTGGTTTTACCACGTCTGCCCTTAAGCACTCCAAAGAGGAGTCACCAAGCACAAAATCTGGACCAGGTAGCGCTAAGTCATCAGAAGGTGCCATCAGATCCTCATTGAGCTCAGTTAAAGTAACAGTGCTAGCCTGATCAATGGGGGATTCATTAGTGACAATAGTCCAAAGCTGCATGGATGAGTTGTAAGTACCTGCAGCATCAAAAGAGGTGACAGTAGCAGAAGCATCCAACTGTCCATCTTTAGCATTGGTCACAACTAACTGAATATTCAGGCTTGTCCGTTTAATACCATAACCATGCGCCCAAGGCCCAAAGGTGGCCAAAGTAGGCATGATCCTGCTTGACAAGAAGTTGGTAACATGCACATATGGCAGAGGCTCATTCAAAAGCATGGAGCTGATCATCTCAGAATCTGCAGAGAAGCTAATGTTTATACCCACATTTGAAACCTGGAGGTTGAACTGAATTTGCTGCAGTGGAATTGCAGGGCCTGAGAAAATCTCTGCAGAGTTGTTACTGACAACCAAATCCTGAGTGGGAGCAGAACTAAAGACCAAAGAACTGCTTCGCTGCAAGGCTTGCATGATGTTAACTGGGACAAGAACCATAGCCTCAGATTCAGAGCTAGTGGCAGAGCTGCTCTGAAGTGAAATAGAGTCATTCCATGCTGCAGCAGGGCTGTCCTGAAGATTATCAGGTGGATGGATACCATCATGAACTTGCAGCCCTTCATTGGCTAACCACTCCTGGAAGTTATACAAAGCAGGAGGTGTTAGTGGTGGGGGGGCATTCACCCCAGTTAGGCTAGAATTCCACTTCCACATTTTGCAAACCCTCACCATCATTGGCGGCTGCAACATTGTTAGCTACCCCCTGCTGTGCAATCCAATTGTTGAGTTGCAACTAATAGAGTTGCTCTGCTGTAAGCTCATCACCATACAGAGGATGTGGAATACCATTGTTAGGCAGAGGATCTTCTCCTGCAGGTGGGACTTTAGGCAGATGCGCATTCCAGTCACTACTACGCGGCATGGTGACACAAATAGTCCAACAGTGTCTATCTCCACCCAACTGGCGGATCACCAGGCTCTTTGGAACGAGGCGGAGGCTGATGACTTTGACACGGACCAGAACAAATTTCTGTCACCTCTAGGATTGTGCCAATGTATGAGACTACCAAAACTGTCCACAGATCTATGCAGGTAATGATAAGTCTGATAATCATAGGGGAAACCCACATACAAGATCCAAACCACAGGGCCATAGGTGGTGAGCCTCATATTCAGAGCTTCATCATGCGGTACAAAAGAGATAATAGTGTTCATATCCCCTTCTACCTCGGCATCAATCTCAAAGGTGGTGCCCACTACATTATCTCTCACTAACGGATTGGCAAACCCAAAGATAGCAATGCCCAGTGGATGATCATCAACCTCAGAAGGGAATAAATGGGATTCATGTAGCAGGCCAGTGACTACCTCCCAAAGAGTAGCTTTCTGATGATGTGGAACATGTCTACTGACCTCAGCAATGGCGAGAAAATCATGGTTGAGGGGAGGAACAGGATGCACCGCCATGTCGCCATGAACCACTCTATTCTCCGGCCCAAGCTCGATCGTCATCCCCGTGGGGATGTAGGGGACAACATTCATAGGGTACTTTGCCATTGTTACAGGTGGAGGAGAGCTCGAGGGGAGAGAGACAGGGGAGATGGAATGTGGAGCGGCAGGCTGGGTCGATTTGGGTTGCCAAACTAGTCTCCCCTGAAAGGGATCGAGAAGAGGTGTCTAGAGGGGGGGTGATTAGACACTAAGTACCAAAAGTTGCAGTTTTTAACTTCCTTAAGTTCAAGTGGAGTTTAGGCACAAGTTTAACAATCACAACACATATCAAGCAAGCATGCAAAGAGTATATGAGCAGTGGAAAGTAAAGCATGCAACTTGCAAGAATGTAAAGGGAAGGGTTTGAAGGATTCAAACGCAATTTGGAGACACAATGATTTTTGAGTCGTGGTTCCGATAGGTGGTGCTATCGTACATCCATGTTGATGGAGACTTCAACCCACGAAGGGTAATGGTTGCACGAGTCCACGGAGGTCTCCACCCACAAAGGGTCCACAAAGAAGCAACCTTGTCTATCCCACCATGGTCGTCGCCCATGAAGGACTTGCCTCACTAGCGGTAGATCTTCACGAAGTAGGCAATCTCCTTGCCCTTGCAAACTCCTTGGTTCAACTCCACAATCTTGTCGGAGGCTCCCAAGTGACACCTAGCCAATCTAGGAGACACCACTCTCCAAGAAGTAACAAATGGTGTGTTGATGATGAACTCCTTGCTCTTGTGCTTCAAATGATAGTCTCCCCAACACTCAACTCTCTCTCACATGATTTGGATTTGGTGGAAAGAAGGTTTGAGTGGAAAGCAACTTGGGGAAGGCTAGAGATCAAGGTTCATATGGTAGGAATGGAATATCTTGGCCTCAACACATGAGTAGGTGGTTCTCTCTCAGAAAATGGATGTTGGAAGTGTAGGTTCGTTCTGATGGCTCTCTTCACGAATGAAGAGGAGGTGGAGGGGTATATGTAGCCTCCACACAAAATCTAACCGTTACACACAACTTGCCAAACTCGGTGGGACCGAATTGGTAAACTCGGTCGGACCGATTCAGCAAACCTAGTGACCGTTAGGATTTTCGGTGGGACCGACATGCAACTCAGTAGGACCGATATGGTTAGGGTTAGGGCATAACGTAATCTCGGTGCGACTGATTACACAAACTCAGTGGGACCAATTTTGGTAATAAGCTAACCAGAGAGTTTGTCAGGCAAACTCGGTGAGACCGATTACACAAACTCGGTAGGACTGATTTTGGTAATAAGCTAACCAGAGAGTTTGCATTGTAATCTCGGTAGTACCGATTACACATACTCGGTGAGACCGGTTTTGTTAATGGACATACACAGAGAGATTACAATCCCATCTCGGTAAGATCGAGATCCCTATCGGTGAAACCGATTTGCCTAGGGTTTGTGGCAGTGGCTAAGACATCTGAACTCGGTGGCGCTGGATAGAAAGAATCGGTGGGGCCGAGTTAGACTTTTGGTTTAGGACATATGTGGATGTGAGAAAGTAGTTGAGGGCTTTGGAGCATATCACTAAGCACTTTGAGCAAGTAAGCCATTAAGCAACACCTCATCCCCTCTTGATAGTATTGGCTTTTCCTATAGACTCAATGTGATCTTGGATCACTAAAATGGAAAATGTAGAGTCTTGATCTTGGAGCTTGAGCCAATCCTTTGTCCTTAGCATCTTGAAGGGGTTCCACATCCTTTAGTCCATGCCACTCCATTGTTGAACTTGTCTGAAACATACTAGGTAAAAGTGTTAGTCCAACAAGAGATATGTTGACATTAATTACCAAAATCACCCAGGGAGCACTTGTTCTTTCAATCTCCCCCTTTTTGGTAATTGATGACAACATACATTAAAGCTTTAGATAAGGATATAGAGAATAACAAGTAAAGCTTTGGAAAGACATGTA
The DNA here is from genome assembly GCF_002162155.2 of Triticum dicoccoides. Lineage (NCBI taxonomy): Eukaryota > Viridiplantae > Streptophyta > Magnoliopsida > Poales > Poaceae > Triticum > Triticum dicoccoides. The sequence goes on along the minus strand of NC_041387.1, from coordinate 167,192,259 downwards.
ACAAGCATAGGCTCCCCCTACATGTATGCAATCATGTGAGTATGGAATATAGAAGCATGTGAATGCATAAACATGACAGAGTAAGCAATGTGTTACATGTATCTTGGCCATATGCATTAGAGCAAAAGATAGCAATAGATGGGTATGTGGGAAATGTACCTTCATGCTCATGAGTCCTTCTTGCAAACAATATGTACATCAGCAAGAATTCCTCATACACATGACTGTGATGCATATACTTACCTTGTGGTCTTGAGTTGGCTTAGGATGGAATGAACCTGTGAAAATAAGGTTAGATAACACAGATGCACCTACTAGCCAGAGCAAACAAAAGAAACCACAAGAGTACCAAGACTGGGATGACATGTAGAGAGTGAGTACTAAGTACCACATTAAATATAGACATGTCCTCAAAGGTAAAGATGTGCAATGAATTTAAAGAATTTCTTTCCCTTAGATGTCTTGCTCCCCCTGAATCTAGCATGGGATACTAGGAGAAGATAGGGAACAAAAAATCAGAGCAAAATGCAAAATCAGAGCTTCAAATAAACAAATGAATAGAGCTAATGCAAATAAGCACATATGTACATGTCTTTCCCCTCAAGAAGACATGTGGCATCTCTCCTCTTGAACACCAAGCATCTGGGATCCTTGAATATTACTCTCTTCTTGAGTATTCTCTCCCCCTGGAGATATCTCTCTCCCCCTGTTGAAGTGATAAGCTTTGATGTGATCTCTCTCTCCCCCTTTGACATCAATTTCCAAGAAGGGCCTTCTGGAATTTGTCGTGAATGGGTTTGGTCCTTGAGTCATAGCACAAAGCAATGATAAAAATTTGATGCTTGTAGAGGACAAGATTCATTAAGTGGAGCTGGATCAAAAGTAATGCAGGAATAAGTGGCAAAATGGTTTTCCTGTAGTGAAATCGGTGGCACCGAGTTGTAAGCTTCGGTTGCACCGAAAGGATTCGGTTGGACCAAGAATAACAAACCCGTGAGACCGAGTTCATCGCAGAGAAAACACTTGTCACCTCAGCTCACTAGACAAGTAAGATTTCACAAAGATTTGCAAGGAATTAAAAGAAAGATTTGCAATGAATTGGATGCAGGGAATGCAGAACAGATAGAAAAGAAAAGAAGTCTAGATGAAGTTTAAAAAAAGGGGGAAACAGATATGCATGAGACAAATGCAAGAGCACAGAAAAGAACACAAGAGAACTTCATCTAGAGATGTTCAGCGACAACATCACCTATGTTAGAGCATATTGACTTAGGAGTCAAGTGAGATCACTTGATCATAGGGCATACTCATCGTTTAAGCTCAAAATGGGGTTACCATTTTTCGTTTAAGCATCTTGATGTATTCACATCTTGTCGAGTTGCTTTGACTCATGACTTGGAGTAAAGCTTCTCTAAGATGGAATAACATACCTTGGGTGGTGGTGTTGATCATGATCATGTAGTTGAACTTGTATGGGTTGCTCAAGGTTGATGTAGCTCATCAAGAGTTGGGAGCACCACTTGGAATTTGAGTTCATCTACCTACATGGGTTAGTTTTTGCAAGGAAGAGCACTTATGTGTCCAAAATGACAATCATGAAACTCAACATAGAATTTGTCAAAGGATATGTTTGAATGGTTCCGTGCTTCCTTGTCTTCAACCACCATTGTGTAGAGACTTGGTGATGTAGAGATTGCTCAAGATGTGAGTGAGTTGCAATCTCATAGAATTAGATTCATCCAAGTACCTACACGGGTTAGGTAACATGCAAGGTGCAAATATATCCAAGACATAAGATTTTCATCATAAGAGAAATATCAAGGATTATTCATAAGCTCATGTCTTGCATGTATCCAATGGAGTTCCTACTCCAAGTTTGAAGCATCAATGATGTTCAATTCTCCTCTTAACCTGCAAAACACTCTCTCAAAGTGGTTTAGTGAATATGTCCGCTAATTGCTTTTCGGTGCGAACATGCTTAAGATTAATGTCACCCTTAGCAACATGGTCTCGAATGAAATGATGACGAACTTCAATATGCTTAGTTCGAGAGTGTTGCACGGGATTGTGAGAAATCTTGATAGCACTTTCATTGTCACAAATTAATGGAACATGTTTCACATATATCCCATAATCTTTAAGAGTTTGGGTCATCCAAAGTAATTGAGCACAACATGAACCAGCGACAATGTATTCCGCTTCGGCGGTGGATAAGGATACTGAGTTTTGTTTCTTAGAAGACCAAGACACAAGAGATCTACCAAGAATTCACAAGTACCAGAAGTGGACTTTCTATCAACCTTGTCACCGACATAGTCCGAGTCGGAGTAGCCAACAAGATCGAAAGAGGCCCTCTTAGGATACCAAATGCCAAAATTTGGTGTATGGATTAAGTATCTCACTATCCTTTTCACGGCCTTAAGGTGACATTCTTTAGGAGCAGCTTGGTATCATGCACACATGCACACACTTAGCATGATATCGGGACGTGAAGCGCATAGATATAATAATGAACCAATCATAGAGCGATAAACCTTTTGATCGACCGGTTCACCATCTTTGGTCAAATCAAGATGTCCACTAGTAGGCATGGGTGTAGTAATACCTTTGCATTCTTGCATATTGAACTTCTTGAATAAGTCCTTGGTGTACTTCGTTTGAGAGACAAAGGTACCTTCCTTAGTTTGCTTGATTTGCAAACCAAGAAAGAATTTGAGTTCACTCATCATAGACATCTCAAACTTCTCCGACATTAGCTTTCCAAACTTTTCACTAAAATGAGGGTTAGTAGAACCAAATATAATATCATCAACATAGATTTGGCACACAAATAGTTCTCCATTTACCCTTTTAGTAAAAAGAGTAGAATCTATTTTTCCAATTTCAAAGCCTTTTTCAATAAGGAATTTGGTCAAGCATTTATACCACGCTCTAGGAGCTTGTTTAAGACCATAAAGAGCTTTGTGAAGTTTGTAAACATGATTAGTTTTCTTAGGATTAACAAAGCCAGGAGGTTGTTTAACATAAACTTCCTCCTCTATTTCACCATTTAGAAAAGCACTTTTAATGTCCATTTGGTACAAGGTGATATCATGGTGATTAGCATAGGCAAGTAAGATGCGAATAGACTCGAGTCTAGCAACGGGAGCATAAGTCTCACCATAGTCCATACCTTCGACTTGTGTGTAGCCTTGGGCGATGAGACGTGCTTTGTCGCGAACTACTTGTCCATCTTCATCTTGCTTGTTGCGAAACACCCATTTGGTACCGATGATGTTGTGGTTGTTGTCGGGCTTCTCAACCAATGTCCAAACGTGATTTCTCTCAAAGTTGTGTAGCTCTTCATGCATGGCGTTATCCAATCTGGATCTTCCAATGCTTCTTCAACCTTCATAGGTTCAATGCTAGAGATGAATGAATAGTGTTCACAAAAGTTAGCTAAACGAGTTTTAGAGCGAGTGATTCTCCCGGTTTGGATATCATTGTCGATTTGCTCGACGAGATGGTATTTAGCAATTCTTGCTTGAACTCATGTCAGCTTTTGCTTGGGTCTTGGTTGAACATCTTATTCATCTTGTTCTTCTTCTCGGCCTTCTTCATTGTTGGCGTTGTCGTTCTCTTGTCGTGGTGGAGAAAGAGGTTGTTAACGTTCGTCTTGGTGTACTTCCTTGTTTTCTTCATCTTGGTGTGTCCCACTTGTGGATGCTTCCATATCAACTCTTGGTTCACCTTGTCGTGAGGTAGAAGCTTCCACTTGGACGAACGAGGTACTCTCCTTCACCTCCGTTGGACGAATCTTGCCAATAGACAAGTCTTGGATTGCTTCCGAGGGATCTTTGTCTCCTACATCAATTGGCAATTGCTCTACTTGCGAGCCGTTAGATTCATCAAACTTCACATCTACCGTTTCTTCAACCTTTCGGGTGAAATTGTTGTAGACACGGTATGTGTGAGAGTTTGAGCCATAACCGAGTAGGAAACCCTCATGAGACTTAGGAGCAAATTTAGAACGATGATGCTTATCAAGAATGTAGCACTTTGAGCCGAATACTCGAAAGTATCCAACTTGGGGTTTATTACCGGTGAGGAGCTCATATGCCGTCTTGCCGAGTAGCTTGTGAAGATACAAGCGATTTGTTGCATGACAAGCTGTCTCAACCGCTTCCGCCCAAAAGTGCTTTGGCGTCTTGTACTCATCAAGCATCGTTCTCGCCATTTTGATGAGCGCCCGGTTCTTCCTCTCAACAACTCCATTTTGTTGAGGTGTGTACGTAGCCTAGAACTCGTGTGAAATCCCTTCTTCATCAAGAAAGGTGTCCACATTTGCGTTCTTGAACTCCGTTCCATTGTCGCTGCGAACCTTCTTGATCTTCACTTCAAATTGATTTTGGACCTTCCTAGCGAAGTTTTTGAAGATCTTTTGAACCTGCGATTTATCATCGAGAAAGAACACCCACGTAAATCTTGAAAAATCATCAACTATAACTAGACCAAAAGAATTTCCACCGAGACTTTTGTAAGCGTTGGGACCAAAGAGATCCATATGAAGTAGCTCGAGTGGCCTCCTTGTGGTCATGATGTTCTTCACGGGATGCCTTCCTCCAACCTATTTACCTGCCTGACAAGCACTGCAAAGTCTATCCTTATCAAATATAACATCGTTAACTCCAAGGATATGATTTCCTTTAATAAGCGTGTCAAGGTTTCGCATACCAACATGACCTAATCATCTATGCCATAACCAGCCTTTAGAGGATTTAGCAATGAAGCAAGTTCTAGGTTGAGCCTTTTTAGTGAAATCAACAATGTATAGATCACCTCTACGCACACCGGTAAAGACCATTTTATGATTATCTCTATGAAACACTTGGCAATCTACTTCAGTAAGTAGGACATTGAAACAGAAATCAGCAAGTCTAGATACTGAAAGTAAGTTGTAGCCAAGAGATTCAAAGAGCATGACATTTTGTATGGAGCTATCATGTGATATGGCCACCTTACCAAGGCCAACCACCTTACCCTTTGAGTTGTCACCGAAAGTGACATACTTTCGAGGACCATCGTTTTCAGCAAGCTCACGAAACATGTCTTTATCTCCGGTCATGTGATCGGTACATCCACTATCAAGAACTCATTCCTTTCCTCCTGCCATATATCCCCGAAGATTTGCCATAAGACCAAATTGTCTCATTGCATCATCAAGATCAAAGTCACTATCATCATCCTCATCATAGTATCCATGTTCAATATCGTCATGTGGTGGATCAAATCCTAGAGAGGGTAGTTGGTTAGAGTGATTTTGACAATGATCTTGTTTATGAATTTTTATAGCTTCAGAAATAATATCACTAATAATTCCAACATCTCCTTTGGCACGCATAAGGTTTGTAAGCTCAAATAGACAATCACCAAACATAGGATCACTAGAATTCATCTTACTCAAGGCAATAGACTTATAGAGAATTTCATCTAGGTTTTTCAAGGAATAATTTGGAAAGCGTTCCTCAAGAATTTTCCATATAGTGTAGGTACACTTAAGAGTAGGCAAACATCCTATCAAGTTTCTAGGCAAGCCTCTAATGATGAGTTTGGCAGTTCTAAGATTGCGGATCATGTCAATTGACTCATCAAGGGTACGATGCATAGGATCAACATGAGGTGCACAAGGGCTAGCAATGTACTTGTTCAAATGATATTGACTGAAAATCACAAGCATCTCATTTTTCCACTCATGAAAGTACTCCCCATCAAGTATAGGTACTCTATGTCTAAGACTCCCAATAGTAGACTCATCCATCTTCCTCCAATGGTGTTTAAACCAAAGCAATGGAGACCAAAGCTATAATACCAATTGAAAGGGATCAAGAAGAGGTGTCTAGAGGGGGGGCGATTAGACACTAAGTACCAAAACTTGCAGTTTTTAACTTCCTTAAGTTCAAGTGGAGTTTAGGCACAAGTTTAACAATCACAACACATATCAAGCAAGCATGCGAAGAGTATATGAGCAGCGGAAAGTAAAGCATGCAACTTGCAAGAATGTAAAGGGAAGGGTTTGGAGGATTCAAACGCAATTTGGAGACACAATGATTTTTGAGCCGTGGTTCCGATAGGTGGTGCTATCGTACATCCACGTTGATGGAGACTTCAACCCACGAAGGGTAACGGTTGCGCGAGTCCACGGAGGGCTCCACCCACAAAGGGTCCACGAAGAAGCAACCTTGTCTATCCTACCATGGTCGTCGCCCACAAAGGACTTACCTCACTAGCGGTAGATCTTCACGAAGTAGGCGATCTCCTTGCCCTTACAAACTCCTTGGTTCAACTCCACAATCTTGCCGGGGGCTTCCAAGTGACACCTAGCCAATCTAGGAGACACCGCTCTCCAAGAAGTAACAAATGGTGTGTTGATGATGAACTCCTTGCTCTTGTGCTTTAAATGATAGTCTCCCCAACACTCAACTCTCTCTCACAGGATTTGGATTTGGTGGAAAGAAGGTTTGAATGGAAAGAAACTTGGGGAAGGCTAGAGATCAAGATTCATATGGTATGAATGGAATATCTTGGCCTCAACACATGAGTAGGTGGTTCTCTCTCAGAAATTGGATGCTGGAAGTGTAGGTTCGTTCTGATGGCTCTCTTCACGAATGAAGAGGAGGTGGAGGGGTATATATAGCCTCCACACAAAATCTAACCGTTACACACAACTTGCCAAACTCGGTGGGACCGAATTGGTAAACTCGGTCGGACCGATTCAGCAAATCTAGTGACCGTTAGGATTTTTGGTGGGACCGACATGCAACTCGGTAGGACCGATATGGTTAGGGTTAGGGCACAACATAATCTCGGTGCGACCGATTACACAAACTCGGTGGGACCGATTTTGGCAATAAGCTAACCAGAGAGTTGGCCAGGCAAACTCGGTGAGACCGATTACACAAACTCGATAGGACCAATTTTGGTAATAAGCTAACCAGAGAGTTTTCATTGTAATCTCGGTAGTACCGATTACACAAACTCGGTGAGACCGGTTTTGGTAATGGACATACACAGAGAGATTACAATCCCATCTCGGTAAGATCGAGATCCCTATCGGTGAAACCGATTTGCCTAGGGTTTGTGGCAGTGGCTAAGACATCTGAACTCGGTGGCGCTGGATAGAAAGAATCGGTGGGGCCGAGTTAGACTTTTGGTTTAGGACATATGTGGATGTGAGAAAGTAGTTGAGGGCTTTGGAGCATATCACTAAGCACTTTGAGCAAGTAAGCCATTAAGCAACACCTCATCCCCTCTTGATAGTATTGGCTTTTCCTATAGACTCAATGTGATCTTGGATCACTAAAATAGAAAATGTAGAGTCTTGATCTTGGAGCTTGAGCCAATCCTTTCTCCTTAGCATCTTGAAGGGGTTCCACATCCTTTAGTCCATGCCACTCCATTGTTGAACTTGTCTAAAACATACTAGGTAAAAGTGTTAGTCCAACAAGAGATATGTTGACATTAATTACCAAAATCACCCAGGGAGCACTTGTGCTTTCTTCCCCGCCCCCCTCTTCCTCCAACAAGAGATCGCCAGGTGTCCAGCCAGGCCGTAGGCGGCACAATTAAGGGAGTGTGTTGATTTTCTTACTAGTTTTTGATGTTGCCTCGGTCTGTTGTTCAACGTAGCAGGGCAAGTGGGGATATTATTCCTACTGACCGGCAATTTGACAAGGCCTTGGGGAGCAGCATTAGTAATGACCAAGGCAGTGGTAGGAATATGAGTAGCCTGTGCAGATTTCTTGGGAATGTTTGCCGGGATTGATTGTACAGCAGATGTACCCATCTTGGGCTACCACCAAAGATATACACAATCCGGATTACCACAATCAGGGAAAGAGTGGCCCAACAGGTTGCAATAGGCGCAGAATAACTTTGAAGGACACAAAGTGGACACATGCGTATCCGAGAGACAAACAACGCAGGATGGGCCATTTGAAGCTGGGGGCCCATTGCCCTTTGACGACTGCTTGGCGGGCTGCTGAATTTGTGCTTGATCCGCGGGGCCAAAAGACTCAGGACATTCCCACCCCAGGTGGCCCATAGAATTGCACTTTGAGCAAATATTCATTTTGTTATAAATAAAGGTTGAAGGTCGGACCGAGCCAATATCCCAAAATTTGGCAATCTCCAAGTCATTATAGCCAGCCTGTCTATAGTCCAAAATATGTAGCAAAATAAAATTAGGGAGAGAATTCCAGCATTCATTTAGGAAGTTATTGCGAATAAATGTTGTTTCCTTGCCCGACTTGTCGGAAATAATGACTGATTCAAAAAATTTACTCCCCCACCACAAACAAGCACATTCCACGGCTGGTCTGAAACAACGGGTACCGTCCAACTATCAACAATCCCGGGGGAGTTTTGTTTGCAATTATATTTGATTTGATTTGAGCATGGAACTGTGCTATAACATCCCAATTTTCAATTTGAATGTTATACATAGATCATCATATGCATATCATATTTTGTTTGCATTTTGTTGAGATCCTAGAAATCTTAACCAACTCAAGGACCCAAGGAGAGAGTTCGAGGTTTCACAAAATTTTCATATTTGAATTTATTTCAAATTTGAAAAGAGGATCAATTTGATTTTAATATTTTCTATCCAATTACTTCTTTTAAATAAAATAAATGAGAGAGGATAAAATGACTTCCTCAAAACAGAGGAGAAATATTGGAAAGGAAATGTTGAAATCAAATTATTATTTTATTTGCTATTTTATTTGAAGTAGAGAAAAACATGCATTTTTTGAAAATTGCATTTTAGTCCAGAAAAATGTTCATCTTGTCCTAAATATTAGGTTTGGACGGTGAAAATTGTTTCTGGAATTTTTAGAATATTTTTAAAATTTATTAGGATTTTTCTTTGCAGCGATTTTTTTTAAAGTCTCGGACCGAACTGGGCCGAAGGCCCAGCCAGCCCACTCGCTCGCGCCGCCTTCCCCGCGCTGCGTAGCCGTGTCGCTGCCGGACTCCGAGGAGTCTGGGCACTCCCCACCGCCGCCGACCCCTCCTCCAAGTCGGATCCCCCCCGAGACCCCCTTTATAAGGGTCGGGACCCGACCCCCCTCCCCTCCTCATCACACCGCCGCTGTAGTGCCACGCCACCGCCACCCGCACCACACGCTCACGCCGCCGCCCCGCCACCGTCGAGCCGCCGTCGCCGGAGCCGCTGCCTCGCCGGAGCCGCCGCTGATCCAAACCGATCCGCCGCCGGTTTTTTTGCGAACCGGTATAACCGCTGAAATCCCGCCCTGGTTTTTTTAGGTTTTTCTCGGTTTAGTTTTAAACCGGTTTATTTTATTAGGTTAGTTTAATTAGCGAATGTTCGTCCGTATAGATCTGTTAGTGAACGTTATCATTCGTTAGTTTCTGTTAGTAAACGTTCGTTCCGTAGATTTTTCTTTTTAGTTTTATTTTCGTCCAGGGACCTATCCGCGAATAGTTTTCTCGCAATTTAGCCCATGATCTTAAAACTAGCGTAACTTTTTGGCCGTTTATCCAAATTAGATGAAACCAACGCCTAAATCTTCATAACGATCTCTTCTTTTCAGTTAACCAACTTGAACATGATTTTGACAAATTAAAAATTGAGTTTAGTACAGATTAGTATTTGATCTTGTTTCATTTGTATCTTGAGTTTTGTAACTCTATTTAAGTTGTCTCTTTTTGCAAACATAGCTAATCACATGAACCTAATTTTAAGAACTAATCCACATGAAAATAATGCTATTAGTTTTTTTCTATTTAGTTTAGACGTTTGCTTGTTTCGAGTTTGATTTGGATCTTTTCTCGTTTTCTCTCCGTTTTGTTTGAGTGATTGCTTATGTATGCTACTGTTTGTCTACACTAGATTACCCGGAGTGCGAAGCTTGTTACTATGAATCTCTAGCGTTTGCAGATCGTCAGCAAGGCAAGTTACACTTTGATCATACTCTTCTATACCCAGTTTTTACTATGCATTAGTTTTGCCCCTCAAGTATTTGCATAAGTAGGATTGGGAACATGTGGTTTGGTTGTAGTATTATGAGGTAGGAACCTAATACCTTTTGATCACCCCAGGATATACATTATGCTCTACTATTTCTTAGCCATGCTCGTAGACGGGGATTGGATCGTGATACACATGAAAGTTATGAGAGTTATTAATCTTCGATAACATTAAGGTGACAACTTTAATACACATCTAGGTGGATTGGTTGGGGCACCTGGAGAATCCAGTGTTTGTCCATTTGGGAAATCCCGGAGTACCCATTTGATTTTTCCTCGGTTCGCCACCCAGGCTCAAAGGGATCATATGATATTTCATGCCTAGAAACTTCCGTGTGCAGCCACAAGCCATTATGGGCTCTGGCGTAGTTGAGTAAGTTGTATGAGCTCTCGAAGAGGTGGACTAGCAGATGTAGGGGAAAGTAGGTGTATCGGTCCGCCCGGAGTAGAGAGTTAATGCTTCAGAAAGACTATGTCTCGATCTTCCGATCATGGATGCGGTCGAGTCTTGTGGGGAAAAGTGTGTAACCTCTGCAAAGTGTATAAACTAATCATGGTTAGTCGTGTCCCCGGTTATGGACATCTTGAGTATCTGGAATTGGATATTATTGTTGATCTCATCACTCCTTAATTAATTGAATTGGGTCTAATGATGATACTTGTTGAATTGGGATTTGAGTTGGAGGAACCTTCTCAAATGTTGGAGCAACTTGGGAGTAGTTTAAATAAATTTATTCCTTTGTTGTAGGGAAAAACTAGCTTTCTGCAAAAGTCATAAACTTAGAGCCTCCACCAGCCAAATATTGCATGTAGATATAGTTCTTGCCACTACAAAAAAATACACTTCTGTGATGATACGTGTTTGTCACAGTAGGTCACGTTTTCTATCATGCATGTACATCCATGACGATTTTATGACAGAATCAAGATAGTCATACATGTGCTGTCGTAGAAGTGTTCCATGACATTACCAAAATTATCATCACGGAAGTGTCCACTTCCATGACGATAAATCACGCGTCATAGAAGTGCTTTCGTCAAGGGTGACCGACACATGGCATCCACCGTAACGGGACGCCGTTAAGTGTCATTAAGCTATTGGGTCCGATTTTGGATCCAATAACCCGCTAACAGCCACGACCAATGCCGATTTTCCACGTGTAAAATTCTCATTGGCCGATGGAACCATGCGTCAGCTTCGCGTTGGCACAGGTGTCACTCATCCAACGGTCGAGATGGGCCTATGATATGTTGACACGTGGACGGGCCCAAAAGTGGTCCATAAAGTTTAAATGGGCTGACCCAACTAAAGGCCCACAAGATTTAGTGGACCATAATGGGAAGGCCCAGCTAAAGGCCCACATGATTTTGCAGACCATAATGGGCCGGCTCAACTAAAGGCCCACAAGATATAGCGGACCATAATGGGCCGGCCCAGCTAAAGGCCCAACATTCTCAATTAAGGCCCGTACGGCTAGTGTCAAATCGTCCCGTCAACGGCCTGTCCTAAACTTGTCATCATCGCGGCCCATGGTCACTTCTGGCCCGTTAACAGTCCGCTAAGTATTTGGGTCGAATTACGACCCACTGTATTTCCGGCCTGTTAAAGGTCCTGCTTCATTTGGGCCCATTTACAGGCCATTGAAATTTTTGGCCCATAAACGACCGTGAAGGATTTGGGTCATATTCGGCCATGTCTGACATTCGGCCTGTTAGAGGCCCACTATAGATTTGGGCCACTTTCGGCCTGTTGTGATTTTCGGCCTGTTAACGTCGGATGAAATCCATGGGCCATATGTGGCCCAACGCCACAACAGGCCCATTAATGGCCCATATAAAAATGACGCTAATCAAGCCTGACCAAACTTCCGGCCTGTTAAAGGTCCGTGTATTAGGTCGGCGCATTTACGACCTGTCCGAATTTCGGCCTGTGAAAGATCCGCATTGTAAATGGGCCACCATTTCGGCCTGCTAAGACCAGTGGGTTATTTGGCGCAATCAGATCTCACTTTCGGCCTATTAAAGGCCCATGTTTTTTATGGGCTCGAGATATTTACACATGTAAATAGTTTATTATTACTGAGGGCCCAAATTATGTTTAGGCCTGTTAAAGGCCCACTATGGGCACATGGCTACCAGAAAAATATGAAAGCTTATGCTGATTTAGGCCCAGATATTTTTAGTGGGCTACATGCAAATTTCGGCCCATAATCGTTTTTAGACCAATTGGAATGGGCCCGGCGAATGTTGGCATGTTGGGCTCCTATGAAGCTTTCGGCTGAATACATTACTAAGATAAACCTACACTATACAAAAATAGCGTCGTAATTACTGCAGCCTTTGGCAGCATCATAAATGTTGTATTAGAACAAAATAAATTCCAACCATACAACAAAAGTCATGTTGGCATAAAGTTTACAGTTTTTGCAGATAAAAGCACCATGAGATGTATAGAAGCACATATCATTTGACCTGAGTGTTAATGTTTCAGGCTATAGAATCTGATGGAGCAGCACGATCTTCACCTTTTTCTGCCATTGCTCTTGAACAACGAAGTGAATGTTTGATAGTCTGGTTTCAAAACCATTCATATCTTGACGACATTTGTCAACCACTATTCTTGTTTCTGGAACGACGTCCATTAGGGATTGGACTTGTGTCTGTAGCACAAATATATCACTCTGTCTAGCTGGAAGATTTTGTTCAGTAGGCAATTTGGATGAGGTTACCTTGACAACCAACCCAGAATTACGCAGGAAGGTGCTTTTTGCACTGTTAGTGGAGAGATACTGACGCACTACAACAACAAGTGACATTGTGCCTGTGGTAGCCTCGTACCTTTAGGTGGTTGTGGTTGTTCAATCATTTGTTCCATAGCTTGCTGAAAGTTAGAACTTGTAGATTAGTGTACTAGATAAGTTACTAATGAGACAAAAACAAACAAAGTAGGTTGCATGTTTATACATAACTTATTTTGGTGAACTACTGTAATACATTAGCATGTATTGTAGTGCCAACTACATAATAAAATCACTTTCGGAACATATGTCCATGTAGCATGCCTACTGTATTGTCTATTTCCTCACATCGTTGACATCTAAGGATAAAGAGACGTGGTTTAAAGTAGGATGAACATAGTATGACATCATTCATATCATGGGCAAACAGATATAAAACAAACATGCTATTTTATCATTGTGTGCGCACGTGAACATAACAACTAGATTACAGATCAAGAGCAAAAGAATATCCTTCATCTCTTTTAAACCATGTAAGGTGAAATGATACGTTAAGACAACTGTGTATAGAAGTGAACAGAGTAACTGACATTGGTTGCAAACCAAGTAGTTAAATGAACACATCACAGTACTAATCAGTTCAAAGGCAGGAGGAGTAACGACTTACAACAGCGGCTTGAACTGGTGTGCTCATGCCCTTCATCTTGCTGGTGTGGCAATCCTTGAAGATTTGCACTACATTCAGTTCAGGTTCTTTTTGGTCCACACGGGCTTTCCTCTGTATTTGGAACAAGTCAATATAGATACGATAATATGGCACAGAAAAAAGAAGGAAGTAGCAGCTATTTACAAGAGCCTCACAGTGTGCAATATAGCTGCGAGATCATGTTGTCTGTTGGAATTTCACTTTAGAACGGTTGGTCTTGTTCTTCAAACAGTTAGCCTAGAAGAAGATACACTTGTAAGGCACATACATAAATACAAGTTCAATATGTGGTCTGGTCAAATACATATAGCCTACCTGATACTTTGGATCAGACTAGTGTTTAACGAGGGTTGTCCAATCTTCTCTGTAATATATTCCACTCGAGATGTTTGGGAGCCTTGCCTTCAAAGTGATATTTTCTAAGGTGGTACCGATAATGTCGTAGATCAGACTAAAAAACATGAGTGCATGCTTGTTTAGTTGGATCATCTTTCGGATCCAACTTGAACCTCATCTGTTGAAAAAAGAAGGTGAGTCTTATTAGGAGGAAGCTAGAAAGTATGGGACAGAGCAAGACAATATTACTAATTGCGATGAATAACATTACTTACGGATAAATGGCCAAGGAAGGTGTTAAACTGGGTATTGTCTTTCTCATTCCTGTACTAGATCCACGTTGGGAGGATACGTGCATGATACCTAATGGCAACGGCTGCCTCTGATACTAACTTGGCTGACTCTGTAGCATCACGTGGCCTTTTCAAACCTGCCTCAAAATGGAGCTCCATTCTTCCTCCTTTAGATTTTGTTAATCTGTCAAGCATTATCCCTGATGTCTTTTTCCGCTTGCGCCGTGGTGCTAGTTCAACAACGAATATGGAAAGTGTTAGTGTACATCAAACAGTGAGAGTACATATAAAGGAGCATGCAACTGCAACTTGACTCAGTCAGGTACCGTCTTGCTGTTGATGCTCATGAGGTTCATCTGATCTTGCCAAGTCATGTTGTGTCAGCAGTGCTGGGGAACTAGCCAGTTCCGGAGCAAACGAACGAGTAACTCGTTGAGATGCTGGTACAGTTGAAGCGGATGATGTAGCTGGTGGAGCAGGTGATACTGTGTTTGTAGATTTAGCCGGCGGACTTGGACCTTCTACTGCACTATAAGTACCAGCAGAATCTCGACGACAGATCCTTTTTCGTTTCACCCGACGAGTAACGCCACTCCCTACTATATTATTTTCCTTGCTCTTTTTTGACTTTGCCATGTCAAGCCGTACCCACAACACAAAAGAATAAAATCACTCTTCAGAACTCATTGATGCATGATACAGACAAGCAATACATTGATGTAAGACAACCGTATGAGGATGGAATATGTAAGAAAAACAGGACGGCGTGACATATTCACAGCTACGATTGTAAACTAAGTAGAAGGATTTTCAAGAAAATAGAAGTAATGCAAGCTAGACACCATATGAAAGATGCAACCAATATTACTCTGCCAAGTTAAAAAAGTGTCTTGTCATAAGTGGCAATTCAAAAAATTAGAAGCAGTACAACATAGAAATCAATGCAAGATGCAACCACTATCAAACTGCCATGTTAAAAGTGTCCAATTATGAGTGACTGATGCGGGATACACAATAGCAGTACTTTGATGTAAGAACATGGTATGATAGATAGATGCAGTGTATTCTAGACACAAAAAGCCATGTCATATGCACATGTATAACGTATAAACTCAGCAGGTGCAATTTAATCAAAATAGAAGAATTACAGGCTAGACAACATATGCAACATGAAACCAATTATCACACTATCAACTTAGAGCAAGCACCTGCAATGGTGGAGTATGGGAGATGAACTCATCATGTAGACTTGGGACTTCAACTTCATTAGCAGTAGTAGTGGCAAATCTAGAGAGTCTCTGTTTGCGTCAGCGCGAAGGACCACCAACATCCCCTAACTTACTGTTTTCCTTCCTATTTTTTGATATTGCCTTATGAAGTCAAAACCACAAGAAGATGACTAAAATTAGCTCTGCATAACTGGTTGATGCATGATACAGATGAACACTACTTTGATGTAAGGCAAGCGCAAGATAGGAGGATGGAATATATACAAAAGAAGACAGCGTTGCATATTCACACGTATGATAGGAGGATGGAATATCTATGAAAAACAATAAGCGGAAGGCATTTCAACAAAATTAGAAGAAATGAAAGCTAGGCACCATATGAACATGCAACCAATATCACTCTATCAGTCAAAAAGTGTCTCGTCGTAAGTGCCATTTCAAGAAATTAGAAGTAGTACAAGCTAGAAGACAATGCAAGATGCAACCTACATCACAGTCCCAGGTTAAATGTGTCTTATGGGTAAGTGATCGTTGCAGGTATAAGTTGTAAGCTACGGAGATGCAATTTAACATAACCAGAAGCAATACAAACTAGACATCATACGGAAAATGCAACCACATATAACAGTTCCAAGTTAGAGCAAGCACCTGTGATGGTGGAGTAGGGGAGTTGTGCTCATCATGTACACATATGTTCTAGAAACAGGAACACGTGTCATATTCACAGGCATTATGTGTAAAGTAAGCAGATGCAATTCAACAAAGTTAGAAGCAATACAAGCTAGACATCATACGCAACATGCAACCACATATAATAGTGCCAAGTTAGAGCAAGCACCTATGATGGTGGAGTAGGGGAGATGTGCTCATCATCTACACAACTACGTTGACTGTCCAACCTTGTGTTGTCTTGCGAATCTTGTTGGGAGGATGGCGGAGTAGAATCTTTAGAGACCCCCTGTTTGAGTTGCTTCGAAGGACCACCATCATCCACTTCCGGACTAATTTCCTTCGGATGTAATGATTTTGCATTGTGAAGTCAAACCGATAAGAAAAAGGAATAAAATTTGCTCTTCAGAACTCACTCATGCATGATACTGACGAACACTACTCGGATGAAAGGCAAACACATGATGCGAGGATGGAATATGTATGAAAAATAGGATGGCGTGACATATTCACACCTATGATGTGGTAACTATGCAGAAGACATTTCAACAAATTAGAAGCACTGCAAGCTAGACACCATATGAAAGATGCAACCAATATCACTCTACCAAGTTCAAACTGTATGACGTTTTAACAAATTAGAAGCAGTACATGCTAGAAATCATATGCAAGATACAACCAATATCACAGTGGCGACTTAAAGGTGCCTTATCATAAGTGACTAATGCGGGATATGCAAGAACAGTAGTCTGATGTAAGAACATGGTGTGATCAAATATAGTATGTTCTAGAAACAGGAACACATGTCATATTCACACGCATTATGTGTAAAGTAAGCAGATGCGATTCAACAAAGTTAGAAGCAATAGAAGCTAGACATCATACACAACATGCAACCACATATAATAGTGCCAAGTTAGAGCAAGCACATGTGATGGTGGAGTAGGGGAGATGTGCTCATCATCTACACAGATACGTTGACTGTCTAGCCTTGCGTTGTCTTGCGAATCTTGTTGGGAGGATGGCAGAGTAGAATCTGTAGAGAACCTCCGTTTCAGTTCTCGGAAGGACCACCATCATCCAATGCCTTGCCAATTTCCTTCGGCTTTATTGATTTTGCATTGTGAGGTCAAACCGACAAGAAAAAGGAATATAATTCGCTCTTCAGAACTCATTCATGCATGATACTAACGAACACTACTCTGATGAAAGGCAAAGTCATGATGCGAGGATGGAATATGTACGAAAAACTGGATGGCTTGACATATTCACACCTATGATGCGGTAACTAAGTAGAAGGCACTTCAACAAATTAGAAGCACTGCAAGCTAGACACCATATGGAAGGTGCAATCAATATCACTCTGCCAAGTTAAAACTGTCTCGTCATAGGTGGCGTTCATCAAACTAGAAGCAATACATGCTAGAAATCATATTCAAGACGCAAACCAATATCACACTGCCGACTTAAAGGTGTCCCATCATAAGTGACTGATGCAAGATACACAAGAAGAGTAGTTTCATGTAAGAACATGGTGTGATAGACAGATAAGTGACTGATGCAGGATACACAAGAAGAGTAGTTTCATGTAAGAACATGGTGTGATAGACAGATATATCGCCTTCCTTACTCTTTTCCTTCCTCTTTCTTGATTTTGCCTTGTCAAGTCAAACCCACAAGAAAAAGGAACAAAATTTGCTCTTCAGAACTCATTGATGCATGATACTGACGAACACTACTTTCACGTAAGGCAACCGCATGATAGGAGGATGGGATATGTATGAAAAATAGGACGACGTGACATATTGACATGTATGATGTATAAAGTGTAAACTAAGCATAAGGTGTTTGAACTTGTTAGAAGCAATGCAAGCTAGAAACCATATGAAAGATGAAACCAATATCACTCTGCCAAATTAAAAGGGTGCCCTAACAAATGTATTTGACCAAATTAGAAGCAATACATGGCAACAGGCTAGAAATAATATGCAATATGCAACGAGTAAAGGTGACTCATCGTAAGTGATTGATGCAGGACAAGGTTAACACATAGATGTAGTGTCTACCAAAAATAGGAAGGCATGTCATATTCATAGGTATAATGTGTAAACTAAGCAGATGCAATTTACCCTAATTAGAAGCATTACAAGCTAGACACCATATGCAACATGCAACCACATATCACACTGCGAAGTTAGAGCAAACACCTGTGATGGTGGTGTAGGGGAAGTGCGGTCTTCAAGTACAGAGCTATGTTCAATATCTTCATTTAGCCTTGCTGTTTCTTGAGAATCACATGGAGAGGATGAAACTGTCGCGCGGATGGCGGGGGAGGTTTCTTATTTTTAGAGGACGTTGTCCTAGCGGTTTGCTAACATGCGGTCCCATGTGTCAGTGCTTTACCAAGCCGATCCGCGTCCCACATGAGGCAGAACAATGGCCGAAGCAACACGTGGTTAAGTTGAAGAAGATGAGGGAGAAGCGGATTCAGCAACGAGTGAAATGATGGTTGCTTCGTCCCTCCAACTTCTTTTTCTTAGCATTATTACTTCGTCCCTCCAACTTAACTGCGGGAAAGGTGCATCTTTGTGATTTGACGCCTCATTGCTCATTACTACGCCGGCGCCATGACTGGGGTGCTTCACCCCGGCTGCTCTGCACTGTATTCCGGTATGGCACGTGGACCCGGTAGCTTGATGTCCCACATGTCGGCGAAAGGGACTAGAATATTTATGAAAGCTAGCGCTCCACTCTTACGACGGAGGAGTACACGACACGACGGCCCAGTGAACTGTCACTTGTACTATATAGTACTATAGTTTTGCTGTTTCGCACGATCCATCGATACAAACCCGATTAAACAGGAAAGGGCGGGATTTTTCCCGCGCGATAGATGATACTGGCCATACATTTCAAAGGCAATTTTAATGTATGCAAACTGAATAATTATAAGTAACAATATGATATCTAGTAAAACTAAAAACACATATGATTTATTGTGTTAGAGTGTAGTAGTAGTGTTGTATTGCATAGTTGTTAGATGTAACATGCGAGAACGTGTAGAGATGTAGTTTTGGAGGGCCTACAGAGAGAAAAGAGTAATACAGTCACCGAACTTCAAAATAAGCTGATTACGGTCACTATATACATTTTGCGGTGATTATACGGTCACTTGCTCACGGTTCAGCATCAGATTGCACTCTGCTGACCGGCCAAATAGTCTGTGTGGCACCATGTTGACTAGTTAAATTAACCACGTTCCTTGTGGGTCCCACCTATCAGTTCGCATAGGGAAAAGGTTAGATAAACGCAAATTTATGCAGGCGCGACAAGACTCCAACCCGTGCGCGGGAATCACCTGGTTGTGTATGTGTCTGTTAGGGCCTGATGTGTGCGCATGCACGTGTAGGTTGAGCACTTGAGCATGAGAGTGTGTGTTGGTCGTGTGGTGTACTGGTGTGTGCATGCATGCGTGCATGTGTGTGTTGTGTGCGTGTGTGGCTGCGTGTGTACGTGTGAGTGTTGCGTGCATGCGTGGGTGCATGTGTTTGTGTGAGTGTTGCATGGATGCAGTTCGTGTGCATGTGTGCGTGTGTGTATAATCACCACACCAGCTCTTGTGTGTTAAAATAGACGGCTCAGCATACTAATACAAGGCCACCTTGTCTGTTGTGCCCGCGGTCATGACTTCGAACCACCGTCCAAATATTTTTTTGTCGTTTGTTTTCATTCTTACTAGCAAGATGCCCGTGCGTTGCACATAACATCAAGATGCATTTGTATGACTAGTTTATCTTGTGAGAGAAAAGGATGAACGAGGGAATGCCTTGTTTGCAAATGTGGAGAGGTGTGTGGGTACCTTTTTGCAAAATTGCCATAGTTTCTTTCCTATTCGTCAGATATAAATTGGACGGCCTATATTGTAGGATGGCAGGCACACCATCATCACCAACTCTATTTTTTATAAGAGTGTATTTTATGTATTTTATAAGAGTGTAGATGTAGAGTAGATATAAGTCAACAGGTGGGCACGATGGTAGTGAGATACTGTGATGCAACACTAGAGGTGCCATGTGGAGCGTTTAACTGGTCAACCAGTCATGTCATGAGAAAATACAGAGTTGTACGGTGAGCCCGTGACTGTATAATAACCACTAAATGTAAATGGTGACCATAATGAGTGGATTCTGAAGTCCAATGTACGTATCGTGCTTTCGCTTCAAATACAATGAACGTCATTGCATATATCGCGAGAGAAAGATGAAACATGCTTGAATTTTCTGGGGGCTTACTTTTAGAGGACCTGGAGATAGTTTTGTGTGCATACGGGGCGTACAGGGGGGTATGCGATGGAGAGAGAGATGCTCTTCGTTTCTCTTTATTATGACTAACTTTGTATATAGTATAAAAATATACAAATTCATAGTGTGGAATAAATATCATTGTGGGCACCATGCAATGCAAATTAGCGTCCGTACTCCTCCATATAACTTTGTAATGTTGTATATATGTAGAAACTCTAAAATAATTTTTTGGCCACACTTTATTCAAAAGGAATGTTGTATGCAAAATAAATGTGAAGATATGGCTTTTTAGATCAATGGGGTACGTGATGTAACATGTGTGAATGTGTAGTTGATGTATTTGGCGGGGCCTAGAGAGGTATGTGTGTGTATTACATATTCGGAGAGGCATGGATAGAGGGGCCGACGGGGGGTGTGGGAGAGATAGTACGAGAAATGAGAGTGGTCTAGATAGAGAGAGAGACGAATATGATGTCACAACGAGAGATTCCATTTCCTTGAGTGTGTATATGCAAGGGGGGAGGGAATAGAGGCACCAGGAGAAATTTTTTGTGTGTGTGGTGTTTGTGTTGGTATGTGTGGGTGTGAGAAGATAATGAGACGTGGGGGCGGAGGGTGTGTCACCGCGTGAGGTCCGGTAGGTCGAGCTGCCCTTCGTTCAGTTCCATCCTACGCCACTGATAAGCACATTTCTTATATACTATTTGGGCATAGAAATATATTATTTATTGAGATATGACCATCAATTCTTGCTGTGAAATATTGAATATTTGCATGAAAATCATATAAAGTATCATTTACTAGTCTTTGGTCTATTTTGCAGAAATGTGCGCAAAGGCACTATAAATCTTCAAGATCCGGACTAAGTGGCTAAGAGAACGAAAAAGAGGAGGAAGAATGGACTTGTGCGAGAAGAAACGAAGTAGCCAGGGGGCCAACTATAGAAGAAAGGATCTACTTGGGAAGAAAGAAGAAAGGAGGAGGGCCAAAATTGCAAAGTGGCAGATCTGGGAGGGGATCAAAATCCCTAGCGGCATCTCCATTGCAATCGGGCCTGGCTACATCTCATCTCTCTCCCTCTCCCCTTCTTCTCCACCATCGGCCGCCGCCACGGCCAGGCCGGCATGGTGGTGAGCGATTCACCCAGCGCCACCATCTCCTTCTCCTCCCCGAAGCCATCCATCTCCACCGTCCGCGCCAAGCACCACCAGCACCACTCCATCTCCACCGCGCCTTCACCATCACCTCGCGCGCCCTACCAGACGCGGTGGTCTGGTGCCTCGCGCGACCTCTCCCTCCAGCCTGCGCGCCTCTCCCTGCTGTTTCCCAACTTCTTCTTCCCTTTGCTGCTCCTCCACCTCTCCTCGTCCCCCAAACTGTTTGCTGCTTCTCCTTCTATGAACCCTTGCTGCTACTCCTTCCTCTCACGTCCCCCCTGCTGTTGCTCTTCTTGCGCCGATCTGAAGCTGCTCCTTCTCTGAACTTACTGCTGCTCTCTGCCTAATCTCCCCACGCCTCTGTTGTTCTTCTTGCCCAAACCATGCTGTTACTCCTTATCTGAACCTACTGTTGCTACTGCGCTCTGCTGCTTCTTCTCCTACGTTACTGCTGCTGCACCTTTATCTTACCCTACTGCTGCTCTACTTCTCTCATCGCCAACTACTGCTCTCCTTCTCAACCCCCCTGCTGCCTCTGTTTCTTCTTGAACCTGAACTCTCTCTCTCTCTGAATTTTCTGTAAGCTGAGATGTAAAACTTTGTAATGTTCAGATTCTAAGAGCACTTGCAATCTGAT
The DNA here is from genome assembly GCF_002162155.2 of Triticum dicoccoides. Classification (NCBI taxonomy): domain Eukaryota; kingdom Viridiplantae; phylum Streptophyta; class Magnoliopsida; order Poales; family Poaceae; genus Triticum; species Triticum dicoccoides. The sequence continues at coordinate 167,170,161 of NC_041387.1, read as the reverse complement.
ATATGTTTAGTAGGTACTTGTCATTTTCTGTTAATTAATATTCTGCTAGTGTATGTGTGTGATCTCCTTTGTGTTCATTTCTTGACTTGTGCTTGTTTAGTTCGAATCATTTTGTTGATCTGTGAGCACTTCTTGTAACCCCCTGGTCGTATACATGTGTGGTTATGTGTATATTGTAGTCCCTGTGTTAACTATGTGCATGTGAAACTATATATGTATGTGGTATGAAACTTATATTTCCCAGTACCATACTACTTGTGCATGTTCAGCACTATGATACATCTTTTATTTCTAGTTCATATATTCCTCCTATGTACTTGTGATATGTACGTGCTTTTGATGTGAATCACTTCTGTCCTTGTCCCATTATCTTTGTTCTGTGTTTTTCTTCTTTTATATAACTACTAGTTATATTTGTGATCATATATTAGTACTTCCTTTTTGTCGATGTTGATGTTCTGTGTGTTTATTTTAGTTTCTCAAGTATATGAAAATACCAAAAAGACAGAGAGTATAATCTGAACCTTCCTTTGCTTCTTTTCATTTTCTTTTGTCGATGATTTTTCCCGAATGATCTTAGTTAGTCTAGATTTAATATTCTGCTTTCATCACCCAATATTGTGTTACCTAGATTTAGCCGAGCGTTGTTGCCGTCGCCTAGTCCCTGTGGAGAACACGACATCCGTAGTTTGGGCATAAAAAACCATGCTATATTACAATTGATCATTTTGGCGCCGTTGCCGGGGACTAGCGTCGAGCGTTTGTGTGAGGCTTTAGACTAGGTTTAGCTTGTTTCCTTTTTGTGCCTTATATATTTGTGATATATCTCTAGCCACTAACCCCTGTTATAGTTAGTATCTTTTTGTCTTCTTTTCCTTTTTTGCAGGTTGGATTATCCTCTCGGTTATGGCTTACTATTCAGATCATCAGGCTTATGCGAGCAACACTACAAACAGCACGGAAAGTGTTCAAGAACTGATAGGTAAGATTTCCCATCGATTAGATGATTTAGCTCGGCAGCGAGAAGTAGTTTTTGAGGATAGGCCTAGCTCTTATGATCCTTATTCTAGAGGCCATCCTTATGTTGCTCCTACCTGCCATATTTGTGGATTTCAGGGCCATTCGCCCGCTGAATGTCAGCGTGGTTACTTCCATCCTCTGGATTGTTTTGGCATGAGCTTTGCTCAACAGCATAGCTCATACCAAAACAATTACACACATGGGTGGCCTGAAAACCAGAATATGTCATATAGGAGCAATATCCCTGAGATCTCACCGTTTGCTTCTAGTAATCATATGCAGGGATTTAGGTATGAAGAGGAGAGCCACAACTATGGTCCACAACAGATTTATTCAGCTCCTACTCATATACCTCAACACCAGGACATGTTGCCAATGGAGTTAAATGGTCCTCCATTTGGTCAACCAACATCTTCAACACAAGTGCCCACTCAAGATGAGTTCGATGACATAGACAAGCTCACACTTTTGAGTCTCGAGTTCACCTGGAGTGCCGAGGATGATCCTATTAGGAAGGTGATACTTGAGGAAATGAAGAAGATTAAGAGTGGAAAGGAGCTAGTGGAAGAAGTAAGGAAGATTGAGAAGAACATCAATGCTGGCAGTACTATCTCTTCCCTCCTTGAGTTGAGTGTGGCCGAGATTCCCCTTGATACATGTGAGGTTCCAACACCGTCACATCCAGTTGAGCAAGATAGCAAGAGTCCTGAGGAAGAAAGACCTCAGATTGAAGAAGATGAACTAGAAGACAAGGAACAAGATGGTCAAGAGCTGCAATTCCTAACTGATCAAGTTGAAGACTCATCATCTATTACTCCTGAAGAAGTACAAGAAGCTGCTGTAGATGAAGATGAAGAACATGAGATTCATTTGCCTATTGTCATACCAGAGCATGATGTGTCAGGTTTACCCAATCCTCTCAATGACATGCGTCCTTATGATTCCTTTGCTTCTACCTTGCATTGCATGATGCCATCTGTTAAAGTAGATTTGAAAAAGTATTTGCTTGGATATGATCATATATACCCTATTAGTGGCATTACTCACATTAATGATGATCACAGTTACTTTCCTCGTGCTAGACCTCTGCTTAATGAAACATATCATTCTTATGCTAGTCTTGAGCTTAATGAAAAATATCATCCTCATGTTAGTGTTGACTTTGCTGATTTCTATCATCCTAAACATGTGCTTTATAGCTATGCTTATGTAATTGGATATTCGATTGATGACTTGGAGGGTATTATCCCTACCACTTGCATTGTCTCTTTCGTTGAGTGCTCTTTCAGGTTTTTGCTTGTGCACGATCCATTACATGCTGACCAGGTTCGAGGTGACATTCCTTGGGACCCTGGTGGACTCAGAGCATGGGGATGAGGAGAAGCAAGGGGCACATACGAAGAAGAGTGAAGCTGGAGCATGCATGAGGATAGGGAAGCAATAGGAGAGGAGTCACAATGCACAAGGAAGCAAAGAGGAGCTGCAGTTGATGAGGTGATCGAGCGAGTGCTACTTCCTATGAAAACCCGGTGAGCTGTTTCATGACCCATTCCTAGTATATCATCCATTGATACATGCTGAAATCAAATGTTATTTGGGTTGCTTAAGCCATGTCTTAAATGTTGCCCCACTGAATTTTACTCGACATATGGTGCTTGATGAGAATATGTGAACTGAGTGTTGAATGCCTGGTAAACTAGTGATCTTTACAATGCTTGCTTTGCTGAAATTAGTGAAAGCTATTAGTTTTGAGTGCTCAAATCCCTAGTACACTAGAAAACTTAATCATTTTCTGCTTTTACCTTGATACACCTAGATCACCATGTTTAGATGTTGAATTTGTGCTAAGTGTGTTCCCATTGAGAGCAATCACCTAACCACTATGGATTAGCATGCTATGTTCCCTGGATCGGTAGCATGTGAACCAGACATGGAGAAGTGATGATTCCTGTTTTTGTGCTTATGCGTTGTTCATTTAAGATACGTAATAATGAATAAATAAGTCTGGCTACCTATAGTAGCATGTCATGTTCCCGGGATCGGTGGCATGTGAAATCGGGTTAGCTTGGGCAGTAATTATTAATAAAAAAATGTAATTGTCGAACCAGGTGTATACCATGTTCTCGGGATCGGTGGTATGTTCCTTTGGGGAGACAAACAAAAAAAAACTAATAATTGGTCGATCCAGGTGTATACCATGTTCTCGGGATCGGTGGTATGTTCCTTTGGTGAGATTGATAAAATATTATCATTGCTTTACTTCTGTAAATAAGTGAACTGATCACAAGTTTGTGTTCTTTTTTGTGCTCTGGATCATGCTCTCTTTAGGAACCTTTGGCACAATCATCATTTGAACTTGTTGATCCACTTTTATCATTGTAAAAGTTTAAAATGATTGAGTCAACTAGTATCCTATTGCTTTGTAGCACTCTTGACCATTAATTTTCATTAGCTAAGTCCAAAGCATGCTTTGTTTGGAGATCTACTTCACTGGGACATTCTCTAGTCAGCTCACTGTTCATTATCTAGCTCTTGTCATATTCCTTTGCTTGAGGACAAGCAAAAGTTTAAGTGTGGGGGAACTTGATAAGCACATTTCTTATATACTATTTGGGCATAGAAATATATTATTTATTGAGATATGACCATCAATTCTTGCTGTAAAATATTGAATATTTGCATGAAAATCATATAAAGTATCATTTACTAGTCTTTGGTCTATTTTGCAGAAATGTGCGCAAAGGCACTATAAATCTTCAAGATCCGGACTAAGTGGCTAAGAGAACGAAGAAGAGGAGGAAGAATGGACTTGTGCGAGAAGAAACGAAGTAGCCAGGGGGCCAACTATAGAAGAAAGGATCTACTTGGGAAGAAAGAAGAAAGGAGGAGGGCCAAAAGTGCAAAGTGGCAGATCTGGGAGGGGATCAAAATCCCTAGCGGCATCTCCATTGCAATTGGGCCTGGCTACATCTCATCTCTCTCCCTCTCCCCTTCTTCTCCACCATCGGCCGCCGCCACGGCCAGGCTGGCGTGGTGGTGAGCGATTCACCCGGCGCCACCATCTCCTTCTCCTTCCCGAAGCCATCCATCTCCACCGTCCGCGCCAAGCACCACCAGCACCACTCCATCTCCACCGCGCCTTCACCATCACCTCGCGCGCCCTACCAGACGCGGTGGTCTGGTGCCTCGCGCGACCTCTCCCTCCAGCCTGCGCGCCTCTCCCTGCTGTTTCCCAACTTCTTCTTCCCTTTGCTGCTCCTCCACCTCTCCTCGTCCCCCAAACTGTTTGCTGCTTCTCCTTCTATGAACCCTTGCTGCTACTCCTTCCTCTCACGCCCCCCCTGCTGTTGCTCTTCTTGCGCCGATCTGAAGCTGCTCCTTCTCTGAACTTACTGCTGCTCTCTGCCTAATCTCCCCACGCCTCTGTTGTTCTTCTTGCCCAAACCATGCTGTTACTCCTTATCTGAACCTACTATTGCTACTGCGCTCTGCTGCTTCTTCTCCTATGTTACTGCTGCTGCACCTTTATCTTACCCTACTGCTGCTCTACTTCTCTCATCGCCAACTGCTGCTCTCCTTCTCAACCCCCCTGCTGCCTCTGTTTCTTCTTGAACCTGAACTCTCTCTCTCTCTCTCTGAATTTTCTGTAAGATGAGATGTAAAACTTTGTAATGTCCAGATTCTAAAAGCACTTGCAATCTGATATATGTTTAGTAGGTACTTGTCATATTCTGCTAGTGTATGTGTGTGATCTCCTTTGTGTTCATTTCTTGACTTGTGCTTGTTTAGTTCAAATCATTTTGTTGATCTGTGAGCACTTCTTGTAACCCCCTGGTCGTATACATGTGTGGTTATGTGTATATTGTAGTCCCTGTGTTAACTATGTGCATGTGAAACTATATATGTATGTGGTGTGAAACTTATATTTCCCAGTACTATACTACTTGTGCATGTTCAGCACTATGATACATCTTTTATTTCTAGTTCATATATTCCTCCTATGTACTTGTGATATGTACGTGCTTTTGATGTGAATCACTTCTGTCCTTGTCCCATTATCTTTGTTCTGTGTTTTTCTTCTTTTATATAACTACTAGTTATTTGTGATCATATATTAGTACTTCCTTTTTGTCGATGTTGATGTTCTGTGTGTTTATTTTAGTTTCTCAAGTAATATGAAAATACCAAAAAGACAGAGAGTATAATCTGAACCTTCCTTTGCTTCTTTTCATTTTCTTTTGTCGATGATTTTTCCCGAATGATCTTAGTTAGTCTAGATTTAATATTCTGCTTTCATCACCCAATATTGTGTTACCTAGATTTAGCCGAGCGTTGTTGCCGTCTCCTAGTCCCTGTGGAGAACACGACATCCGTAGTTTGGGCATAAAAAACCCTGCTATATTACAATTGATCAGCCACATTGGTCGGCCCATGACGCATTTAGGAAGACCCATGGATGACTAGTCGTACAAGACAAAGATAGCAGAATTGTGAATGACTCTGTGTCCACTGACAAAGCCGGCTAGGATTTGTAACCCTAGGTTCTTGGACTAAGGTAACCCCTTTATCTCTGATATTACTATTCATCCAACCTAACTTTAAGGGATGGATGAGAGACAGGCCTAAAGATAATGTGCGTACATGAGACACGTAGGCAGATCCATGTATATAGAAAGGGTCGATGGGTATTGTGCGTGTGTATGTTTGCGAGAGGAAGAGTGCTTGTGATAAAGGTTAGTGAAAACAGTTGTAAATGGTTACGAGAGGGAGGGAGGGTTATATCTAGAGCATGTGTGCGAGAAAGACACCACGGGAGAGAGTGTGTGAGGATGTGTGAGAGACCATCGATGGAGAGTGAAACTACACGTAAAAGACTGCTGTACACATTGATTAAAGATATAAATTGTATCCAGATATTAGGATGGGATCATGATATTTGCAATTCGCGTAAGGAGCGGTCATTGATCCATCAGACATCTAGATTCTATCGAATTTGAGCATGTCTATGTTATTATTCGACACAATTGATCCACATAGTTAGTATTTTGAACTCCAGACAATCCATCACTTTAGCAATCGAATATAAACGTGAGTATAGTTCATGTTGTGTGTGTAAAGCACATTATACATACGAAACTTACACAATGAACATTATAAATAGCTACCTATGAACTAGCATACATTTGAATTCAACTTAAGGTGGTTTAAAAAAATCGAATTCAACATGAAGTCCATTCAATTATTTGAATTTGATATCATGGCATTTGTAAACCATACCTAAATTATGGGGGCACCAATCTTTTCTCTGATTTGTACATAATAGCATATGTAGTCGTGTACAAAATAGATTCAAATTTAGCTCCTCCATTCCAAAATAATCGTAGTTATAGGATTTTCAAGTGTCAAAAATTCAAAAAGAAGCGGATAATTTAATGAGGTTTTCAAACATACAAGGTCAAATATAACGTTGTCTATTTAGGTCAATACTCTAAACGTGAATGCTTGTGTTTCAAAATTTCGAACGAAGCGCCAAAAGAGCCTCTACTCGCCCGAAACCGTGTGAGACCAATGTTTGGTAGTACAAGGAAATTACTTTTCTAATAACTCCGACCCGTGAAACCTACCGGCCCGACGTCCAAAGGTCTAAACCGGGGTAGGTTTGTAGCTTCATCTAGACACCACACAACCGCCTCCAAAAAACATCATACACAATGGCCGCCTAAGCACACATGCGCGCGGCCGAAATCGCTCCCGCCCACTATTTGGGACACCTGGGATTACCATCCTACCCCCGACCCGAAGTTGGTCCGAAATTTAAGAGGGGGGCAAAGTTTGTACTTTCCCCAAATTTCAAACAAGCGAGTCCCATTTTTTGTTCAAAAAAGCCAAAAACAAGCGTGTCCCAGACCGAAACATGGTCCCCCCACCCGTCTGATTCCCCATTCGTACTCCGTGGGCGCCAAAACTACCTCTCCACCAGCCGCGAAACCCCGGCGTCCTCCGTCCGCCACCCCATCCCACCCATCAACCGCCGCCCTCCTCCATCACACCGGAGCCGATACCCCGACATCGTCGTCCACCGCAACCTCAACCGCAACACCCTCCACGGCTAATAGTTGAAGCTGAGGCCGAGCCGTCCGTACCCGAGCCGGTTCAACCACACCGTCCTGCGCCTCACCGCTACCGCTCCAACTTCGCCACCCTCCACCGCACCGGAGTTGTTCCTGCTACACCATCCTTCGCCGCCTCGGATCTGCTTCCCCTCCGCCGACATACGGCCACCTGCTATCTGCTACTTTTACAGTGCATTAGTTCTGCACACACTTCACCCATACTCTCACTATTGTGTTTTTATGCAAGGGTATTTCAGAGTCTGCCGAAAGAGAAGCAGCAAAGAAAAGAGAGAAGTCGCGCCAGCTTTCTTCGCAGGTAGGCACGACATGTTACAACACTATAAAGGGTGCAGTGTTAGCAGATGGAGACGGTAAATGTAGCTCTGGAGTTGATGACCTCGCTCGCAATGAACCACCATCCCAGGTGCTTGCTTTAACTTCGCGGTGTCATATGTGGTTGCATGTTCCATATGGTGTCTAGCTTGTATTCGAAAGGCTGAAGTCAGTCTTTGATAAGGAAATATATTTTTTTACATGAACCACCATCCCGTGAGCACCAGAAGATAAATGGCTAGTCAGGGCACTGGCTGAGACAGTGACAAGCCAGCAAAGATAGGCATCACCTGGAAGCCAACTAAAAAGCTGCGATGGTGGTGAAGCAGCCCGCCTCCCACCAGGCTCTCAGGTCCTAGATGATCATGCTCACCACTCTAGCCGGATGTCTAGCTTGTATTGCTTCCAATTTGGTTAAATTGCATCTGCTTAGCTTACACATTATACCTTTGAATGTGACATACCTTTCTGTTTTTGGTACATACTAGTACATCTGTGTATTAACCATGTTCTTACATCAAACTAATGTTCTTGTGTATCCCTCATCAATCACTTATGATGAGGCAAGCAGGCAAGGGGATTACTTCTCATTTAAAGAATGCAGCGTCAGCCTACCGACATGATTCTCAAGAAACAGAAATGCTAGATGAAGATAGTGAACGTAGCTCTATAGTTGATTACATCATTTCCCCTACACTAGCATCGCATGTGCTTGCTCTAACTTGGCAGCGTGATATGTTGTTGCATGTTGCATATTGTGTCTAGATTGTAATTCTTCTAATCTGGTTAAACTGCATGTGCTAGTCTGCTTAGCTTATACATTATACTTGTTAATGTGACATGCCTTCCTGTATTTAGTACATAGTACATCTGTCTATTAAGCATGTCCTTACATAAAACTATTGTTTTTTGTATCCCGCATCAATCAATATGACCAGACACCTTTAGTATATGCAGTGTGATATTAGTTGCATCTTTCATATGATTTATAGCATGCGCTGCTTCTAATTTGTTGAAATTCCATTTGTGATGGGACGCTTTTAACTTGGCAGAGTCATATTGGTTGCATCTTTCATGTGGTGTCTAGCTTTCATTGCTTCTTATTTGTTGGAATGGTTTCTGCTTAGTTTACACAAACAGTTGTGAACATGCCATGCCGTCCTGTTTTTCGTACATATTCCATCCTGGTATCATGTGTTTGCCTTACATCAAAGTAGTGATTGTCAGTATCATGCATGAATGAGTTCTGAAGAGAGAATTTTATTGCTTTTTCTTGTCGGTTTTACTTGACAATTCAAAATCAATAAAGCAGAAGGAAGTTAGCAAGGCAGCGGATAAAGGTGCTCCTTCCGAACGGACGGCCTCTATAGTTTCTACTCCTCCACACCCCCAAGATGATTTCCAAGACAACACATGCATAGACACTCAACAAAGCTGTGTTTATGATGAGCACGTCTCCCCTAGTGCACCATCACCGGTGCTCCCTCTAACTTGGCACTGTTATATGTGGTTGCATGTTATGTGTGATGTCTAGCTTGTATTGCTTCTAATTTTGTTGAATTTCGTTTTCTTACTTTACACATTATACTTGAATAAGACACGTGTTCCTGTTTCTAGAACATACAATATCTGTCTATCACACCATGTTCTTACATCAAATTACTACTATTGTGTAACCTGCAACAATCACTTATCATAACACACGTTTGACTTCGGAGTGTGATATAGGTTACATCTCGCATTCTTTTCTAGCTTGTACTACAAATTTGTTGAAATGGCACTTATGACGAGACAGTTTTAACTTGGTAGAGTGATATTCGTTGCATCTTTCATATGGTGTCTAGCTTTCATTGCTTCTAATTTGTTGAAATGCCTTCTCCTTAGTTTACACATCATAAGTTGTGAATATGCAATGCTGAGAATATGCAATGGCACTAATGACAAGAGACCTATAACATGGTAGTGTGATGTTGTTTGCATCTTGCATATGATTTATTTTTTGTACTGCTTCACATTTGTTTAAACGCCATTTATGATGAGACACTGTTAACTTGGCAGAGCGATATTTGTAGCATCTTTCATATGGTGTCTACCTTCCATTGCATTGCTTCTAATTTGGTGAAATGTCTTCTTCTTAGTTTACACATCATAGTTCTGGTTATCTCTTCCTTCCTGTTTTTCATACATATTACATCCTCCTATCATGTGGTTGTCTAACATCAAAGTTCAGTTCGTCTGCATCACGCATCAATTTGTTCTGAAGAACTAAATTATTATTCTTTTTCTTGTCGGTTTGACTTAACATGGCACAGAGAAAGAGGAAGAAACAAAATGGCAGGGAATGAGAAGCGGATGAATCCTGCAGATTCTGTTGGTACTGATGGTGCAATAGAAGGTCAAAGTCCAGCGGAAAATTCTACAAACACGGCATCCCATGCTACATGAGCTGCAAAAAAAGCCAAACAGAAACAAATAGCTGCCACCAAACAAGCAGAGACAGCCCTAGTTCTTGCAACACCTACCACAGTACTACCAGCTGCACGACTTACTCGTGCGTCAACTGAGCTAGCAGCATGTTCCCAAGCTCCCTTGCCACCTGACACTACTTCCCAAGCACTCTTGACACAAGACGAATTGGCAATATCAGATGAACCTTGTGAGCTTCAACTGCAAGAAGGTAGTTGCTGGAGTCAAGTTACAGTTGCATGCTTCTTTATATGTAGTCTCACAGTTTGATGTACACTAACACTTCCTATGTTCGTTGTTGGACTAGCACCTAGGCGCAAGAGGAAACAAACATCAGGGATAATGCTCGATAGGTTAACTATATCTAGAGGAGGAAGAATGGAGATCCATTTTGAGGCAGGTTTAAAAAGGCCACGTGATGCTACAGAGTCAGCCAAGTTAGTATCAGAGGCAGCGGTTGCCATTAGGTGTCATGTACGTATCCTCCCAACATGGATTCAGTACAGGAATGACAAAGACGAAACCCAGTTCAACACCTTCCTCGACCATTTATCTGTAAGTATGGTTATGTATGGAAACTAGTAATATCGTATTGCTCTGTCCCATACTTTCTAGGTTGCTGATAATGAGACTCCCATAATTTTCAACAGATGAGGTTCAAGTTGGATAGCCAAGATGATGCAACCAGACAAGCTTGCACCCATGTTTTCAAGTCTGCTCTACGACAGTATCGGTATAACTTGAGGAAAACTCGCTTTGAAGGCAAGGCCAACAGTGAACTTTCCCAAACATCTCCAGTGAAAAATATATCGGATGAAGACTAGAGGGGCCTTGTTAAACACTGGTCTGATCCAAAGTATCAGGTATATCATATATATGTGATCAGATCACATGTTGAAGTCTTATTTACGCATGTGCCACACAAATCTATATTCTTGTAGGTGAACTATTCAAAGAACAAGGCCAACCGTACGAAAGTGAAATTCCAACAGACGACAGGATCTCGTAGCTATATTGCACACTGTGAGGCTCTTGTAATTAGCTCCTGTTTCACTCTTTTCGCTATACCATATTATCAGATCTAAATTGACTTGTTCGAAATGCATAGGAAAGCCCGCAAGGACCAAAAAGTACCTGAACCAAATGCTGTGGAAATCTTCAAGGACTGTCACAACAGCAAGAAGAAGGGCATGACTACACCAGTCAAAGCCGCTATTCTAAGTCCTTAATCCTCATGCCTTTTAACTACTACTTACTCTGACCTGTGCCTTGAACTGCATGGTTTGCAGCCAATGTCTATTACTCTTTTCAATTTTATACACAATTGTCTTAGCGTATCACTGCACCTTATAAGGTTTAAAAGGGAGGAGTGATGTTCCTTTGATCTTGACCCGTAATCTAGTTCTGTTGGACTTTCCCACACAACGTTACAATTGCCTGTTTGTCTGTTCTCAGTTGTTTTGTGATATGAATGATGTCATACTATGCTCGCTTATTGTCTTATAAACTTCGTCTCTTTATCATTAGCCCTCAATATAATGTGAAGAAATAGACAATACATTAGCGATGGTACATGGTCATATGTTTGGAACCTGGTTTTATTATGTACTTTGCAATAAAATACAACTAATATTTTACATGGGTTCACTAGAATAAGTTCTGTATATAGACCAAAGCTATTTTGTTTGGTTTTGCTGCCTCCTTAATATCTTCTGTTCTGGTACTACTATTGTAAAACCTCAACTTTTCAACGAGCTATGAAAAAAATGATGGAACCGCCACCTTCTGAAGGTGGCGAGGCAACTATAACCGCAATGTCAGCTCTTGCTGCAGTGGGTCAGTACCTGTCCACTAACAGTGCCAAAAGCACATTCCTGCGTAATACTGGGTTGGTTGTTAAGGCAATATCATCCAAACTGCCTCATGATCAAGATATGCAAGCTCAAAGCAATGTTGTATCTGCGCTCCAGACACAAGTCAATTCCCTAACAGAGACCCTTTGTGAAACAAGGAGAGATATTGTTCGATGTCGTCAAGATATGCATAGTTTTGAAACCAGACTATCAGACATTTGCTATGTTGTTCAGGAGCCTAGGGGAAATGAAGGCGAGGGTTATGGTGCTCCATCGGACAATACAACATGAAAACATAACGGTCAGGTCAAATGAACTGAGCTTCTGAACTTCTGGTGGTGCATTTATCTACTAGACTGTTAAGTTTTATGCCAACCTTCCTTTTGTTATATAGTTGTAATTTGTTTTGGTGCGATACAAAATTTATTCTTAACGTGCAGCCACCGGCTAAAGAAAACAGCAAGCCATTTTTGTATAGTCTAGGGTGTTCCCTATATTTGCACTGGTGGCAATCTTTGATGTCGAGTGGATGTAATCTGTGCAATCGCCTTAATAGCCTAGCGTTAGTTTCGGCCTTATTTATTTCCTAGTCTTCTTTTTCCCTGGTTTGTTAGTGGCCGCAACAACCATGGGCCATATACGGGCCGTAGGATCCATGGGTCTCCTACGGGCCGTCGATAAATGGGCCTCCAACAGGGCCGTAGAATCTGTGGGCCTCGGGCCGTCGGATAAATGGGTCTACATGGGCCATAAACGGGTGTAATTGGTATCAGCCCAGCATGATAACTGGTTGTTAACAGGCCGTAGGACAGCAAAGGCTTAATTCTGTCACAGGCATAATGGGTCGTTAATGGGTCAGAATATAGGACGGGCTGGAAACGGCGCAATGGGTTAACAGGCCAGAAACGGGCCGACTCTTGCCATGGGCCGAATTTGGCCCATTAGGGTATAGGCCAGTAACGGGCCGACTCTTGCCATGGGCCGAATTTGGCCCATTAGGGGAACAGGCCAGTAACGGGCCGGAAGAAATCAAGGGCCGAAAAGGAGCCCAAGAACGTATGGGCCGTCAATAGGCCGAAAGCTAACACGGGCTGGAAACGGCCCATGTAAATCACGGGCCATTAACAGGTACAAAGAAAATTACTGTTCATTATGGGCTAGAGTCACCTGGGCCTGTAAAGGGCCAAAAGATACAAAGGCCTCATATGGGCCGAAAGACGCCGTGGGCCATACATGGGCCGAAAGTGAAATGGGCTGGTGTTATATTCGACAGCCCACATGACGTTGTTGGGCCGATTTCTTTTAGGGCCTAATGGGCCGTGCGTTAATGGGCCGTAAAATGGGATATTTGCGAAGAGACCGTTTGTAACACCCCGAGACCGATGCTCCAGATGCCTTCCATTTGTTTTAGTTGTTGTCGTGTGTTTATTGTGTTTGTTGCATTATCATCATTGTTTTGCATATTTCATTCCTATGTCTATGCCATGATCATGATGAGTGCCATTGTCATAATTTGCTTATTGCATCTAGTTCATCATTGCTTACATTCAATTGCACCATCCTTGTTGTTTCCATGGTCATCTCACTTTGTTATGTGCTATGTGATTTGATATGCGTTGTGTCATTTATTGCATTATATCATGATCATCATGTGGGTTGCATTCTTCATCTTGATGTATTGTTGGTGTGCTGTACATCTTGATCTTTCCATCAACATTTTCCCCAAGTGCACAACCTATCCACTTCTTCATCTATTTCAAATTTTGGCTTTCATGTCAAGTGACATTATTCCTGCCTCCATTAATGTTCATATATTTCCTGATAATCTCACTCAATGCCCTTATACCTCTCGGTGTAATCTGATCCCATTTGGAGTTGTTTTGGTTGGGTTTAAAAATGGCCCAAGTTTGAATTTAATTCAAACTTGGTATATTTTTCAATCTCTAAAATGCACAAAGCAATTTATTCAAATAGTGCACATTTCCAGGAGCACGAGGACATTCTCATACCTCTCACAGCCCTCGCATATATTCCTATGCTTTTTGGTCTTTATTTTTCTGTCTGAAGAAAAATAAAAGAAAGAAGAAGCAGTAGGGCAGTAGCAGCCCAGCGTAGCAGCCCACCTGCCACTTACCTGTTTGATTTTAGCCCACTAAGCCCATCAGAGGCGATCCCTCCTGTTCTTCTCCTACCTCCTGTACGGCAGGCCATCAGGAGGCTCCACGTCGGCAGCCGGCTTGATTTGACGGCCGGGGTCGCCCTAAAGCCCCTATAAGACCTGCCTCGAGCGATCCCTAACCCTAATCCCTCCTTTTCCTTCCTCCCCAACCCTTGCCGCTGCCGGGTAAAATCTTTCAACACCACGTCGTCGCCATGGCCCGAGCGAGCTCGAGCTCAAGCTCGGGCTGGACCCCGCATCGCCTCTACCTTCTCCGGCTGTGAGAAGCACCACAGCAGGACTCCTCCGCCTCCCTCGAACCCATTCCGCGGTGATCCAATACCGGAGACACCAAGTTCCTCGACATCCTCCTCCTGTGCTTCGTCTTCTTCAGGGAGCCGAGCACCTCCACGATCAGCGCGTCCTCATGTCGTCTCCGTCAGTGCCTCCCCACGCCGCCTCTCCGTCGTCTCCTTCCACTACGTTCGCGTCCACGCGCGCCGGGTCGGCTACATCTTCTTCACGGAGCGCGTCTTCATCTACTTCTTCCTGTGCGTCTCCATCAGCGCGTCCTTGCGTCGACTCCACCACGCCTTTCACCATGTTCGACGACGCCGGAAAAACCCTCGGTGAAGCCCCGATCCTTCACATCTCCCTCTCTGGTCTCGTTTCTCCGCATAGCCATCGTCCGTGCGTTGCTGGTTCTGGCCGCCATGGCCGTGACCTCGAGTTTGTGCTCGTGCACGTCGCTGCACACCTCCTCTGTTTTGCCCTGCTTCGGCACGCACGCGACACCGGCGAGCAACAGTCGCTTGCTCCCGCGCTCACATGTCGTACCCGCATGCCCGCAGCTCGCCCGCAAGTCGAGCCATGCTCGCCTCGTGTCCGCCAAGCTGTCGTTGTCATCCGCCTTGCCGTGCCATGCCCGAGACGAGCATGAGCTCGTGCTCGAGCCTCTGTACACGTGAGCCGTACAGTGCACCATCCTCCCTTTTCCGCACACCCGACACTGCTCTCCCGCCCTCGCCGCGGTCACGTTTGCTCTACGAGCTCCCTGTGCGCCACGGGGAAGAAATCTCGGATTTGCGCTAGTTCAAAATGAGCCGAACCCCTTTCACTGCACAAGCAATCTCTAGCTCAGTTGGTCAGCCCGCACGCACACATGCAGGAGGTCCTGGGATCGAATCCCAGGGTGCCCCCAATTCTTTTGCCCCTCCCTTTTGTTTATTTCCCCCCCAGCGTGCACACATATGGCCTGTTTGGCCTGATCCACTCCTGGGCTGCTGCAGTGTGCTTTCGGCCCGTGCATGTTTTTTTTCCTGTTCCATGCATTTTAGCATTTATTCTTTATCATGCATACTTACAGAGAATTGCCATCATTTCAAAATGCTCATAACTAAATGTCCATGCATTCAAATAAAACATGTCATATATGTAAAATGCTTAGAATTTTGTGTAGATTAATAATATGCTACTTTCATCCATGTTTAAAATGTTTAAAATGATGTTTGTTTAAATTTGCTCAAGTGACATGCTAAAATGATTTATTTCATAACAAAATAACCGTAGCTCGGAATTAAATGTTCTTTATATGTAAATGGGGTGGAAAAATGCCTAGTTTAACATGGTGCACTTTATTTTCCTGTTTAACAACTCTAAAATTATGTAATAGGCAGAACAGTACCAAAACTAAAATATGGACATGAGGATTTTCCGGAATTGTTGTTTGTTGTTCCGGGCTCATTTAAACTTGCCTAAATAGTTAGTTTTCATATGTTTCACCTCTTGCCATGTTTAACAACATTTAATATTGTTGTGTACCTAAACAAGAGTGAACTAAATAACTCGATGTGGTGTTTCGTCAATATGCAACTCGTTGCATATTGAGCTCCACTTAATTTATAGTATTGTTTGTGCACTTTGCCATGCCATGCCTCATTAAACCAGACATGCATCATACTTGATTGTGCATCATGCCATGATTATGCTTGTGTGTTTACCATGTTGTTTGCTTCTTTCCGGGTTGCTTCTCTCGTTAGCTTCGGTTTCGTTCCAGAGTTGTGAGGATTCGTTTGACCACGTCCGTTCATCTTCTTCATGGACTCGTTCTTCTTCCTAGCGGGATTTCAGGCAAGATGACCGCTACTCTGGATCTCACTACTATCATTGCTATGCTAGTTGCTTCGTTCTATCGCTATGTTGCGCTACCTATCACTTGCTCTTCAAGCTTCCCAATTTGCCATGTTAGCCTCTAACCTTTTTCACGCTTCCTAGCGAACCGTTGCTTGGCTATGTTACCGCTTTTGCTCAGCCCCTCTTATAGCGCTGTTAATTGCAGGTGAAGTTGAAGATTGCACCATGATGAACAAGATTATGTTGGGATATCACAATATCTCTTATTTAATATATTTGGTAAAGGGTGGAAGACTCGGCCTTATGCCTGGTGTTTTGTTCCACTCTTGCCGCCCTAGTTTCCGTCATACCGGTGTTATGTTCCCGGATTTTGCGTTCCTTACGCGGTTGGGTGATTTATGGGACCCCCTTGACAGTTCGATTTGAATAAAACTCCACCAGCAAGGCCCAACCTTGGTTTTACCATTTGCCTCACCACCACCTACTTTTCCCTTGGGAGTCGCCCTCTCGAGGGTCATCTTTATTTTAGCCCCCCCCGGGCCAATGCTTGTCTAAGTGTTGGTCCAAACCGAGCGATGTCCGGCGCCCCCTGGGCAACCAGGGTCTATGCCAACCCGTCGTCTTGCTCATCCGGTGTGCCCTGAGAACGAGATATGTGCAGCTCCTATCGGGATTTGTCGGCACAGCGGGCGGTCTTGCTGGTCTTGTCTTACCATTGTCGAAATGTCTTGTAAACCGGGATTCCGAGTCTGATCGGGTCTTCCTGGGAGAAGGAATATCCTTCGTTGATCGCGAGAGCTTATCATGGGCTAAGTTGGGACACCCCTGCAGGGTATAAACTTTCGAGAGCCGTGCCCGCGGTTATGTGGCAGATGAGAATTTGTTAATGTCCGGTTGTAGATAACTTGACACCAGATCCGAATTAAAACGCATCAACCGCGTGTGTAGCCGTGATGGTCTCTTTTCGGTGGAGTCCGGGAAGTGAACACAGTTTTTGGGTTATGTTTGACGTAAGTAGGAGTTCAGGATCACTTCTTGATCATTGCTAGCTTCACGACCGTTCCGCTTGCTCTCTTCTCACTCTTATTTGCGTATGTTAGCCACCATATCATGCTTAGTCGCTGCTGCAACCTCACCACTTTACCCCTTCCTTTCCCATTAAGCTTTGCTAGTCTTGATACCCATGGTAATGGGATTGCTGAGTCCTCGTGGCTCACAGATTACTACAAAGTTGCAGGTACAGGTTATGCGATGATCTTGACGCGAGCGTGATGTTTGCTTGTTTTGGAGTTCTTCTTCTGCTTCTTCTTCGATCAGGGGATAGGTTCCAGGTCGGCAGCCTGGGCTAGCAGGGTGGATGTCGTTTGAGTTCCTGTTTGTGTTTCATCCGTAGTCGGATGATGCTCTTAGGTATTGTGATGTTGTATTCATGTGGCATTGTATGCCTTTTTGTATGTATCCCCATCTATTATGTAATGTTGATGTAATGATATCCACCTTGCAAAAGCGTTTCAATATGCGGTTCTATCCTTGGTGGGACCTTCGAGTCTCTTTAGGATAGTATCGAATATTGGGCGTGACACCGTTAACAGGCTTTTCATGGGCCAGCCCTTTAACTTTTGACCAAGTCAAACGGGCCGGCTTTGTAAAGTAAATGGGCCAGTGGTGGGCTGTGGCACGTGTCGACATATCATAGGCGCCTATCTGACCCACTGACGAGCTGACACGTGTTTCATCCGGCCAATAAGAATTTTACACGTGGAAATTTCCCATTAGTCGGGGCTGTTAACGGGTTATCGGATCCAAAACCTGACCCTATAGCTTAACGATGTTCCGTTACGGTGGATGCCACGTGTCGGTCACCCTTGACGAAAGCACTTCTGTGACGCGCGATTTATCGTCATGGAAGTGGACACTTCCGTGATGATAATTTTGGTAATGTCATGGAACACTTCTACGACAGCACATGTATGACTATCTTGATTTTGTCATAAAATCATCATGGATGTACATGCATGACAAAAAACGCGACTTATTGTGACAAACACGTATCATCACGGAAGAGTATTTTTTTGTACTGTCCTGCCTCCCGTGGCCGGCTGTGATGCCGCGGAGGCCTCACCACCCCCTACTACTCCCACCGCTGGTCAGGCCATCCCTCTACTCACCCACACCCCCTGTTATTCTGCGGCGATGGCAGCCTCACACAGCAACCGAACCAGTGAACCCTCATACTCCTTTCTGCGTGGGCATCCACTATCGCGTCTTCCCCAGCCCCGCGTCGTCCCCTTCCTAGGCCACGCCGTCGTCCACCGCCCCGGTGCTCTCGGTGCGGCGTGGCCAACGTGGTCATGGAACGACTTCCATCGGAAGAGTACTGTACATGGAGAGGCTGACAGCTGGGTCCACGGCAGCCGCAAGGAGTTGGCTCCTTATTACGTGCAAAATAATTATTCCTCCACCTGACAGCAGGGACCCATCAGACGGGCCACTGTATTTCGCAAAAAAAATGTTTCCCCCTGACTGCTGGGACCCACCAGCTACATCTTCGCACGCAAGGAAGTGCGTCCATATTACGGGCAAAAAAATGATTCGCCCCACTGACTGCTGGGACCCACCAGCTACATCTTCGCACATAAGGAAGTGCCTCATAGTCGGGACCCACCTGGTCGAAGCGTACGTAGCGTTGTCATTCTGGTCGCGAACGTGTACATACATACTAGTTGATGTAGACGTGCACGTGTCGTAGTAGAGGCGCGCACGTAGCATGTACATGTACGTACAACGGCCAGGGTGCAAGAAAGTAAATACGACCACGTACGTACATACGGGCGGGGTCTCGAACGCCTACTCGTGCATACGTACGGCAAGGGCTCGTGTACATGGCTGGGTCGGAACGAAGAAACTGCGTCGTCATCGTGTTCATGGGGAGGCAACAGAATGTGTCGTGTTCATCGGGAGGCAATGGAACGCGTGGGAGCTAGCCGGCTTGGACGGAACAGCTGATGGAAACGAGGCCTGGCGTACCGTAGAACGGAGGAAACAACATTGTGTTTGACTGGCCGCGGTCGAAACGGGATCCTGTTCATCGGGAGGGGTCTGGCATACCGCAAAACAAAGGAAACCGACTTCTGTTGGACCTCCTACGATCGAAACGGGGTCCTGTTGATCGGGAGGGGTGTGGCGTACCGCAAAATGGAGGAAACGGACTTGTGTTTGAGGGCTACAATCGAAACGGGGGTCCTGTTCATCGGGAGGGGTGTGGTGTACCGCAAAACGGGACTCCATGAGATACTGTCCATCTCCACCGTCGACCTCCTCCAGGCTCCACCTCCGACTGTTCATCCACGGGCTCCTGTTCATCCAGCCTCCACCGCGTGCTACTCCACCGGCTACTGTTCAACTAGCCCTCTCCACAGGGTCCTGTTCAACCACCCCTCCACGGGCTACTGTTCATCCAGCCCTCCATCGGCTACTGTTCAACCAGCCCTCCACGGGGTCCTGTTCATCCAGCCCTCCACAGGGTCCTGTTCAACCAGCCCCAACTGGCTCGATCGATCAGGGTCTTGTTCATCCAACGGCAAGGGCCTCTACTACCACGGGGTCCTGTTCATCCAACCCCCACCGGGAAGTGTTCATCCAACCCCCCCAGCAACGCTCATTGTTCATCCAGAGGCAGCATCGATCGGCTTCAGTTAGCAGCAGTAGCAAAGGAATCGCTCGATCGCTCGGGTTCAGTAATGCGTAGCCTGCAGTGCAATCGCTCGGGTTCAAGTAGGCGACGCCTCACTCGGGTTCAGTTAGAGCCCAACGCCTCACACCCACGCGCGTACGGTATGACAAAAACGCGCATCGCTCGGCCCCCGACCACCCACCATAACCGGGAACTCCCTAATATTTTCCTCGTCCTTGCTTCTACCATGGTTTTTTGCATCATGGACGGCCCAAAGAATGTCATGCAGCTGCGTCTCCGGCCCGCCCAGGACGAAATGCCCATTTTCTATCATGATCTTTTGTCATAGAAGTAGGATCCCACCACATCTATGATGATACTAGGTTTTGTCACAATTATCATCATAGAAGTGTCATAAGCATGACATAATTTTTTTTGTTTGGCCCAAAATGTCATGGATGTGTCTTTTTTGTAGTGTGCATTCATTGCTTTACAGTGTAACTCTGCCAGCATATTCAATGTGCTAACCTATATGGCTGCAACATCTCATGTTGCAGACTACTCAGATGACAAATAAGGTGTGATAGGTCATTGTCGTGCACTCAGCTATGCCGTTGGAGTTGATGGACTCATTTACCTTTGAAGCTTCCGCAGTTATTTAGTTTAGATGGCCTTCAGCCACATTATTTTGTGTAATCATACTCTTTTTGAGGACTCGATGTAATAAGTGTGTGATTGAACTCTGTTATAATTCCTCGAGTATTGTGTGTGTCAGCATTACCGATCCAGGGATGACACTTAAGCACAGAGACTTCAGTCCATTGGGATCATGGTCGCTACAAGATGGTATTAGAGCACACGCTGACTGTAGGACGCGACCACTAGGAATAAGCCACATGATTTCTCTTCTTTGCTCATTTCTAATTCTCCTCTATTTCTACTCTATAGATGGCGAACCCCAGAACAAGTTCACTTAGCCGGATGACGACACCCCTTTTGAACGACACTTGAAGGAAGTCACTAAGTACCTGAACATCGGACTACCAAGCTTCACTGGGACTTTCTCTGCAACCTTACCGGAAGAGGAGCGCTGGAAGATCAAAGTCTGGTTACCTGGGAGGACATTTGCACCAACAACGGAGCCCATTGATTTCTACTTGGATGGACCAAGCTGGAGTTTGGGAAAGAGCATGGCAGCCCACATCACTTTTGGATGCATATGTGAGGTGTATCACACGGAGTTGGAAAACACCATTTACCAAATATGTGGCCGCCGGGACGAAGAATGGGAGATGATTTGTACCAGGAAGGATGGATCAATTGCAGCTTACATTCAGGAGATGGGTGATCACATTCGCCGACAAGAGAATCAACTGTGCTTTAACATGAAGAAGATCAAGAAGCTGATGAAGAAGAATATCGAGCTAGAAGAGGAACTCAAGTTTACACGTGATGGATATGAGCAAGAAATTGCGGTACTACTGGAGAAGCATGAAGATTTGAAGAGGAAGCTAGGACTACCCGTGGAGAACCATAAGCGAGAACTTGCAAAGGAGATCCGTTCAGAGGACTACATCATCTTGGATGATACCGACACAGACAGTGATGCAAATGATGACAATGATGACGACTACGTTGACGAAGCTGGAGCAGATATCATGGAGTCTTCTTTCGATCAAAATTTCTAGATGACCACCATGTTACTAGTAGTATTCTTCCAAGTAGTTAGCATCGATCGAGTTTGTAATTGTAGTTAGATCGTTTGTGTGAACCTTGTTTGATATTGAATGAAGTGAATTGATTGTGTTTGCCTCATGTGCATATGGGTAGTGAATCTCTCTTAGACCTTATTCTGTTCTGTTTTCTCACCCCTTCTAACCCATCAAATGCCTCCGAGACGTGACAACGGATTCGTGTTCCCACCGGAGCTCACTTAGTTGATCCAGCAGCAGAATGTCGTGTTGCAGATGCTAGTTCAGAACTAGAACCAAGGCAACAACAACAACAATCCACCACCACCACCCCTTGTTGACAACCTAGCCCGCTTTCTAAGGTTGAATCCGCCGGTGTTCTCTAGTAGCACCGAGCCGATTGTTGCAGATGATTGGCTCTGCAAGATTGGAAGGGAGCTGACCACTGCAGGATGCACAGATGTGGAGAGAGTGCGCTTTGCCGCACGTCAGCTTGATGGACCCGCAGCATCTTGGCGGGAGAATTTCACCACCACTTACCCCATTGATACAGTTACATGGGATCAGTTTCAGCGGGCTTTCCGCGCTGCATGTTTCAGCAGGAACTATGAGCATGAAGAAGCGCGAGTTTCACAACTTGCACCTAGGAGGTTGTACAGTGGGACAGTATGTGGATGAGTTCAGCAAGTTAGCACGTTATGCCCTAGATGATGTGGCCACAGATGCCGCAAAGCAGGAGAAGTTTCTTGAGGGACTTAATGATGAGCTGAGCATGCAGTTGATGGTGGCAACTTTCAACAACTACCACGAGTTGGTAGGCAGGGCCCACATGATAGAAGGCAAGCAGCAATGGATTGACAATCGCAAGAGGAAGTATGGACAGGGGAGGTACACTTCTAGAGCTCAGCAGAAGCCCCGCTATTCCCCGTACTTGGGAGGACATACTCACAACCATGGAGGCCATACGCACAATGGAGGAAGTTCGCACAACCATAGTGTCCCTAATAATGGCAATGGGAATGGAGGAAGCAACAGTCAGAACCGTTCCAACCCTGCGACACCAACCAAGAGGTATCTAAGTCACATTACTTGTTTCAAGTGCGGGAAGACCGGACATTATGCCACTGAATGTCCTGAAGCCAAGAATGGAAATGGCAATGGAGGTTCTGCAAAGAAGCCCAACCCCTTCACCAAAGGTCGGGTGAACCACATCAGTGTGGAGGAGATTGAGGATCAACTCGACGCAGTTGTCGGTAAGTCTTTGATTAATGCATTTACAACACTTGTTCTTTTCGATACTGGTGCATCTCATTCATTCATATCAAGGGGATTTGTGGATAAGTATAAGTTGCCAACAGTAGCCCTTAAGTCACCTATGTTAGTAAGTTCCCCAAGAGCGGAGTATATGGCTAGTAAGGGATGCTATCAGTTGCCAGTAACCATAGGTAGACATGTTTTCCCCACCGACCTGATTGTTCTGGAGTCACAAGGATTGGATGTGATACTAGGCATGGATTCGCTATCCAAGTTTGAAGGAAAACATCAACTGCGCATGTAAATCAATTCTTCTCACCACCCCAGAAGGAAAGAGGATCAAGTATGTGTCTAGGCATGCACTGAGGAGGACTCAGGTGAATTCCTTATCAGGAGTTGTTTAGGAGGAAGTACCAGCGTGAAGGATTATCCCGATGTATTTCCGGAGGAGTTACCAAGCATGCCACCGGATTGAGACATTGAGTTTTTGATTGAGTTATTGCCAGGCACCGGGCCAATATCCAAGAGACCGTATCGGATGCCCGCAAAGGATCTGGAGGAAATAAAGAAACAGATAAAGGAGTTACTGGAGAAAGGTTATATTCGACCAAGCTCATCACCTTGGGGAGCCCCAGTGCTTCTAGTGGAGAAGAAGGATGGATCATTGAGAATGGTTGTTGATTATCGTGCGCTGAATGAGGTGACGATCAAGAACAAATACCCTCTGCCGATGATCAATGATTTGTTTGACCAGCTATAGGGAGCTAAGATTTTCTCCAAGATTGATCTTCGATCAGGTTATCACCAGTTGAAGATCCGAGAGCAGGATATACCTAAGACAGCCTTTACCATGAGGTATGGGCTATATGAGTATACAATTATGTCATTTGGTTTGACTAATGGCCCTTCCTATGTCATGAGTATGATGAACAAGGTGTTCATGGAGTTTTTGGATAAATTCGTTGTGGTGTTCATTGATAACATATTGGTCTACTCAAAGAATGAGGAAGAGCATAAGGAACATTTGCGCTTGGTTCTCGAGAAGCTCAGGGAACATCAGTTGTATGCCAAGTTCAGCAAATGTGAATTTTGGTTGAAGGAAGTTGGATTTCTCGGACATGTTATATCCATAGAAGGAATAGCAGTAGACCCTACCAAGGTTGCATCTGTCACTAAATGGTTGGCACCCACCTCAGTGGGAGAGACCAGAAGTTTCCTTGGACTCGCAGGTTATTATCGGAGGTTTATAGAGAAATTTCCCAAGATTGTGAAGCCCATGACGGAGTTATTGAAGAAGGACACCAAGTTTAAATGGATTGAGGATTGTGAGGCCAGTTTTTAGGAGTTGAAGAAACATTTGGTTACAGCCCCAGTGATGATTCTCCCAGACCAACACAAGGATTTCCAAGTATATTGCGACGCTTCCCATCGAGGACTTGGAGGTGTGCTTATGCAGGACAGAAGAGTTGTTTCATATGCCTCATGACAGCTTCGACCTTATGAGTTGAATTATGCTGCGCATAATTTGGAGTTAGCAGACGTAGTGCATGCGCTCAAGACATGGAGACACTTTCTCATCGGAAACCGTTGTGATGTTTACATGGATCATAAGAGTTTGAAGTACATCTTCACGCAGAAAGAGTTAAACCTCAGGCAAAGGAGATGGTTGGAGCTCATAAAGGATTATGATATGAGATTGCATTATCATCCAAGAAGGCCAATGTCGTAGCAGATGGGTTGAGCCGCAAGAGTTATGTTAACACACTCATAACTGGAGGATTACCTAAGGAGTTAGAAGACGGCCTTCGAGAGCTACGCTTGGAGATAGTTCCGAGAGGTTATGTTGCAGCATTGGAAATTCAGTCCACTTTGTTGGGTAAGATCAGAGAAGCCCAAAAGACGGACAAGGAGATTGCCCTATGCACAGTTCTCCTACAACAACAATTATCAAGCAAGTTTGAAGATGGCCCCTTTCAAAGCTTTGTACGGAAGGAGATGCAGGACACCGTTATCGTGGGATGAAGTTGGAGATCGACAGTTGTTCAGACCAGACTTAATCAAAGACTCTGAAGAGAAGGTTAATGTCACATCCCTAGTCTAGTATGACTTAGACTAGCTAGCCATTTGTGCATCATATTTAATTTCATTTAAATTTGAAATGAGGATTGGTGGAACCCTCAGAATCATTTTTGAAAATGACCTAAATAAAAATTTCTCCAAAAGGGTCCAAGAAAATGCTCATGATGCCCTCTAAAAATATTGGACAGAGATAAAAATCAAAACAATATTTTTAGGAGCTCATGGATAATTATTTTGGCCATTTGGATTAATTCGATAAATATTTGCATTGGAAATATATTTCTATATATATGAAATATGGTCCAAAAATTATGCCAATTATACAAGAGCTCTGGAATAATACCATTAGCCCCTACAAAAATTGGCATAATAAAATTAAATGATTTAATATAGTTATTAAATCAAACAAATGTCAGAAAATTAGAAAAGAAAACAGAAAAGGGGAGAGAGACTTACCTGGGCCACTTACCTGGCCCATCTCCAGCTGGCGGCCCAGCCCACCCCCGCTGCCTTCTGTCGTCCCCCTCCTCGGACAGAAGGACGAGGGCGTGTGCCCGACGCTCGCCGGCACGCGCGCGCGCCACCTCCCCCCCTGCTGGCCACCTCCTGCTTCCTTCTCTCGCCCTCGATGTCCCGGACGAAGCCACGCAGCTGCCCCGCACCGCTCTCACTCTCCCTCGCCCTCCTCCTCTTCCCCTGCTCTCTCTCCCTCTCACCCGAAGCACTACCGCCGCCGCAGCTCGCTACCGACGCGCTCCCCGCCGTCCCCTCGCCCCTCCGTAGAGCCCCCGAGCTCCGCCACGACCCTCTCTACCTCCTCATCGAGCCAAGCAAGACGGAGCATCCCGTGGAGCCATCGCCGTCGCCATCCTCGCCTCCGGCCGCCGTGGGTACTCACCGTCGATCCGGGAGCTTCCGGGCATCCCCGACCTCGCCCTCGCGCTCGCTGGATCCGCGGTGAGCTCCTCCACCGTTCCCCTCTCTTCTCCCTCCCGTTCCCGTGCCGTAGCGCCGCTCCCCACCACGGCCGAAGC
Organism: Triticum dicoccoides; assembly: GCF_002162155.2. Lineage (NCBI taxonomy): Eukaryota > Viridiplantae > Streptophyta > Magnoliopsida > Poales > Poaceae > Triticum > Triticum dicoccoides. The sequence continues at coordinate 167,144,354 of NC_041387.1, read as the reverse complement.
CCCTCGCCGCCGTCCATGTCGCCGCCGCCGCCTCGGCCCGCCTCCGCCCAAACCAAGCCTCCCTCCGCGTTCCTGGTGCCACGAGGGTGCCGCCGGGCCCCTCAGGTGGCCTCCCCGTGCCCCGCAGCCCGATCCCGCTCGAGCCCGAACCCCGGCCGCCGCCGCAAGCTTGCTCCGGCGAGCTCCGGTGCCCCCGCAGCCCCCCAACCAGCTCCCCTGGTTGCGGACGAAGACGGGCTACGCCCCGGTGGTCTTCGCGTGATCAAACGCCGTCTGTAACGCAAGTCCGGCGAGTCGCCACCGCGCTAATGGTCGCCGCCGGCCAGAACTCCGGCGGGCTGACGTGGCTTAGCTAATTAGTCACTAATCCCCCACCTACTGACGCTGACCAGTGGGCCCAGGGTTTAGTCAAAGCTAGTCAGCCCGAGTTTGACTCGGGGTTAACCCCAGTGTCACTGACGTGTGGACCCACACGTCAGGTTTGACCCTGGACAGCCGCGTTGACCCGCTGACGTCGTGCTGACGTCATGCTGGCGCAGTATATATTTTCTGGAATTAAAATAATTCAGAAAATCCAGAAAATGATTTAAACTTCAAAAATTCATAACAATTCAACCGTAGCTCAGATTGAAATAATTTATATATGAAAAATTATCAGAAAAATGCCATCTTTCCATCTGTACTAGTTTCATGCATGAAAAACAAACTTATACATGCTGAATATGGGAAAACACATTATGGCATATATAAGAGACTTAATTTAGAAATGCATTTGAACCTTTGGTTCAAATGGACTTCAAACCAAGTGAACACTAGTTGCATTAGCTCAACAGCATCACATCTACATGCCATGTTCATGCATCATATTGTTGCATATGATTGTGTTTTGATTGCCGGCACCGTTCCTTCTCGATAGGTCCTGCTCCGGAGACGTTCCAGAGTACCTGACTGTGAAGCAGTGCCTCCCTTGTTGTTTTACCAGGCAAGCAAACCCCCTTGTTCATTTAGATAAAACCCTACTCTCCCGCTCCTGCTCTCAGTTATTGCATTAGGACAACAACGATTCATCTGCTACTTTGTGCTGCGGTAGTTGAACCCATTCCTCTGCATGACCTGTCATTGCCACAGTAAATAGTTGAAACCCACTAGCATGTGTAGGAGTTGATTGAAGCCACTGATGTGTTCCTACCATGCTATGCCTGCTATTGCTTAGAGTTGTGTCAGGTCTGATTCATTGGGAATGAATTAGAGTGTCACGATATGTTCTGATGCTGAGAGTGAAGTGTGTGAACACGATTTGGTAAAGGTAGCGGTGAGAGGCCATGTAGGAGTACATGGTGGGTTGTCTTACTGGAACCGTCCTTAAGCCCTGAGTTCTGTGTATGTTGTCCAATGACTCGATACTACCACACATTGGGCTCCAGGCGCTCCAAGCCCTCTCGACTTATTAACCAACTTGATCTCTGTCCAGGAGTCGCAACTAGTTTCTGGTGTTTGTAGGTAGTGCTATTTTTCTACCAAGTGGCACCCGGCAGGGTGGGCTTGGGACAGACTAGGCACACGTGGCCCGGTGTACCGAGTGGCACCCGGTTGGTGGGCTCGGGAACCCTGTACACATCGTTTGGGGCCGTAAGCGACACCCCGGCCGGATCTCCTTGCGGATGGAACCCGAATAGGCGATAAACCTGGACTAGAGTCTTGTGTGGTTAGTCAGGTCGTGGCCGACACCCTCGCCAGGCTTCCGCTTGAAGGTTGCCGAGATACATGACGTGTACATGGCGGTAAGTGGCGAGAGCGTGTGTGAAGAAGTACACCCCTGCAGGGTTAACATGATCTATTCGAATAGCCGAGTCCGCGGTTATGGACTTCTTGGATGCTTACATGGTACATAGACAACTTGAAGTGGATACCCTAAAATGCTCAAGACATGTGTGAGTGCTATGGATGGCCTTCTCGTAGGGAGACGGGGATGAATCCATAGTAGTGTATTGTGTGGTGATTAGTGGACTCGTGTTCGTTGTTTCACCTTCAGAGTTTCTGGTAGTCGTAGAACAGGATAACCACAGAGTCAAAGCTGGCTTGCTGCAACTAAACCCCACATTACCCTCTTGATACCAAAAGCATGTACGATAGGATCTGATGTAAGTCTTGCTGAGTACCTTTGTACTCATGTTGCTTTATTTATGTTTTTGCAGCGGAGACTTCGGTCTTACTAGTGTTCTCGTGGACTTCGACTAGTAGCTAGTACCTCAGCTACGATCCTGATCGGATGTTGTAGATAGTCAGGCTCTTCAGCCTTTTTCATTTGTAGATGTCTGTACCCAGACATGTAATGCTTCCGCTTGTTGCTTGTATGCTCTGTATGATGGGTCTTGTGACCCCTGTTTGCAATAATTGCTATGACGGCTCTTCTGAGCCTTTATCTATATGAGTTGTTGAGTTATGCTGTGATGCCATGTTGTACAGCACATACATGCATGTTATGCGTACGTGTAATGTGTATTGCTATGTGTGGGATCTGACTATCTAGTTGTTTATTCTTAGTAGCCTCTCTTACCGGGAAATGTCTCCTAGTGCTTCCACTGAGCCCTGGTAGCTTGCTACTGCTCCGGAACACTTAGGCAGGCCGGCATGTGTCCTTCTTCGATCCTGTGTCTGTCCCTTCGGGGAAATGTCACGCGATGAATGCCGGAGTCCTGCTAGCCCGCTACAGCCCGGTTCACCGGAGTCCTGTTAGCCCAGTGCTACAGCCTGGATTCACTCGCTGATGACCGACACGTTCGATGCTGGGTCATGAATGCCTGTCCCTGTAAGTTAGTGCCACTTTGAGTTTACGACTAGCCATGTCAGCCCGGGCTCTTTATCATATGGATGCTAGCGACATCATCATATACGTGTGCCAAAATGCGCAAACGGTCCCGGGCAAAGGTAAGGCGACACCCGTGGGGATACCGTGCGTGAGGCCGCAAAGCGATATGAGGTGTTACATGCTAGATCGATGTGACATCGAGTCGGGGTCCTGACAGCGTTGGTATCAGAGCTTGACTGCCTGTAGGATTACCAAGCCATACTGGTCGAAGTTGAGTCTAGAAATTCTTTAGTTATATAAGGGAATTGATTGTGGGATGGAACGTAAGGCTCTTTTTACTCCTTTACCTCATGGCCTTCTGATCTGAGTCATCCTATCTTTCCTACGGGGTTAAGGAAATAGGCTTCTTTTCCGTCTATCAGGATCACGTGTAATACTTCGTAGTTCCATAGGATTGGTTGATCAGAGTCATACCCCAGTTTCGAGTACTTCCGGTGTAGTCTGGTTAGTACTATCTCAGAACCTTGAGTGATGATGATAAGTATGTTACTACCCCATTTCTAGTAGGATGTCTCATTCTGAGCATTTTACTGCCGTTATGCTGCCGGATTTTCCCTAGGAGTTCGAGTGATACTAATTCCTTGTCCTACATTCTATAGTCCTTAGTTGTTGCTGATTCCGTCCTTGATTCGTTTCTCAGGATGTCATCAGCCAAGCGAAGTTCCGTTGCTCGTAACCAGAATCACGGAGATGGTAGGGATGAGGATCCTCCCGACCAGCCTTCGTTGACAGAGTTCATGCTAGAGATGGAAAGGAACAAGCGTGAGTCCAACCACTTGTTGGCACGTATCGAGGAGAACACCGCACATCAGTTCAAAGGGTCTGCTACCATTCATGACTTCATTCGTTTGCACCCACCTACCTTTCATCATTCCATCGAGCCACTCGATGCAGATGACTGGCTCCGTAGCATCACCCATAAGCTGCGTTCCGCGAACGTAGCTGAAGATGACAAGGTCACTTATGCCACATATCACCTGGAAGGTCCTGCTAGTCTTTGGTGGCAGAACTATGAGGCTATGCTTCCAGCTGGCCAGATTCCTACCTGGAAGGATTTCACTGAGGCTTTTCGCGAGCATCACATTCCCCAAGCCCTCCTTGATCGCAAGAGAGAGGAGTTCTGTAGTTTCACCCAGAGTAAGTTGGCTGTTGATGCTTATAGCAGAGAGTTCGAGAACCTCGCCCGTTATGCCACAGAAGAAGTGTCCACGGATGCTAAGAAGCAGGCTAGGTTCCGGAGGGGTCTCAACCCCAAGTTGCGTCGTGATCTCCACCTGCATCATTGTGATACATTCCAAGCCCTTGTGAACAAGGCCATCAATGCAGAGACAGCTCAACTCACTTACGAGGAGTCTCGTAAGCACACCCGTGATTTGGGATCTTCCTCCGGTTCTAGTTCCCAGAAACGCCGGATTTGGGTTTCAAACTCTGCTCTTCCTTCCGGTTATGCACCGAGGCCGTCCTATGTGGTGCCTTCCCCAGCTCAGTCGTATGTTCCACCCAGGCCTACTGGTAGACCGCTTGTTAGTGCGGGTCCCCGTCCAACCTCAGGGACTTGCTTCACATGCGGGAAGCCAGGACACTATGCACGTGACTGCTCTCAGACTAGTTATGCTCCACCCCAGCCCGAGAAGACTGTTGGCCGTATTAAGCCATCACGCAAGATGATCAGTGCCAAGTCAGATTCCACTGAACGTGGACGTGTGCATCACGTCTCAGCTAAAGACGCTCATGATGATCCGGATGTCGTTCTTGGTACACTCCTTGTCAATTGTCACCCAGCATCAGTTCTATTCGATACTGGAGCATCTCACTCCTTCATTTCTGAAGGCTATGCTCGTTTGCACGACATGTCATTTTGTGATATGCCAACTCCGCTTGAAATCCAAACCCCAGGGTCTAGATGGCAGACCACCAGAATCAGCCATGGTAATGAAATCCTTGTTGACAGACTTGTATTCCTTGCATCACTTGTAGCCCTCAAGTCTTCAGATATTAACATCATCTTGGGTATGGACTGGATGACAGCTCATCATGCCAAGATTGATTGTTACACAAGATCTGTTCAACTTACACACCCATCTGGCAAGATAGTCACCGTCTCCACTAGAGTTGCAAAGCGTCAGCTCTATTCTCTTAATGCCAGCCCTCTTCCAGACCTTGAAGATATCCCGGTAGTCCGTGACTTTCCGGATGTCTTTCCAGAGGAACTGCCAGGTGTTCCACCTGACAGAGAAGTAGAGTTTGTCATAGATCTTATCCCAGGAACAGCTCCAATCTCTCGGAGACCTTACAAGATGGCACCCTTAGAACTAGCCGAGCTTAAGAAACAACTCGATGAGTCCTTGCAAAAGGGTTTCATCCGTCCTAGTTCTTCTCCTTGGGCTTGCCCCGTCCTTTTCGTCAAGAAGAAGGATGGTACGGACCGGATGGTTGTAGATTATCGTCCCGTTAATTTGGTCACGATAAAGAACAAGTATCCGCTTCCCAGGATCAACGACCTGTATGATCAGCTCGCTGGATCCTCAGTCTTTTCCAAGATGGATTTAAGGTTAGGATACCACCAAATCAAAATCAGAAGCGGGGACATTCCCAAGACAACTTTTGTCACTCGTTATGGCCAGTACGAGTACACCGTCATGTCCTTTGGCCTAACCAACGCCCCAGCCACATTCTCCCGCTTGATGAACTCGATCTTCATGGAGTACTTAGATAAGTTCGTCGTGGTTTACCTCGATGATATTCTTATTTACTCGAAGAACGAGGAAGAGCATGCCGAACATCTTAGACTTGCGTTAGAAAAACTCAGAGAGCACCGCCTTTATGCCAAGTTCTCCAAGTGTGAATTTTGGTTGCCAGAAGTGACCTACCTAGGCCATGTAATCTCTGGTAAGGGCATTGCTGTCAATCCCGAGAGAGTTCAAGCCGTTCTTGATTGGACTCCACCTGAGACCGTTAAACAAGTTAGGAGTTTCCTTGGCCTAGCCAGCTATTGTCGCTGCTTTGTTGAAAACTTCTCCAAAGTAGCCAAACCCCTCACGGAACTTCTCAAGAAAGATAAAAAGTTCGAGTGGTCCCCACAGTGTGAGTACAGTTTTCAGGAACTGAAAAGGCGCCTGACCTCTGCTCCCATACTTGTGCCACCGGATTTCACTAAAGACTTTATTATCTACTGCGACGCCTCACGACAGGGACTAGGTTGCATTCTTATGCAGGATCGTCATGTGATTGCCTATGCATCTCGACAGTTGCATCCACATGAGGAGAATTATCCTACACATGATCTAGAGCTTGCAGCCGTAGTCTATGCTCTCAAGACCTGGCGACATTACCTCCTTGGTAAACGTTGCGAGATCTACACCGATCACCAGAGTCTCAAGTATATCTTCACCCAACCGGATCTGAACCTTAGGCAAAGACGTTGGTTGGAGTTGATCACAGATTATGATCTAGGGATTACCTACACCCCAGGCAAAGCCAATGTCATGGCTGATGCTCTAAGCCGTAAATCCTATTGCAACAATCTCATGTTGCAGCAAGGCCAACCACTTCTCCATGAGGAATTCTGTAAGCTTAACCTTCACATTGCTCCTCGCGGATTCCTTTCTACCCTGGTGGCGAAACCTGATCTTGAAGATCGGATTATCGCTGCTCAAAAGCAAGACACAGGAATTTGTCGGATCAAGAGAAACATTAAGAAGGGAGTTGGTGGATGTTTCTCTATGGATGATCGTGGAGTTGTTTTCTTTGAGAATCGCTTGGTGGTTCCCAAGAATCAACATCTGCGACAACTGATCCTTAAGGAGGCGCATGAATCTCCTCTCACGATTCATCCCGGTAGTACTAAGATGTATCAGGACCTACGCCAGAGGTTCTGGTGGACTAGGATGAAGAGAGAAATCGCTGAGTTCAATGCTAAATGTGACATTTGTCGTCGCGTTAAGGCAGAGCATCAACGACCTGCTGGCACCCTTCAGCCTTTAGCTATTCCTGAATGGAAATGGGATAAAGTTAGTATGGACTTCATCACCGGTTTTCCCAGGACCAAGAGAGGGAATAACGCTATCTTCGTAGTCGTTGATCGTCTTTCCAAAGTGGCTCACTTCCTCCCTGTTCGAGAGAGTATCACTCCTAGTCAGCTTGCTGACTTATATATTTCTCGAATAGTGTCACTCCATGGTGTTCCACTAGAGATCAATTCAGACCGTGGCAGTCTTTTCACTTCTCATTTCTGGGAGAGTTTCCAAACTGCCATGGGAACCCATCTTTCCTTCAGTACCGCTTTCCACCCTCAGTCGAGTGGTCAGGTGGAACGGGTCAATCAAATTCTCGAAGACAGGCTCAGAGCTTGCGTTATCTCTTTCGGTATGGATTGGGAGAAATGTCTTCCTTTCGCCGAGTTTGCCTATAACAATAGCTACCAATCCAGCCTCAAGCAAGCTCCTTTTGAGGTTCTCTATGGACGAAGATGTCGAACACCTTTGAACTGGTCAGAAACCGGTGAAAGACAATTCTTTGGACCGGATATGATCCAGGAGGCAGAAGAGCAAGTTCGCATCATTCGTGAGAATTTGAAAACCGCCCAGTCTCGTCAGAAAAGTCAGTACGATCGTCATCATAAGGATATGACTTATGAGATTGGCGACCAAGCTTACCTTCGGGTTACTCCTTTGAAGGGTACCCATCGTTTCGGTATCAAGGGCAAGTTGGCTCCTCGTTACATTGGTCCTTTTCGTATTCTCGCTAAACGAGGAGAGGTTGCCTACCAATTGGAACTACCTCCACATCTTTCTCGAGTTCATGATGTCTTCCACGTCTCTCAACTCAGGCGTTGCTTCTCGGATCCCATCCGCGGAGTGGACCACGAAACGCTTGATCTCCAAGATAACCTCACATACCGAGAGTACCCGGTTCGCATTCTTGATCAAGCAGAGCGTGTCACTCGACGTCAGAACGTCAAGTTTCTCAAAGTTCAGTGGTCTCATCATTCCGAGAGAGAAGCTACTTGGGAGCGAGAAGATCGTCTTCGACTGGAGTACCCCGCTTTCTTTCCGTCGACCCCTGAATCTCGGGACGAGATTCTGTTAAGTGGGGGCGAGTTGTCACATCCCTAGTCTGGTATGACTTAGACTAGCTAGCCATTTGTGCATCATATTTAATTTCATTTAAATTTGAAATGAGGATTGGTGGAACCCTCAGAATCATTTTTGAAAATGACCTAAATAAAAATTTCTCCAAAAGGGTCCAAGAAAATGCTCATGATGCCCTCTAAAAATATTGGACAGAGATAAAAATCAAAACAATATTTTTAGGAGCTCATGGATAATTATTTTGGCCATTTGGATTAATTCGATAAATATTTGCATTGGAAATATATTTCTATATATATGAAATATGGTCCAAAAATTATGCCAATTATACAAGAGCTCTGGAATAATACCATTAGCCCCTACAAAAATTGGCATAATAAAATTAAATGATTTAATATAGTTATTAAATCAAACAAATGTGAGAAAATTAGAAAAGAAAACAGAAAAGGGGAGAGAGACTTACCTGGGCCACTTACCTGGCCCATCTCCAGCTGGCGGCCCAGCCCACCCCCGCTGCCTTCTGTCGTCCCCCTCCTCGGACAGAAGGACGAGGGCGTGTGCCCGACGCTCGCCGGCACGCGCGCGCGCCACCTCCCCCCCTGCTGGCCACCTCCTGCTTCCTTCTCTCGCCCTCGATGTCCCGGACGAAGCCACGCAGCTGCCCCGCACCGCTCTCACTCTCCCTCGCCCTCCTCCTCTTCCCCTGCTCTCTCTCCCTCTCACCCGAAGCACTGCCGCCGCCGCAGCTCGCTACCGACGCGCTCCCCGCCGTCCCCTCGCCCCTCCGTAGAGCCCCCGAGCTCCGCCGCGACCCCCTCTACCTCCTCATCGAGCCAAGCAAGACGGAGCATCCCGTGGAGCCATCGCCGTCGCCATCCTCGCCTCCGGCCGCCGTGGGTACTCGCTGTCGATCCGGGAGCTTCCGGGCATCCCCGACCTCGCCCTCGCGCTCGCTGGATCCGCGGTGAGCTCCTCCACTGTTCCCCTCTCTTCTCCCTCCCGTTCCCGTGCCGTAGCGCCGCTCCCCACCACGGCCGAAGCCCCTCGCCGCCGTCCATGTCGCCGCCGCCGCCTCGGCCCGCCTCCGCCCAAACCAAGCCTCCCTCCGCGTTCCTGGTGCCACGAGGGTGCCGTCGGGCCCCTCAGGTGGCCTCCCCGTGCCCCGCAGCCCGATCCCGCTCGCGCCCGAACCCCGGCCGCCGCCGCAAGCTTGCTCCGGCGAGCTCCGACGCCCCCGCAGCCCCCCAACCAGCTCCCCTGGTTGCGGACGAAGACGGGCTACGCCCCGGTGGTCTTCGCGCGATCAAACGCCGTCTGTAATGCAAGTCCGGCGAGTCGCCACCGCGCTAATGGTCGCCGCCGGCCAGAACTCCGGCGGGCTGACGTGGCTTAGCTAATTAGTCACTAATCCCCCACCTACTGACGCTGACCAGTGGGCCCAGGGTTTAGTCAAAGCTAGTCAGCCCGGGTTTGACTCGGGGTTAACCCCAGTGTCACTGACGTGTGGGACCCACACGTCAGGTTTGACCCTGGACAGCCACGTTGACCCGCTGACGTCGTGCTGACGTCATGCTGGCGCAGTATATATTTTCTGGAATTAAAATAATTCAGAAAATCCAGAAAATGATTTAAACTTCAAAAATTCATAACAATTCAACCGTAGCTCAGATTGAAATAATTTATATATGAAAAATTATCAGAAAAATGCCATCTTTCCATCTGTACTAGTTTCATGCATGAAAAACAAACTTATACATGCTGAATATGGGAAAACACATTATGGCATATATAAGAGACTTAATTTAGAAATGCATTTGAACCTTTGGTTCAAATGGACTTCAAACCAAGTGAACACTAGTTGCATTAGCTCAACAGCATCACATCTACATGCCATGTTCATGCATCATATTGTTGCATATGATTGTGTTTTGATTGCCGGCACCGTTCCTTCTCGATAGGTCCTGCTCCGGAGACGTTCCAGAGTACCTGTCTGTGAAGCAGTGCCTCCCTTGTTGTTTTACCAGGCAAGCAAACCCCCTTGTTCATTTCGATAAAACCCTACTCTCTCGCTCCTGCTCTCAGTTATTGCATTAGGACAACAACGATTCATCTGCTACTTTGTGCTGCGGTAGTTGAACCCATTCCTCTGCATGACCTGTCATTGCCACAGTAAATAGTTGAAACCCACTAGCATGTGTAGGAGTTGATTGAAGCCACTGATGTGTTCCTACCATGCTATGCCTGCTATTTCTTAGAGTTGTGTCAGGTCTGATTCATTGGGAATGAATTGGAGTGTCACGATATGTTCTGATGCTGAGAGTGAAGTGTGTGAACACGATTTGGTAAAGGTAGCGGTGAGAGGCCATGTAGGAGTACATGGTGGGTTGTCTTACTGGAACCGTCCTTAAGCCCTGAGTTCTGTGTATGTTGTCCAATGACTCGATACTACCACACATTGGGCTCCGAGCGCTCCAAGCCCTCTCGACTTATTAACCAACTTGATCTCTGTCCAGGAGTCGCAACTAGTTTCTGGTGTTTGTAGGTAGTGCTATTTTTCTACCAAGTGGCACCCGGCAGGGTGGGCTTGGGACAGACTAGGCACACGTGGCCCGGTGTACCGAGTGGCACCCGGTTGGTGGGCTCGGGAACCCTGTACACATCGTTTGGGGCCGTAAGCGACACCCCGGCCGGATCTCCTTGCGGATGGAACCCGAATAGGCGATAAACCTGGACTAGAGTCTTGTGTGGTTAGTCAGGTCGTGGCCGACACCCTCGCCAGGCTTCCGCTTGAAGGTTGCCGAGATACATGATGTGTACATGGCGGTAAGTGGCGAGAGCGTGTGTGAAGAAGTACACCCCTGCAGGGTTAACATGATCTATTCGAATAGCCGGGTCCGCGGTTATGGACTTCTTGGATGCTTACATGGTACATAGACAACTTGAAGTGGATACCCTAAAATGCTCAAGACATGTGTGAGTGCTATGGATGGCCTTCTCGTAGGGAGACGGGGATGAATCCATAGTAGTGTATTGTGTGGTGATTAGTGGACTCGTGTTCGTTGTTTCACCTTCAGAGTTTCTGGTAGTCGTAGAACAGGATAACCACAGAGTCAAAGCTGGCTTGCTGCAACTAAACCCCACATTACCCTCTTGATACCAAAAGCATGTACGATAGGATCTGATGTAAGTCTTGCTGAGTACCTTTGTACTCATGTTGCTTTATTTATGTTTTTGCAGCGGAGACTTCGGTCTTACTAGTGTTCTCGTGGACTTCGACTAGTAGCTAGTACCTCAGCTACGATCCTGATCGGATGTTGTAGATAGTCAGGCTCTTCAGCCTTTTTCATTTGTAGATGTCTGTACCCAGACATGTAATGCTTCCGCTTGTTGCTTGTATGCTCTGTATGATGGGTCTTGTGACCCCTGTTTGCAATAATTGCTATGACGGCTCTTCTGAGCCTTTATCTATATGAGTTGTTGAGTTATGCTGTGATGCCATGTTGTACAGCACATACATGCATGTTATGCGTACGTGTAATGTGTATTGCTATGTGTGGGATCTGACTATCTAGTTGTTTATTCTTAGTAGCCTCTCTTACCGGGAAATGTCTCCTAGTGCTTCCACTGAGCCCTGGTAGCTTGCTACTGCTCCGGAACACTTAGGCAGGCCGGCATGTGTCCTTCTTCGATCCTGTGTCTGTCCCTTCGGGGAAATGTCACGCGATGAATGCCGGAGTCCTGCTAGCCCGCTACAGCCCGGTTCACCGGAGTCCTGTTAGCCCAGTGCTACAGCCTGGATTCACTCGCTGATGACCGACACGTTCGATGCTGGGTCATGAATGCCTATCCCTGTAAGTTAGTGCCACTTTGAGTTTACGACTAGCCATGTCAGCCCGGGCTCTTTATCATATGGATGCTAGCGACATCATCATATACGTGTGCCAAAATGCGCAAACGGTCCCGGGCAAAGGTAAGGCGACACCCGTGGGGATACCGTGCGTGAGGCCGCAAAGCGATATGAGGTGTTACATGCTAGATCGATGTGACATCGAGTCGGGGTCCTGACAGTTAAGTTGATTCGCGACAGACTCAAGGTAGCCCAGTCGAGGCAGAAAAGTTATGCAGATACTAAACGCAAGGATGTAGCCTATGAAGTCGAAGACAGAGCATATCTTCGTGTGTCCCCACTTCGAGGAGTTAAACGTTTTGGAGTCAAGGGAAAGCTAGCACCATGTTTTGTGGGACCATATAGAGTTTCGGAACGCATGGGAGAAGTTGCGTATAAGTTGGAATTACCCAAAGGATTGTTAGGAGTTCATGATGTGTTTCACGTTTCCCAGTTGAAAAAGTGCCACATAGAGATGGCTGACATTCTTGTGAGAGATACAGTGCCACTCGAAGCAATTCAGTTGGATAGTGATCTGACCTATGAAGAGAAGCCAGTCAAGATTCTCGAGTTTTCTAGCCGAGTTACTCACAGCAAGGTTATCAAGTTTTGCAAAGTTCAGTGGAGCCACCATACCGAGGAGGAAGCCACCTGGGAGCGAGAAGAAGACCTACGCAAGGACCACCCAAACCTTTTTGCTGGCCAACCTGACACTACTAGGGAAATGCTTATACACAGGAGCTTAGTAGTAGCGCTTTTAATAAGCAAGCGCTGCTGCTAAGTAGCAGTAGCACTGGGTAAGAAAAAAACGCTACTAATTTGAGCATAGCAGTAGCGCTGGGTCTGTAAAATGCGCTACTACTAAAACTGACAGACCGTTCCAAGTATGCTAGGGATACTAGTAGCGCACATTCTTGGAGAGCGCTACTGCTACAGATTTTAGCAGTAGCGCCTTTTATGGACAAGCGCTACCACTATGGTCCCTTATCCAAACCGGCCCACGCGCGTCCTCTCACTCTCCCCCTCACACTCTCATCGCCTCTGTTGCCTCCGTCGCCATCACCGCTGTCCTCCTCCGTCGCCGCCATTCTCCTCCATCGTCGGCATCCTCCTTCCCCCAAGGTCCCTCCCTCCTCCTCCCCTCCTCCTCCCTCCTCCTCCCCTTCTTGCTCTCTCCTCCTCCCCCTCAAATTTGAATAAGTAATTTGAATAGAATAAAATATGAAATTGAAAAGAATAAGTAAATGTAGGTCTTTTGAATAGAATAGGAAATTTTTAGTAAATGTAGGTTTTTGTTTATATTTTGATTTAGGGTTTTCACTAAGTCCTAAGATGAGGATAATAGTGTTTTTTATATTTTTAGTAAATGTAGGTTTTTGTTTATATTTTGATTTAGGGTTTTTACTAAGTCCTAAGATGAGGATAATAGTGTTTTTGTTTATATTTTTAGTAAATGTAGGTTTTTGTTTATATTTTGATTTAGGGTTTTCACTACTCCTATTTTGAATGCTCAAATTGGAGAGCACTATTTTGAATATTATTTTATTTTTGCAGCCAAATCTCCATGTCGTCGTCGCCGTCGTCCCCGTCACAGGCCCCCTCCGACCTTGAGGTGAGACTAGCCAAATCTCCATGTCAATATGAGTCCTATAAGATATTTTGAAATGTTTTTGTTCATATTTTCAACCATTTAAATGCAATGGCCATCAAGTTTGAATGCAAATAGGATATGTCCTCCGAGTGGCCTATGTTTTGCCGGAGTGTTGATTAATTTCCGTTCTGGCAAATTTCAGGCGCTCGATATGTCCTTTTTTAGCAAAGGTCATGCGGGATTTTTCCATGAATTTTGGCATGACTTGTGCTAGAATATGTAGGACATATTGAGTGGCCTGGATTTCCTAGAAACATAATTAAACGACATTTCGGGTTGACTTTAAGTCTATCGAGGCTCCATATATACATGAGAGAGGAAGAAACCCGACTGTTGTCGTGGGGGTCGTTTCTCCTTCTTCTCCTTGTGCTAGACCTTTGGCCTAGGGGAAGGAGGAGTAACGACCATCACCGACTATATAAGAGAACAAAGGAGAATGGTGACTGTTGTTGTTGGGGTCGCTTCTCCTTTGTCCCCATGTGCTAGACATTTTGGTTTAATGCACTCGGGGACGAAGGGAGGAGCGACCATCACCAATGGTCAAATATATACACCACGTGAGCTGAGATTTTTCAAAAAAAGACTCGACGGACCGATAGTCAACCCGTGCTGAATAATAATGATCAAATTTAGTTTTTGTAGTACATATATTGAATTTTAGAAGTTTAATCTTTGAATTATGAACATAGGAAATGTCGCCGGACGGAAGTCCCGGGGAGTGCTCCTGGTGCGGCGACAACCGGGGTTTCTGCGATAGGCCCCACTTGGTAGACGGTCGGCGCTTCAGCATTAAGCTCAAGGAGGCCTTCGATTGTGAAACAATACGATACGACGCAAAGTGTTTTTTTGTAAGTAAGCTCGACTTATACTACTTCAATGTGTAATTTTAGTCTTTTACAATTAGACTAGCTTATCCCATGCCATGCAAGATGCTATGTCTTGGAGAGGATGGGTTTTGAAGATCATTCACCTAAGGACCCATCGTGGTATGGATTTTGAGGTAAATCTATACAATTCTGAGAGCGTATCCAATTTTGGTTGCCCGGATTGGGAAGCACTTTGGAAGATGTATGATTTTCAAGAGGGTATGTTTGTCACCATGGATCTTGGTGATGCTGACATCGAGGTAGACAATTTGGACATTTGGGTCCTTGTTGATACGCTTCCAATTCTACCTTTATGTGAGTTTCTCAAACATAGTTATTAAGTAATTTATATTGTTTATTTCAAAATAGTTGACAGCTTATTTTCATTCTTCAAAGAATGTGCAGAAGATGGTAGACAAAACCTACTACACCGATGGCTCTGAGTTAACTTATCAGGAGAAAAATCATCTGATCGCATTTCGTACTGGTCTTGAGAATTACAATGTCTATTATCAAACTCCTCCACATTATGGTCAATATGTGCCACTAGTGCACGTGTTGAACTATGCTAACATCCATGGAGATCTCATGGTAAGATTTTTAAGTATTACGATATATATGCATCTTTTGCATAAATTCTTCTAAAACTGAACTACATTGCTAACTACGAAGTTATTACTATGTTTTTCAACAGATAACCCCGCATGAGTGTGTGCCTCATCTGATGTTTCCAAAAGGTCGCCTTGATGTTTTGAATATACATCCAGGTCATCCTACGAATCACTCTTGTTCATATCGGATTTCTAAAAGCAATGAAGACATGACCATCAAAGATTAGAACAAATGTATGGCCACTCGTAAGGAGGTACTTGGAAGCAACATTAGGAGAAGTGCAAGAATTGGAGACAGGATAATCTCCATTCTCCATAATGGAGAGTCAGGGCCTATCTTGTGTTATGCTATTTTACCTAAGAGAAGGTAGTAGGTTCTAGCTAATACTCATGATCATGTGCGGTCATGTGCTAAGAACAACTAAGTAGGATTGGTTAGATGACTATGAAGATGATGTGGTATCAAGTAGAAGTTTTATGATCGATGATGATGACTAGGACTTGTTATTATGATACCAATGATGAGTTATTTATTATTATGATCGATGATGCAAGATGCTAAGTTGTTATATGAGCATGATAAGTTATTATATATATATCAGTAGGTGAAATGAACATGGAATAGATTCAAGTGGAGGCAGCATGTGGTGCACATCGAAAGTACTACTAATCCAAACTAGATCAAGTTTGGATATAGTAGTACTTTCAACATGCACCACATGTTGCCTCCACTTGAATCTACTCCACGTTAATTTCACACACTGTTATATATAATAACTAATCATGGTCATAAAATCATATGATGAAAGTACTATATATAAAACCACAACAAAAATAAGCTGCAATTTAAAAAATACAGGAAAAGGTAGCAGCAGCGCTTTTCTATAGAAATGCTACTGCTACTTACAGCTATCAGCGACGCTTTTCCAGCACAAGCGCTGCTGCTAACTAGGTATAGCAGCAGCGCTGGCATCCCAGCGCTACTCCTAAGAGTTAGCTGTAGCACCTTAGTAGTAACGCTGGCACAAGCGCTACTAGTAACTCTAAAACCAGCACTTCTGCTAGGGTTTTCCCTAGTAGTGTGAATCTCGAGGGCGAGATTCATCTTAAGTGGGGTAGGTTTGTAACATCCCAATTTTCAATTTGGATGTTATACATAGATCATCATATGCATATCATATTTTGTTTGCACTTTGTTGTGATCCTAGAAATCTTAAGCAACTCAAGGAACCAAGGAGAGAGTTGGAGGTCTCATAAAATTTTCATATTTGAATTTATTTCAAATTTGAAAAGAGGATCAATTTGATTTCAATATTTCTATCCAATTATTTCTACTAAATAAAATAAATGAGAGAGGATAAAATTATTTCCTCAAAATAGAGGATAAATATTGGAAAGGAAATGTTGAAATCAAATTATTATTTTATTTGTATTTTATTTGCTATTTTATTTGAATTAGATAAAAACATGCATTTGAAAATTGCATTTTAGACCAGAAAAATGTTCATCTTGTCCTAAATATTAGGTTTGACGGTGAAATTTGTTTTTGGAATTTTTAGAATTTTTATATATTTTATTAGGATTTTTTCGTGACGAAATTATTTAAAAAAAAGTCTCGGACCGAACTGGGCCGAAGGCCCAGCCGCCCACTCGCTCGCGTCGCCTTCCCCATGCTGCACAACCGTGCCGCTGCCGGACTCTGATACATCTCCGTCGTCTCTACTTTTCCAAACACTTTTGCCCTTGTTTTGGACTCTAACTTGCATGATTTGAATGGAACTAACCCGGACTAAAGATGTTTTTAGCAGAACTGTCATGGTGTTATTTTTGTGCAGAAATAAAAGTTCTCAGAATGACCTGAAAATCCACGGAGCAACTTTTCAGAATTAATAAAAAATACTGGCGAAAGAATTAGCACCAGGGGCCCACACCCTGTCCACGAGGGAGGGGGGCGCCCCCCCTGGGGAGCGCCCCCTGCCTCGTGGGCCCCCTAGACCTCCACCGACCTCAACTCCAACTTCATATATTCACATTCACAGAGAAAAAAATTAGGGAAAAAGATTCATCGTGTTTTACGATATGGAGCCGCCGCCAAGCCCTAATCTCTCTCAGGAGGGCTGATCTGGAGTCCGTTCGGGGCTCCGGAGAGGGGGATTCGTCGCCGTTGTCATCATCAACCATCCTCCATCACCAATTTCATGATGCTCACCGCCGTGCGTGAGTAATTCCATCGTAGGCTTGCTGGACGGTGATGGGTTGGATGAGATTTACCATGTAATCAAGTTACTTTTGTTAGGGTTTGATCCCTAGTATCCACTATGTTCTGAGATTGATGTTGCTATGACTTTGCTATGCTTAGTGCTTGTCACTTGGGCTCGAGTGCCATGATTTCAGATCTGAACCTATTATGTTTTCATGAATATATGTGATTTCTTGATCCTATCTTGCAAGTCTATAGTCACCTATTATGTGTTATGATTCGACAACCCCGAAGTGACAATAATCGGGATACTTCTCGGTGATGATCGTAGTTTGAGGAGTTCATGTATTCACTAAGTGCTAATGCTTTGGTCTGGCACTCTATTAAAAGGAGGCCTTAATATGCCTTAGTTTCCATTAGGACCCCGCTGCCACGGGAGGGTAGGACAAAAGATGTCATGCAAGTTCTTTTCCATAAGCACGTATGACTATATTCGGAATACATGCCTATGTTACATTGATGAACTGGAGCCAGTTCTGTGTCACCCTATGTTATAACTATTACATGAGGAATCGTATCCGACATAATTGTCCATCACTGATCCAATGCCTATGAGCTTTTTCACATATTGTGCTTTGCTTATTTACTTTACCGTTGCCACTGTTACAATTACTACAAAACTGCTTCTATTACTTTTGCTACCGTTACCGTTACTTCCACACTACTTTGCTACTAAATACTTTACTACAGATACTATGTTATCCAGGTGTGGTTGAATTGACAACTCAACTGCTAATACTTGAGAATATTCTTTGGCTCCCCTTGTGTCGAATCAATAAATTTGGGTTGAATACTCTACCCTCGAAAACTGTTGCGATCCCCTATACTTGTGGGTTATCAAGACTATTTTCTGGCGCCATTGCTGGGGAGCATATCTCTATTCTTTGAGTCACTTGGGATTTATATCTGCTGGTCACTATGAGGAACTTGAAATACGAAGGAACTAAGATTTATCCCTCAACTACGAGGGGAGGTAAGGAACTGCCATCTAGCTCTGCACTAGATTCTCCTTCTGTTATGAGTAAACTTGCGACACCTAAACCTGCTTCTACTATGAATTCTGATATGTCGCATGTTATTGATGATGCCATTTTTACTATGCATGATACTTATGATGAAACTACTTCTATGCCTGATACTACTATGCCATTAGGTGAATATCTTGATGAACAACTTGCTAGGGTTAGAGAGAATGAAATTATTGAAACTGATATTATTCAAGATAGTGATGATGAAGGTTCTCCCCCTAAATATGAATTTTCCTGTTGTTCCTGAGGGTTATGTTGTGGATGAAGAAACTGCTAGAGATTTTCTTGCTTGCAATGATAGATCTGATCTTAAGAAGTTATTAGCTAAACTAAAACAGAAAATTATGAATGCTAGAATGAAATATGATCCTGCTTTTGCTACTTCACCTATCTTTGTTGCTGATAAGGATTATGATTTCTCTGTCAATCTTGAGATAATTACTTTGGTTGAATCTGACCCTTTTTATGGCTATGAATCTGAAACTGTTGTGGCACATCTTACTAAATTAAATGATATAGCCACCCTATTCAGTAATGATGAGAAATCTCGCTACTATTATATCCTTAAGATACTTTTGTTCTCATTAAAGGGTGATGCTAAAACTTGGTTTAATTCTCTTAATCCTGGTTGTGTGCATAGTCCTGAGGATATGATTTATTACTTCTCTGCTAAATATTTTCCTGCTCATAAGAAACAAGCCGCCTTGAGGGAAATATATAATTTTGTGCAAATTGAAGAAGAGAGTCTCCCACAGGCTTGGGGGAGGCTTCTCTGATTACTTAATGCTTTGCCTGATCATCCTCTTAAGAAAAATGAAATACTTGATATCATTTATAATGGACTAACTGATGCTTCCAAAGACCATTTGGATAGTTGTGCTGGTTGTGTTTTCAGGGAAAGAACAGTCGATCAAGCTGAATTGCTATTGAATAATATGTTGACTAATGAAAATAATTGGACACTTCTAGAGACAACTCCTGAGCCAATTCCTGAGCCGACTCCTAAACTAACTCCGAAGAAAAGAGGTGTTCTGTTTCTCAGTCCTGAAGATATGCAAGAGGCAAAGAAATCTATGAAAGAAAAAGGTATTAAAGCTGAAGATGTTAAGAATTTACCTCCTGTTGAAGAAATACATGGCCTTAATATACCACCTACTGAAGAAACACATGGTATTGATAACCCGACACAGGTAGTAAAGGTAAATTCTCTCTATAGATATGATAAGGTTGAAATCCCGTCTACTAAGTTTTCTAGCCAATGCTTGGATGAATTTGATGACTTTATGGCTAGACAAGAAAACTTCAATGCATATGTTGGTAGACAATTAAAGAGCAATGCTTACATGATTGGACACTTGAGTGATTATATGGCTAGAGTTAAGGGAGAACTTAAACTCATTAGTAAATATGCTTCTATGGTTACCACTCAAGCAGAACAAGTACTTAAACCTCAAAGTGATTTGCTCGATAAATTAAATAATAAACATGACTTTGTTGTTAGAGTGGCTACTAGAACGGGTAAAATGACTCAGGAACCTTTGTATCCTGAAGGCCACCCTAAGAGAATTGAGCAAGATTCTCAGAGAAATAATGTTGATGCACCTAGTCCTTCTAAAAAGAAGAAAAAGAAAAATGATAGGACTTTGCATGCTTCTAGTGAACCTGTTGTAGACACACCTGAGAATCCCAATGATATTTCTATTTTTGATGTTGAAACACAATCTGGTAATGTACATGAACCTAGTGATAATGTTAATGATGATGTTCATGTTGATGCTCAACCTAGTAATAATAATGATGTAGAGATTGAACCTGCTGTTGATCTTGATAACCCACAATCAAAGAATCAACATTATGATAAGAGAGACTTTGTTGCTAGGAAGCACGGTAAAGAAAGAGAACCAAGGGTTCAGAAACACATGCCTTTTCCTCCTAACCCATCCAAGAAAAATGATGATGAGGATTTTGGGCGCTTTGCTGAAATGATTAGACCTATCTTTTTGCATATGCGTTTGACTGATATGCTTAAAGTGAATCCTTATGCTAAATACATGAAAGATATTATTACAAATAAAAGAAAGATACCGAAAGCTGAAATTTCCACCATGCTTGCTAATTATACTTTTAAAGGTGGGATACCTAAGAAACTTGGAGATCCAGGAGTACCAACTATACCATGTTCCATTAAAACAAGCTATGTTAAAACTGCTTTATGTGATCTTGGAGCCGGTGTTAGTGTTATGCCTCTCTCTTTATATCGTAGACTTGAATTGAATAAGTTGACACCTATTGAAATATCTTTGCAAATGGCTGATAAATCAACCGCTATACCTGTCGGTATTTGTGTGGATGTGCCTGTTGTGGTTGCAAACATTACTATCTTAACGGACTTTGTTATTCTTGATATTCCCGAGGACGATAGTACGTCGATTATCCTTGGTAGACCCTTTTTGAATACTGCAGGGGCTGTTATTGATTGCAACAAAGGCAATGTCACTTTTCATGTTAATGGTAATGAGCATATGGTACACTTTCCGAGGAAACAACCTCAAGTTCACAGTATCAATTCTATTGGAAAAATTCCATCAATTATTATTGGAGGTTTTGAATTTCCTCTTCCTACTGTCAAGAAGAAATATGATATTCTTATTATTGGGGATGTGCATATCCCCATTGAGGTAACCTAGTGTTATTAGAAATTTCTCCGGTTCCATGCGATTCGAATGAGTTTGTTAACAAGACTTGATCTACCTTGTTAGTGGATTCCTTTTGATGATCATGAGATGGATGAAGTTAGAAGGCACATCCTTCTGTACCCTCCTTTTACTTTCTGTTATTTAGATTAAATAAAGTAAAAATAGCATTTCCTGTCTGTTTTCTGAATTATCCATGCAATAAAAAATACCCTAAAAATAAAAGTTCTCCAAATGCCCTGCAAATTTAATATGATTTTTTCTGGAATATTTGAGAATATCTGGCACTGAAAACACAGCAAGGGGAGCTGGCACCTGACCACGAGGGTCAGGGGCGCACCCTAC
The DNA here is from genome assembly GCF_002162155.2 of Triticum dicoccoides. NCBI lineage: Eukaryota > Viridiplantae > Streptophyta > Magnoliopsida > Poales > Poaceae > Triticum > Triticum dicoccoides. The sequence goes on along the minus strand of NC_041387.1, from coordinate 167,123,055 downwards.
CCCCTGGGCGCGCCCCCTGCCTCGTGGGCCCATGGTGCCCCCCTCCACTTATTCCTGCACCCATGCTCTTCTTCTTCCTCCCAAAAAAATCACTATCCAGCTCAAGCACGAGTTCTAGCTCATTTTGCTACCATTTTCGATCTCCTTGCTCAAAGCTCCATTCATAAAACTGCTTTGGGGATTGTTCTTTGGTATGTGACTCCTCCAATGGTCCAATTAGTTTTTGTTCTAGCGCTTTATTCATTGCAAATTTTTGCTGCCTAGGTGACGCTGTTCTTGAGCTTGCATGTCAAATTTATATGGTCCCAAGTAGTTCTAATGCATGATATAGTCTCTAGGCACTTGTGGGAGTAGTTGCTATCAATATTGTTGAGTTTGGTTCACTTTTATTTTGAGTTACTAAAAATTTCAAAAAAAATTCGGAGGAAGAAATATGTCTAGGAAAATGTACCAAGGTGGTTCTTCAAGGAAGCAAGGACCCAGGCTCGCAATACGTGAGCAGGACGATGAACCACCGAGGGAAGCTTATGTGCGGCCTTGTGAATGTCCGTCAGAGGAGTTTATGGTCAAAGCAGGCATCAAGGATGAATTTGACGCATATGTGCATAATGCTGATCTTGAGGAATTCATGCAAGATAAGTGCCCTCAATACTACCATTTAACTGATTCCTTTGTGAGAAGGTTTAAATTTACATCTTTGCGTAATTCTCGCAATGTCCTGTTTGATCTTTATGATAAATCATATACCATGGAGCTAGAAGATTTTACTACTGCTTGTAAACTCCTGCAGTGGGGCGGTGTTAATGAACCTCGTAAATCTGAATATAAAGACTTCCTTGCTATTATCACTGTGGGAGAATCTAGAGAAATAGCACAAGCTACCATAGGGAGCATTCATTTTCCTTCTATACATTACTTTGCTCTCTTCATAGGTAGATGCATTAACGGTAAAGATGAAGCTTGTCACATGTGTGTCCCTGATCTTTGTGTTCTCAAGAGTGTTGTATTAGGTGATAAACAATATAACTTGGGGGCAATTGTTGCATGTAGGTTGCATAATAATGGTTTAGATGGAGACTTGTTTGGAGGGATTTATGCGACCCATGTGGCTAGTTATCTTGGTATACCCATACATTAAAATGATAGGGAGCTGCCTCCTGCTTATTTAGATTACAATGCCATGGTTAATCATCATTTTCTTGAGAGGAATGAACAATTCCTCCAGTATCGACTAATCTTTGACAGACGTCGCGCTGTCCATATTACTCTCCCTGCTACTGCCTTCTTTGACTATCAGGCAAAAGGAAGATATGTTATCACCAGGGAGGAGGCAAATGAGTACGAGAGGAGGACGGAGGCAGCTCGCCGCCATGCTGCAGCTCGTGAGGCAACGGTTGCATCTTAGTACGACCCCAGTTACAACTTCGGATATCCACCAGGCCATCCATGGGCATAGACCAACTTAAGACAAAAGCCTAAGCTTGGGGGAGTACGTATTTCTCACCGACATTACATTCACGTTCACACACACATGCTAGTGGTCGGTGCTCATACTTTTTCATTGTACTATCCATGCTAGTTTATTTTCTTTTTCTAGCTTTCTTCTTGTGTGTTTGATAAACCTTAAGAAAAACCAAAAAAAAATAGTTAGCTTACTTTCCATGCTTGTGGCAGTAATTAAAAGAAAACCCAAAATGATTTCTCGTTCTTCTTTTGCTTGTTGGGAGCTTTCCCGTATAAATAGTTTTATTTCTTTTTTTTCCTTTGGGGGTCGAGAGGAGAAGACCATGATGAAAATGTTTAGTGGCTCTCATATACATGATTGTTGATTTAACCAAGAGCCATATTACCTTGTATTCTCCCTTGAATTGAATGCTTGCAGATTCTAGCTTAGTCCAATGCACATGCACTATTATTATTATCCACATCGTTCGGTCGTGCAAGTGAAAGGCAATAATGACGATATATGATGGACTGGCTGAGATGAGAGAAGCTGGTATGAACTCGATCTCTCTTGTTTTTGTAAATATGATTAGTTCATCATTCCTGATTCAGCCTATTATGAATAAACATGTTTGCGATGACAATTAGAGATTATAGTTGCTTATGCCATGCTTAATTAGCTAGGAGTTTATAATGGTTTACCTTGCGTGCCAACATGCTATTAAAATGGTTGTTATGTGGTATGATAGGGTGGTATCCTCCTTTGAATGATTCGAGTGACTTGACTTGGCACATGTTCACGCATGTAGTTGAAACAAAATCAACATAGCCTTCACGATATTTATGTTCATGGTGGATTATATCCTACTCATGCTTGCACTCAGTGTTGATTAATTTTAATGCATGTTCATGACTGTTGTCGCTCTCTAGTTGGTCGCTTCCCAGTCTCTTTCTAGCCTTCACCTGTACTAAGCGGGAATACTGCTTGTGCATCCAAACTCCATAAACCCCAAAGTTATTCCATATGAGTCCACCATACCTTCCTATATGCGGTATCTACCTATCGTTCCAAGTAAATTTGTATGTGCCAAACTCTAAACCTTCAAACGAAATTCTGTTTTGTATGCTCGAACAACTCATGTATCAACTAGGGTTGTCTGTATCTTCCATGTTAGGCGGGTTATTCTCAAGAGGAGTGGACTCCGCTCCTCATTCACGAGAAAATGGCTGGTCACCGGGATGCCCAGTCCCATGCTTAAATCAAAATAATTGCAAACAAAACTCCCCCAGGATTGTTGTTAGTTGGAGGCACCCGTTGTTTCGGGCAAGCCATGGATTGATGTTTCTTAGTGGTGGGGGAGTATAAACTTTACCATTCTGTTTGGGAACCGCCTATAATGTGTGTAGCATGGAAGATATCGAGATAGTTGTTATGTTGACAGTGAAAGTATACCGCTCAAAATGTTATTTATCTCTATTTCAAAATCGAGCTCTGGCACCTCTACAAATCCCTGCTTCCCTCTGCGAAGGGCCTATCTATTTACTTTTATGTTGAGTCATCACCCTCTTATTAAAAAGCACCCGCTGGAGAGCACCGCTGTCATTTGCATGCATTACTATTAGTTTATATTGGGTATGACTATGACTGGATCTCTTTTACCATGAATTACAATGTTTAGTCAGTCCTTGATCTTTAAAGGTGCTCTGCATTTATGTTTTGCGGTCTCAAAAAGGGCTAGCGAGATACCATCTTGTTATATCATATTATGATTGTTTTGAGAAAGTGTTGTCATCCAAGATTTATTATTATTGCTCGCTAGTTGATTATGCCATTGATATGAGTAAACATGAGACCTAAGTGTTATTGTGAATGTGTTTAGTTCATAATCTTTGCTGAAAACTTGAATGTTGGCTTCACATATTTGCAACAACAAGAGCAAATAGAGTTTGTAAAAGTTTTTCTTTATCACTTTCAGTTTGTCAACTGAATTGCTTGAGGACAAGCAAAGGTTTAAGCTTGGGAGAATTGATACATCTCCGTCGCATCTACTTTTCCAAACACTTTTGCCCTTGTTTTGGACTCTAACTTGCATTATTTGAACGGAACTAACCCGGACTGACGCTGTTTTCAGCAGAACTGCCATGGTGTTATTTTTGTGCAGAAATAAAAGTTCTCAGAATGTCCTGAAAATCCACGGAGCAACTTTTCAAAATTAATAAAAAATACTGGTGAAAGAATCAGCACCAGGGGGCCCACACCCTGTCCACGAGGGTGGGGCGCGCCCCCCACTAGGGCGCGCCCCCTGCCTCGTGGGCCCCCTGGACCTCCACCGACCTCAACTCCAACTCCATATATTCATGTTCGTGGAGAAAAAAATCATAGAAAAAGATTCATCACGTTTTACGATACAGAGCCACCGCCAAGCCCTAATCTCTCTCGGGAGGGGTGATCTGGAGTCCGTTCGGGGCTCCGGAGAGGGGGATTCATCGTCGTCGTCGTCATCAACCATCCTCCATCGCCAATTTCATGATGATCACCGCCGTGCATGAGTAATACCATCGTGGCTAGGCTTGCTAGACGGTGATGGGTTGGATGAGATTTACCATGTAATCAAGTTACTTTTGTTAGGGTTTGATCCCTAGTATCACTATGTTCTGAGATTGATGTTGCTATGACTTTGCTATGCTTAATGCTTGTCACTAGGGCCCGAGTGCCATGATTTCAGATCTGAACCTATTATGTTTTCATGAATATATGTGAGTTCTTCATCCTATCTTGCAAGTCTATAGTCACCTATTATGTGTTATGATCCGACAACCCCGAAGTGGCAATAATCGGGATACTTCTCGGTGATGACCGTAGTTTGAGGAGTTCATGTATTCACTAAGTGCTAATGCTTTGGTCCGGTACTCTATTGAAAGGAGGCCTTAATATCCCTTAGTTTCCATTAGGACCCCGCTGCCACGGGAGGGTAGGACAAAAGATGTCATGCAAGTTCTTTCCCATAAGCACGTATGACTATATTCGGAATACGTGCCTACATTACATTAATGAACTGGAGCCAGTTCCGTGTCACCCTATGTTATAACTATTACATGAGGAATCGCATCCGACATAATTATCCATCACTAATCCAATGCCTACGAGCTTTTCACATATTGTGCTTTGCTTATTTACTTTACCGTTGCCACTATTACAATTACTACAAAACTGCTTCTGTTACTTTTGCTACCGTTACCGTTACTTCCATACTACTTTGCTACTAAATACTTTGCTGCAGATACTAAGTTATCCAGGTGTGGTTGAATTGACACCTCAACTGCTAATACTTGAGAATATTCTTTGGCTCCCCTTGTGTCGAATCAATAAATTTGGGTTGAATACTATACCCTCAAAAACGAATGTGATCCCCTATACTTGTGGGTTATCAGACTCCGAGGAGTCTGGGAACTCCCCGCCGCCGCCGACCCCTCCTCCAAGTCGGATCCCCCTGGGACCCCCTTTATAAGGGCCGGGACCCGACCTCCCTCGCCTCCTCATCACACCACCGCTGCAGCGCTGCGCCACCGCCGTCCGAGCCGCCCACGTCGTCCGCTCGCGTCGCCGCCCGCCGCTGCTAGGTGTCGCCGTCGCTGCGCCGCCTCACTGTTGCCCCACCGCCGCCGATCTGATCCAATCCGCCGCCAGTTTTTTTGCGAACCGGTATAACCGCCAAAAACCCTCCTATTTTTTTAGGTTTTTCCCGGTTTAGTTTTAAACCGGTTTATTTTATTAGGTTAGTTTATTAGCGAACGTTCATTCGTATAGATCTGTTAGTGAACGTTTTCATTCGTTAGTTTCTGTTAGCGAACGTTTGTTTCGTAGATTTTTCTTGTTAGTTTTATTTTCATCCAGGGACCTATCTGTGAATAGTTTTCCCGCGATTTGGCCCCTGATCTTAAAACTGGCATAACTTTTTGCTTGTTTATCCAAATTAGATGAAACCAACTCCTAAATCTATGTAACGATCTCTTCTTTCCACTTAACCGACTTGAACATGATTTTGACAAATTAAAAATTGAGTTTAGTATAGATTAGTATTCGATCTTGTTTCGTTTGTATCTTGAGTTTCGTAACTCCGTTTGAGTTGTCTCTTTTTGCAAATCATAGCTAATCACATGAACCTACTGCTAAGACCTAATCCACATGAAAATAATGTTGTTAGGTTTTGTTTTCTGTTTAGTTTAGACGTTTGCTTGTTTCGAGTTTGATTTGGATCTTTTCTCGTTTTCTCTCTGTTTTGTTTGAGAGATTGTTTATGTATTCTACTGTTTGTCTATGCTAGATTACCCGGAGTGTGAAGCTTGTTACTACGAACCTCTAGAGTTTGCAGATCATCAGCAAGGCAAGTTACAGTTTGATCATACTCTTCTATACCCAGTTTTTACTATGCATTAGTTTTGCCCCTCAAATATTTGCATAAGTAGGATTGGGAACATGTGGTTTGGTTGTAGTATTATGAGGTAGGAACCTAATACCGTTTGATCACCCCGGGAATATATGTTATGCTCTATTATTGCTTAGACATGCTCGTAGATGGGGATTGGATCATGATACACATGGAAGTTATGAGAGTTATTAATCTTGGATAACATTAAGGTGGCAACTTTAATACACATCTGGGTGGATTGGTTGGGGCACCTGGAGAATCCAGTGTTTGTCCATTTGGGAAATCCCAGAGTACCCGTGTGATTTTTCCTCAATTCGCCACCAAGGCTCAGAGGGATCATATGCTATTTCATGCCTGGAAACTTTCGCGTGCAGCCACAAGCCATTATGGGCTCTGACGTAGTTGAGTAAGTTGTATGAGCTCTCGAAGAGGTGGACTAGCAGATGTAGGGGAAAGTAGGTATACCAGTCCACCCGAAGTAGATAGTTAATGCTTCAGAAAGACTATGTCTCGATCTTCCGATCATGGATACGGTAGAGTCTTGTGGGGAAAAGTGCGCAACCTCTGCAGGGTGTACAAACTAATCATGGTTAGCCGTGTCCCCGGTTATGGACATCTTGAGTATCTGGAATTGGATATTATTGTTGATCTCATCACTCCTTAATTAATTGAATTGGGTTTAATGATGATACTTGTTTAATTGGGATTTGAGTTGGAGGAACCTTCTCAAATATTGGAGCAATTTGGGAGTAGATTAAATAAATTTATTCCTTTGTTGTTGGGAAAAACTAGCTTTATGCAAAAACCATAAACTTAAAGACTCCACCAGCCAAATATTGCATGTAGATATAGTTCTTGCATTCATTGCTTTACAGTGTAACTCTGCCAGCATATTCAATGTGCTGACCTACACGGCTGCAATGTCTCATGTTGCAGACTACTCAAACAACGAATAAGGTGTGATAGGTCATTGTCGTGCTCTCAGCTATGCCGTTGGAGTTGATGGACTCATTTACCTTCGAAGCTTCCACAGTTATTTAGTTTAGATGCCATTCAACCACATTATTTTGTGTCATCATACTCTTTTTGAGGACTTGATGTAATAAGTGTGTGATTGAACTCTGTTACAATTCCTTGAGTACTGTGTGTGTCAGCATTACCGATCCAGGGATGACACTTAAGCACAGAGACTTCGGTCCATTGGAATCGTGGTCGCTACATGGGCATCCCGGTTACCAGCCATTTTCTCGTGAATGATGAGCAGAGTCCACTCATCGTGAGAATAACTCACCTAGCATGGAAGATACTGACAACCCCTAGTTGCTACATGAGCGATTCGGGCATACAAAACAGATTATTATTTGAAGGTTTAGAGTTTGGCACATGCTAATTTACTTGGAACGGCAGGTAAATACCGCATATAAGTAGACATGGTGACACTCATGGAAGAAACCTGATTGAAGGATTTTGGATGCACAAGCAGTATTCCCGCTAAGTACATGAATTTTGGCTAGCAAAAGATTCTAAATAGCAAGCACCACATGTTGGAGGATCCATAACAATATAACTTCTATACAAATGTACCCAAGCATAACTCATTATGTTGTCTTCCTTGTTCAACTTCAACTAATTTTCTCAGGTTTGAAAATATTTAATGGGGCTCACAATCATAGAAGATGTCCAAGATAGTATATTTATATGTGAAATCTCTCTTCCTTAAATATTCTTTCATGAATTGTTCAAGTGACCAATACTATATGTTTGCTAAAAAATTACCACCTCTACTTCTTATATGTGAAGTCATTACTCCCCATGGTATAAGCATATGAAACATATATAAATTCAGATTTATGATATTCAATTCATTCAACCATTTACTCATGAGATATAAGTGAAGCACGAGAGTAAAGGACAAACTACTCCAAAAAGATATAAGTGAAGATCAATGAGTAGTCAAATAATTATTTAGCTATGTGAAGACTCTTTCTCATTTAATTTTTTTAGATCTAATGTATTTTGTTCAAACAGCAAGCAAAACAAAATAAAATGACATTGCAAGGATAACACATATCATATGAAGAAGCAAAAACTTAGGCTCAACCAAATCTGACTGATAGTTGTTGAAGAAGAAAGGTGGGATGCCAACCGGGGCATCCCCAAGCTTAGATGCTTGAGACTTCTTGAAATATTGATTAGGGATGCCTTGGGATCCCCAATCTTGAGCTTTTGTGTCTCCTTAATTCCTCTCATATCACAGTTTCCCTAAATCTTAAAAACTTCATCCACACAAAACTCAACAAGAACTCGTGAAATAAGTTAGTATAAATCAATGCAAAACCTTATCATTTTTACTGTAGCAAACCACTGAAATTATTATTTGATATTGCCTACTAAATGCCTCTGCATATTTAATACTCCTATCTTCAAATAGAATCATTAAACAGACAAACATATGCAAACAATGCAAACATAACATCAATCTATCTAAACAGGACAATCTGGAAAGAATGCAAGAGGAATCATACTTCCCTAACTCCAAAAATTCTGAATAATTACCACATTGTAGAAAATTTGTTTTACCTTACTGTGTAAAAATTTCAAGATTTTATCATATTCTAACTATTCACTAATATTCAAAAAATAACAGCAAACTTTCTATTTTCAAACAACAACATAAAGACTTGTAAAATAAGCATGGTAAAGGCTATACTTGACCTTTTTATTAAATAAATATATATATAACATGTCTCTAAATAACATCAAGCAAATATAAACAAAATAAAATGACACTCCAAGCAAAACACATATCATGTGGTGAATAAAAATATAGCCTCAAGTAAGGTTAGCGATAGACAAAGACGAAAGAGGGGACGCCATCCGGGGCATCCCCAAGCTTAGTTGCTTGGTTGTTCTTGAATATTACCTTGGGGTGCCTTGGGCATCCCCAGGCTTAGGCTCTTTCCACTCCTTGTTCCTTAGTCCATCAAAACTTCACCCAAAACTTGAAAACTTCACAACACAAAACTCAACAAAAAATCTTATGAGATCTGTTAGTATAAGAAAGCAAATCACCACTTAGGTACTGTTGTGAACTCATTCTAAATTAATATTGGTGTTATATATACTGTATAGCAACTTCTCCATGGTTCATACCCTCCGATACTACTCATGGATTCATCAAAATAAGCAAACAACACAATGAAAACATAATCTGTCAAAAATAGAACAGTTTGTAGTAATCTGGAAGCTTTGTATACTCCTCTAACTCCAAAAATTATGAAAAATTAGGACAACGTAGGCAATTTGTATATCAATCATGTGTAAAAAATTCAGATCAAAAGCACGTTCCAGTGAATTTTCAAAATTCCTGGACTGAGAGCAAAAGTTTCTGTTTTTGCACAGAATCAAGTCAACTATCATCCACACTATCCCAAAGGCTTCACTTGGCACTTTATTGAAACAAAATCTATCAAACATGATTACTAAAGTAGCTTAATCATGTGAACACACAAAAACAGTAGGGGTAAAAGTTTGTCTCCCAACAAGCGCTTTTCTTTAATGCCTTTTTAGCTAGGCATGATGATGTCAATGATGCTCACATAAAAGATAAGAATTGAAACATAATGAGAGCATCATGAAGCATATGACTAACACATTTAACTCTAACCCACTTACTATGCATAGGTATTTTGTGAGCAAACAATTTATAGGAACAAGAATCAACTAGCATAGGAAGGCAAAACAAGCATAACTTCAAGATTTTCAACACATAGAGAGGAAACTTGGTATTATTGGAATACGTAAAAGCATATGTTCCTCTCTCATAGTAATTTTTAGTAGCATCATGAATGAATTCAACAATATAAATATCACATAAAACACTCTTTTCATGATGCATAAGAATATAATTTTTATTACTCTCCACATAAGCAAATTTCTTCTCATGAATAGTAGTGGGAGCAAACTCAACAAAATAACTATCACGTGAGGCATAGTCCAGTTGAAAATTAAAATCAAGATGAAAAGTTTAATGGTTATCATTATTCTTTATAGCATACATGTCATCACAATAATCATCATAGATAGCAACTTTGTTCTCGTAATCAATTGGAACCTCTTCTGAAATAGTAAATTCATCACTAAATAAAGTCACGACCTCTCCAAATCCACTTTTATAATTATCACAATAAGATTCAACACCCTCCAAAATAGTGGGATCATTACTTCCTAGAGTTTACACTCTTCCAAACCCACTTTCATCAATATAATCATCATTCATAGGAGGCATGCTTTCATCAAAATAAATTTGCTCATCAAAATTTGGGGGACAAAAAAATCATATTCATCAAACATAGCATCCCCAAGCTTGTAGCTTTGCATATCATTAGCATCATGGATATTCAAAGAATTCATACTAACAATATTGCAATCATGCTCACAATTCAAAGATTTAGTGCCCAACATTTTATTGAGTTCTTCTTCTAGCACTTGAGCACAATTTTCCTTTCCATCATTTTCACGAAAGACATTAAAAAGATGAAGCATATGAGGCAACCTCAATTCCTTTTTTTGTAGTTTTTCTTTTATGAACTAAACTAGTGATAAAACAAGAAACTAAAAGATTCAATTGCAAGATCTAAAGATATACCTTCAAGCACTCACCTCCCCGGCAACGACGCCAAAAAAGAGCTTCTTTGACGGGATGTGAATGCTGCTTACGTAGCCTCCCTGGCAACAGCGCCAGAAAAGAGCTTGATGACTACTATGCAACCTTCTTCTTATAGACTCATGTTGGGCCTCCAAGCGCCGAGTTTTGTAGGACAGTAGCAAATTTCTCTCAAGCGGATGACCTAAGGTTTATCAATCCGTGGGAGGCGTAGGATAAAGATGGTCTCTCTAAAATAACCCTGCAACCAAATAACAAAAAGTCTCTTGTGTCTCCAACACACCCAATACGATGGTAAATCGTATAGGTGCACTAGTTCGGCAAAGAGATGGTGATACAAATGCAATATGGATAGTAGATATGGTTTTTTGTAATCTGAAAATATAAAAGCAACAAGGTAGCAAGTAACAAAAGTGAGCGAAAACGATATTGCAATGCTTCGAAACAAGGCCTAGGGTTCATACTTTCACTAGTGCAAGTTCTCTCAACAATGATAACATGATCATGTAACAATCCCTCAACAAAGTCACTAATAAGGGAGAACAAACGAAGAGATTATTGTAGGGTACGAAACCACCTCAAAGTTATTCTTTTTGATCGATCTATTGAGCTATTCTTGTATGTGTCACAAATAACCCTAGAGTTCGTACTAAAATAACACCTTCAGACACACATCAACCAAAATCCTAATGTCACCTAGATACTCCAATGTCACCACAAGTATCCGCGAGTTTGATTATACGATACGCATCACACAATCTCAGATTCATTTATTCAAACCAACACAAAGAACTTCAAAGAGCGCCCCAAAGTTTCTACCGGAGAGTCAAGACGAAAACGTGTGTCAACCCCTATGCATAAGTTCACAAGGTCATAGAACCTGCAAGTTGATCACCAAAATATACATCAAGTGGATCACATGAATATCCCATTGTTACCACAGATAAGCACATGCGAGACGTACATCAAGTGTTCTCAAATCCTTAAAGACTCATTCCGATAAGATAACTTCAAAGAAAAAACTCAATCCATTACAAGAAGGTAGAGGGGGAGAAACATCATAAGATCCAATTATAATAACAAAGCTCGCGATACATCAAGATCATGCCAAATCAAGAACACGAGAGAGAGAGAAAAAGAGAGAGAGAGAGAGAGAGATCAAACACATAGCTACTGGTACATACCCTCAGCCCCGAGGATGAACTACTCCCTCCTCATCATGGAGAGTGTCGGGATGATGAAGATGACCACCAGTGATGGTTTCCTCCCTTCGGCAGGGTGCCGGAACAGACTTCCGATTGGTTTTCGTGGCTACAGAGGCTTGCGGCGGCGGAACTCCCGATCTAGATTTATTTGTGGGGGTTTATATATTTATAATAATTTTTGGCGTCGGGATAAGTCAGGGGTGTCCACGAGGAGCCTACAAGACCGAAGAGTGCGCCCTGGGGGGGGGGGGGCACGCCCTCCACCTTGTGGATGACTCGGGACTCTTCTGGCCCAACTCTTTTACTTCGGGGGCTTCTTCTGGTCCATAAAAAATCACCGTAAATTTCCAGGTCAATTGGACTCCGTTTGATATTCCTTTCCTGTAAAACTCAAAAACAAGGAAAAAACAGAAAACTAACACAAAGCTCTAGGTTAATAGGTTAGCCCGCAAAATAATATAAAATATCATATGAATGCATATAAAATATTCAAGATGGATAATATAATAGCATGAAACAATCAAAAATTATAAATATATTGGAAGCGTATCACTCGCTCCAGTATTAGTAATCGTCGCTAGATGGTTCACAGAACTAGATGCATTTTTTTTACTTCTGGTGTTCTTTATACTAACCTATGATACTATGATTTTTTTTAGGAATGGGGCTGCGTTATGAAAGTACTCCCTCCGTTCCAAAATAAATGACCCAACTTTGTACTAACTTTAGTATAAAGTTGGGTCATCTATTTTAGAATGGAGGGAGTAGTATTATACACTAATCCTTTCATCTCATAATATAAGACGTTTTTTGACACTACACTAATATCAGAAAATATTTTACATTATGGAACGGAGGGAGCACTTTTTGAGGAATAATAAGAGCACAGCGGTGACAATGGTGGCAACGCCGCACGGCTCGCTCGGATTTGGTCAAATAGTGCTTGGGCCGAAACACTAGCTCCCTCCTCCTCCACCTCACTCAAGTCAGAGTCACTGGGACTTCAAAGTCCCCATAGGCTGGAAGAAGCCCTGTGTTCAAGGCCCACATAGAGTCCAACTGATTCCTGTCAACCCAGATCCTTTCAGCATTGGCCCACATGTCATAGATACTGCTGCCCGGAACCCTAACGCCTCCACGCTATATAAACGATCTCTCGTCTTCTTCGTCGCCTCTCCGCCGCCACCCGAAACCCCGACCCGCACCGCCTCGCCGCCGCGCTACAAGCAGCCAAGCACACCGCCGCGCTCACAGCAACCAAGCACACCGCCGCAGCTACCATGGCAGCCGTTCTCACCCGCCCGACGCCGGGCACCGTCCAGTGCTTCGGCCGGAAGAAGACCGCCGTCGCCGTGGCCTACTGCAAGCCCGGGCGCGGCCTCATCAAGGTCAACGGCGCGCCGATCGAGCTCATCCGCCCTGAGATGCTCCGTCTGAAGGCCTTCGAGCCGATCCTGCTTGCCGGCAGGTCCCGCTTCAAGGACATCGACATGCGCATCCGCGTTCGCGGCGGCGGGAAGACGAGCCAGATCTACTCCATCCGCCAGGCCATCGCCAAGTCGCTCGTCGCCTACTACCAGAAGTACGTCGACGAGGCGGCCAAGAAGGAGGTGAAGGAGATCTTCGGCCGCTACGACCGGACGCTCCTCGTCGCCGACCCGCGCCGCTGCGAGCCCAAGAAGTTCGGCGGTCGTGGCGCCCGCGCGCGTTTCCAGAAGTCTTACCGTTGATCTCTGCGAGAAGTCCTCTTGGGTATGGCGACGGTGGCGTACTGCTTGTCTACTTATCTATCTACCTTTTGCGGCTAGTAGTTTCCCATCTTTTTGTCAACGAAATGGATTGTGAGGTGCCCGTGCAATATCATTTTGCTTCATGCCTAGTTAAAGGGATTATGTTATGTTTATCATTATGTTAATGATGAGACTGGACGTTCGGATAAACTTTTCTTAATTGCTTGGACCTGTTTGCGCGTGAATTTTAGTTGATCTGATAGTACAAGCTTTGCACATAACAAGAGTTGCGATATGCCGATCATTTTGTGGACTAGTGTTTGGTTTTATATTGGAAAATTTGGCTGCTAGTGCAGTTTGGAGGTATATAAATCAAACATGCCCCTAGGCTGCTAGTAGCTTTGTAGATTCATGCTTCTGTTGCTGTGATCTTACAGTTTCTTATAGTTTTGGTTCCGCTATTTATCTGTATCCACTGCCAAGATTAGTGATCTCTGCGCTAGAAATCATACTCCCTCCGTCCGGAAAAGCTTGTTCCAAGCTTGTCCCTCGAATGGATGTTGTCATCATTGATGCTAATATGATGTATATCTTTCCCAGTTATGGCGATTTCGCGATTCATGACCCAGTTTATGCGCCTTGCGCTTTGGCCTTTTGGTGCTTTAAAGCATTTTCTACCTAGAGTAGCAGAGGGTCAGCATTTCCTCACGTCTCTTGGGCAGCTTTGCTTTTATGGTGCATCCGGTTTTAGCCGTCTTAGGGTTCAACCTGTAACCATGCGATGTTTATAATGTCCATTCTGATACAGTAGTTGATTGTTCATCTGTGGAGAGAAACCAATCCTAACAATCCCATTTGTTGCCATACCTCTTAGGCCTCATTTCATTTAGAGCCCTTTGGTTTGTAGGAATATATAATTCTATTCATAGACAGGAATTATTTCACAGGAAAATAAGAATTAGCCTAGACTCATGGAAAATATTATTTCCTATTCCTAATCATAGGATTCGAGATACATGTTATCTCATTTCCTGCAATGACATCTAATTCCCTGCAGTTTTCTATTCCTGTGATATACCTATCCTATGAACCTGATATTACAGTGGACTCACATTTCTATGCGCTGGCTATTGTTAGACCCTTGTAGCTGTTACTTGTCTGTAGAGCGTTTAGATCACTGAAGAGCTGACCAGCATTTCCTTCTTTGTCAGCTCTGTTATAACCTATTTCATCTGTAGATTACGTGTTGTTTATGATGCCAGTCTGACACTAGTTTTGCAAACGAATTGTTTGAAATGTTTTCTGGCATCGCCTTTACTTCTCTCGACGGTTTGCCATTCCATGGTCGTTGGACATTGACAAAGCAGAAACAGTCTGCCTATGTTTTGCAAAAATTGTATGGGTCAGATCAGGCTTTGGCGTGAAATTTAGCGTGTGTTTGTTTGAATGACCTGTTCCTTGAGCATGACATGTTGCAAGTTACTCTTTACTCGTACATGCTATTTCTGCCTAGCTACATATTTCGTTGATCCTGAGACGGGGACTGCATATTACCATGATGCACTATTTTGCACTCTTATTTTGAAAGGTAAGGTAGACTAGCTTGTTTCTTGAACTGCACTTGCCAGCACAGTCTCAGCTTCCTGCTGGTCATCTTTGGTGGCCTCGGCTGCCACATCGACGATTGTCTTCCTCACCCGAAACATTGCCAAGTGGATGTCACCTGCGACAGAAGCAATTCGTCAAAAGCACATAGTGCAGTGAAAGTGTCAACTTAAAAGCACGTAGTCCAGTGAAAGTTTAGTTTGACGAGCAAAAAACTCTGCTAGAAGTGCACAACAAACTCTGCTAGAAGTGCACAACGCTCTCCAGCAATTCCCCTACTTCCTCCTAGATTGAGAGAAAGGGCTCGGTGAAGGAGAGGCCACAGTGGGTTAGTTATGCCTGTTTTCTGCTGATAGTTGGCGATTTGGGCCGATTGCAACAGCTGGTGCTGATTGCATCTTCCCGATTGCCAATTATCTGCATCTGCTGCTACCGTGTGCTCTGCTCTGTGCTGGGAGGGATAGGGGTGTGTGTGCTTGCAGGGAGGATAAATTTAATTGCTCTGCTTAGTGTGCCTTTTCTAAAGGGAGAAAGTGATAGAATTTGCTAGATATATGTACCGGTTTCTTATTGTTTGTTGTTGCTTGTGGCTGTATTCCTATAACTAACATTTGAAGCGGTTACAGTTAGTTCAAATGGCTACATCTCCAACGGCTTATTGTGCTTCACTCCAAATCATATCATTCAATTTTGCATTGCTTCGCAAAATATCAAAAGATTGTTTTTCATCACAGCAACCTGCAACGTATATATTGTTAAAATATAGAATAGGGGAGCTACTAGAATTGAACAAATTTTAGTGCTGAATCTTATTTGGAGAGTCCTGGGTTTTTGAGATAGGGAGGAGAAATTTTAGGGGTACTACTGAACTTCATTTGACGATTTAATCGGGGAGGCATTTTGGTCGAAAGAGTATGCCAGCATTTTAACCGAGAGGATTAAGTAAGCATGGAGTGTAACCGCATTGAGTAAGTGTGCTGCCGGCATTTTGATCAATAGTGAGAAGTGAACGCAAAAGGGAGGTACAGTATAGTACCGAAGATGAGGAGGCTCCCGGGTTGGACGGCGACCGGGAATCCCGGTACCAGCTTCCTCTCGTTGACGTAGGTGCCGTTGGTGCTGTCCATGTCCGTGACCACCAGGTTCCCGTCCTTCTTCTCCAGCCGAGCGTGCACCCCAGAAACTGCAGCAGCAGCAGCAGCAGCTCAGAGACTCTCAGATCACCAGCGAACCAGACGCCTTGACTAAAACGAAACACCCAAGAGAAGAGATGGATCACCTGTTGCGACGGGGATGACGACGTCGGCGTTCTCCGGAACTCGTCCCACGGTCACCGCTTCCTGAGATGAACAAGATGCCTGTCATGCTTGCCGTCACCAACAGCCTTTTATTTTTCGTTGCAAATGTACATGATCAGCATGAACGGGGGAACAAGAGTCGTTTGTCGCGACGACGAAGAGCACGTACGGATGCGATCTCGATGGCGCCGGGGCGGGCGACGCGGTAGCCGATGTGTTTCCAGTCGCCGTCCCCTGAAACCAGCGGCGATGTTAATTCCGGCGCTACTACTTACTTCCTCTGCTTCCAAAATAAATGTCTTAAGCTTAATACAACTTTGTATTAGAATTAATACAAAGTTGAGACACTTATTTTGAGATGGAGGATGATCATTTGTGAATTGTTGGACAGGGAGAGAGACGGACCTGCGGGCTCAAGAATCCATCGTTCTGAAGAGACAACGGCCGACGGGCTGCCGGTGGCGGCCGAGGAGCACCTTAACGACAGGATGCTGCTTCTTCTTCTAGTGCTGCTCTTTTCGGCGGCTGACAACCATGGTGCAGCGAGGGGAAGCTGCTGTGTGGCGGAGCACGTGATGCGAGGCGACGCCGTGGAGAGGCGGAGGAAGGTAGCCGCCGTTGATCTCCTCGGGCTGGAAAACGACAGCAGGACAGAGGAACTAGCCGCTGCTGCCGCTGCCTCCATTTGCGACGGGCAGCAGTTAAGCGGATAAAATTCTTGTGTTGCTCAGGTGGAGAGGCTGTATCCTCCCCACGGAGGGTGGAGGAGATAGGAGAGCTCTGATTGTGATGGATTGGCAGGTGTCCAAATGTCCTATCCTGGCCAATCGTGCTTGCTACCATGTGGGTATGGTTAACTCATTAAAAAAATAAATCCCCCGACAATTGTTTTTCCTTATATATAGTTAGAACGTAGAATTACGAACCTGGTTAATTGACTCTATCACCATGAATAGCCTTATATTAAGGGCGTCTCTAGCACCCTGGCGATTAGGTTTACTCCCCCCATCTGTGCCACCGTCCTCTGATGGCCTTCGGGATGTGCCCCACCCACTCTTAGAGGGTGCTTGAATACGTTTTAATTTCATGACTAAAAGTAGTGGGATTAAAACTTGTTAGCCTCACCCATGCTTGAATCCAAATACTAAAAAGACTAAAATCAAGTTATTGAGCATTTATTATCCTCAAACCCTCCAATCTAGAACTCGCATGTGTTAAAAGAGAGGAATTAAATGAGGAGAGAGAGGGCTAATACATATTTTAGTAGGTTTCCTACGACTAAATTTTTTTAGCCTCAAGACTAGTCCTAGTCTCTCTTTAGTCAGGGGTGCTTGAAACTTTAGCCTCTAAAAGAGACTATTTTTAGTCAGACTAAAAATAGTCCCTTGGATCCAAGCACCCTCTTATTTTGTTAGGTTCAACGTCTTTGTTACGTTGTGATGGTCTGTTGGACCTTAGCATATGACGATTTTCTGACTGTTCACTATAAGGTTTGCTCAACTCCAGTGAGGGAGGGCGATGATGGCACGTCTTCGGCCTGCGTTACTATTTGTAGTCGTCGCTAGGTGGTCCATGGACCTGATTGTAATATTTATTAACTCTAATGTTGTCTGTATTGCCCTGGTCGATTATGAATAGATTGGAGGTTTCTTCCAAAAAATGACATCTCTAGCAGATCATATCCTATAAAACTCCAAATTCTTCTCCATATTCTATTTTCAATTTTTGTTAGCAAAATGACTTTTGCTCACCTAGCAGATCACCTATAACCTTTTTCTTTCAAGTTTTCAAAAAACATTTTCTTTCACATAAATTCATTTTAAACACATACTTAGACTAGTTAATTGCACAATTTGACCCATAAGGTCCAGAATCACGCTGGAATCTAACATTCTCAGTTTATTTTTGGTATGTTTATTACCAATATCTCCTGCCGGGGCTAAAGCCCGACAACTTCGCCCTAGCCGAGGAGAGTATCATCTGCGAGATTTACAATAGGAGAGGGAGCTGGTACTCTGGAAAAGAAAATATGTCCTACTTCCTTGCCAAGCTCTAACTGTTTCTTCAGATGTTAAGATTAAACATAGCTAAGTTTGGAAAAAAGATTAAACCAGAGCCGGACATTGCTAGCGCGATGCTTCTTGCCATTGTGCTTCTTTAATCAATATGATAATGCTTTGGTAGTCATTTGACCGAACACTGATCCGTCAAGAACTACTCCTCGAGCTAGCTGGCTTTTTTAGCAAAAACATCTGGGCTTTCATTAATCAACCAAAATGTTTATAGAGATCACCATCGGATCCTGAGGGTTGCCCAGCCAAATGTGTCTTCCCTGATTGAGTGAGACACTAAATCTAGCGAATCTATGAGCATAGACATCAGAGTCTCTAGGTTCATGAACAAAATTACAGAAGATAAAAGTTTTATCATGTTCACTAATCTCCTTACTGACTCCTTCGTAGTTTTTTTCCACCAAAACCCGTAGAATAATCGTTCTATGGTATATAATAAATTAAAAATATATCAACATGAAGTTCCAAATCAAGGAAAACAAAAGTGAACCAATCCTTGCTCTATCAAAACCCAACATGCTGAAAAGGATTAACTTAAAAATTGATCACTCCACTTGGAAAGTTGAGCCTCAAACTCGAACTTGATTCTGTGCCCGAGGAGCAGGAGATCATTTTTCAAAAGACCCCCCCAAGATTCTAATGGAATAGTACTGACTCCTTTGTAGTTGCCTCCACCGTCGTGCTGGATATCTCCCACTATCACTTTATAATCTGAAGCAACTAAGGATTCGTGTACTTTCATCTGCCAATGCCAAAGCTTCTCGACAGGCAATTGCTTCAACCTTTTCTGGGTTAAGGAGGCCTCGAATAACCAACACCGAGGAGCCTAGGTAGGCACCGTTGCGGTCGCGGCATACTGTTGCTGCTGGGCCCACCTCGTGATCATGGGAGATCCCTGCATCCACATAAAATTTAGTAATCCCTTCAGGTGGAGTTCTCCATCTTGGCACGGCTTCACCATGTTGGCGCACTGATAATGTATGCATTGGTATTGGGGCATGAAGCTGCTCCAATTCAGGAATGTATCTATTGACAAACAAAAGAGTAGATAGAGGGCTCTGGTTGATCCCCTCATGTATTAATTTTCTTCTCACCGTCTAGTCCACCCATAAAGTAACAATCAACCAAGTTAAATCCTTGTGGGAGAGAACCTAGATCATAGAGAATAACCAGTTTCGTGCGAGAGGTTTCGTAGTACCCATCATATGTTGTAGAAGATTTTGGTCCACAAGGGCCCAAACACACCTCGCCATCGAGAACTCAATGAGACTATGTCTCCATGAATTTCATCCCTCACACTATACAATCATCCTTTCAATCATATTTCTCAAATCTTCTGTTGGTAGAGAATGATGAGCTAGGCACCATAGAAATACCTTCAACTTGGCTATCGCTAGCACGTTCCACCAAGAAGTCCAAGATTCTTCTATTGTAGAGTTATCTGAAGATCCTACTTTACTTTCCAGCCAGTCTTCCCTCCTCTTGTTTGTTGCAATTATCATCTGGTGAGCTGACCAAATGCTGAAGACACCAGATTTCTCGTAGTTGCATGCCCAAAAATTAGAAATATTCCATGTGCAAATGGGGATCTAAAAGATGGTAAAAACATGGAAGAAAAGTTTCACTAACTAGATCTGAATTACAACTTCATTAGCAGAATCAATAAGGCCACACACCATCCGAAGCGGATCATCAACTCTAGAGACAATCTGGCGCTTATTCTCTCTTCTTGGAATCCAATTCTCCCTCCATATATCTGCCCTATTGCCCACCCACTTGATCAACCCCAAACTCAACGTATCACGACCCTCTATGATTGTCCGCCAAATTTGGCTTGGATGATTACCCAATGTAGCCTCAAGAATAGTGACATTGGGGTGATAAAACAACTTTTAATATTTGAGCACTCATAGACTCCGGATTCTCAAGAATTCGCTTACCTCGCCAACAAGATAAAGTTGAATATCTCAAAATCTCTGAAACCAAGCCCTCTCATATATTTTAGCATGGTCAAGAAGTACCCCTCGATCTAGCCGATTGGAACAAAAGGATCTCGAATCCTCGATCTAGCCGACTGGAACAAAAGGATCTCGAAGAGGGTTGTCACGGATACTACGTCCACCCCAACTATACATAGGAAGGCCCAGCCTAGCCTGAGGAAACACATACTTCACCATCGCCTATGATCGAGCAACTTGAGTTACCTGAAGACTGCTCATGTATACTTATACATGATAGACATGAGAGAGTTTGGTGTGATGTATGAACTGAAGCCTTGTTCCTTTGTATCCCCTCCCCCCTTCTCGAACTCAATCTCCTCCTAATCTTCCCTCTGTACTCTAGCCAAACCTTGAATTCATGATATCTCTAGAGCAATAGAGGTCGGGGATCGTGAAATATGGTATAAGATTTGCCAGATTATCTCAAGAAGCCTAGCTATACCACACGTCGCCAATAACAAGCTACATGAGTGATACGTCCATTTTGCATCATGCTTTTATGTCAATATTTATTGCATTATGGGCTGTTATTTAATGTTATGTAACAATACTTATGGATATTCTCTCTTATTTTACAAGGTTTACATGAAGAGGGAGAATGCCGGCAGCTGGAATTCTAGGTTGGAAAAGGAGCAAATATTGAAGGACTATTCTGCGCAACTCTAAAAGTCCTGAAACTCTATGAAATATCTTAGAATAAATAAAGAAAAATCATCGCCAAAGATGAAGGCCAGGGGGCCCACACCCTGATCATGAGGGTGGGGGGCGCGCCCCCCTACCTCGTGGGCCCCCTGGTGGCTCTCCGACGCCCATCTTCTCCCATATGAAGTCTTTCGATGAGAAAAAAATAACAAGCAACCTTTCGTGACGAGACTCCGCCGCCACGAGGCGGAACCTTGGCGGAACCAATCTAGGGCTCCGGCAGAGCTGTTCTGCCGGGGACACTTCCCTCCGGGAGGGGGAAATCATCACCATCATCATCATCAACGCTCCTCTCATCGGGAGAGGGCAATCTCCATCAACATCTTCACCAGCACCATCTCATCTCCAAACCCTAGTTCATCTCTTATATCCAATTCTTGTCTTCAAGTCCGGGATTGGTGCTAGTAGGTTGCTAGTAGTGTTGATTACTCCTTGTAGTTGATGCTAGTTGGTTTATTTGGTGGAAGATCATATGTTCAGATCCTTTATGCACAATATTACCCCTTTGATTATGAACATGAATATGCTTTGTGAGCAATTACGTTTGTTCCTGAGGACAAGGGAGAAATCTTGCTATTAGTAGTCATGTGAATTTGGTATTCGTTCGATATTTTGATAAGATGTATGTTGTCTAACCTCTAGTGGTGTTATGTGAACGTCGACTACATAACACGTCACCATTATTTGGGCCTAGAGGAAAGCATTGGGAAGTAGTAAGTAGATGATGGGTTGCTAGAGTGACAGAAGCTTAAACACTAGTTTATGCGTTGCTTCGTAAGGGGCTGATTTGGATCCATATGTTTCATGCTATGATTAGGTTTACCTTAATACTTTTGTTGTAGTTGCGGATGCTTGCAATAGAGGTTAATCATAAGTGGGATGCTTGTCCAAGTAAGGTCAGTACCCAAGCATCGGTCCACCCACATATTAAATTATCAAAGTACCGAACGCGAATCATATGAGCGTGATAAAAACTAGCTTGACGATATTCCCATGTGTCCTTGGGAGCGCTTTTCCTATTATAAGAGTTTGTCCAGGCTTGTACTTTGTTACAAAAAGGATTGGGCCACCTTGCTGCACTTTATTTACTTTTGTTACTTGTTGCTCGTTAAAATTTATCCTATCACAAAACTATCTGTTACCACTTATTTCAGTACTTGCAGAGAATACCTTGCTGAAAACCGCTTATCATTTCCTTCTGCTCCTCGTTGGGTTCGACACTCTTACTTATCGGAAGGACTATGATAGATCCCCTATACTTGTGGGTCATCAAGACTCTTTTCTGGCGCCGTTGCCGGGGAGTGAAGCGCCTTTGGTAGGTGGAATTTGGTAAGGAAAAATTTATTTAGTGTGCTGAAATTTTCTGTCACTTGTTACCATGGAAAGTAATTGTTTGAGGGGCTTGTTCGGGGTATCTTCACCCCGTCCAGTTGAGCCAAGAGTTGCTCCTCAACCTACTGAACCTACTGAATCTATTGAAAATGAAACTACTTTTCAGATTCCTTCGGGTATGATGGAAAAACTGCTAGCTAACACTTTCGCAGGAGATGGAACAAAGCATCCTAACGAACATCTACGCTTTGTGGATGATATTTGTGGACTATTTAAGCTTGCAGGTATACCCGATGATGCCGTTAAGAGGAAGGCTTTCCCTTTATCTTTGGAGGGAGACGCATTGACATGGTACAGGCTATGTGATGATACGAGATCATGGAACTATAAAAGATTGAAACTGGAATTTCATCAAAAGTATTACCCTATGCATCTTGTTCATCGTGATCGCAATTATATATATAATTTTTGGCCTCGCGAAGGAGAAAGCATTGCTCAAGCTTGGGGGAGGCTTAAATCAATGTTATATTCATGCCCCAATCATGAGCTCTCAAAATTGACAGTTCTCCAGAATTTTTCTGCTCGGCTTTCTGCTAATAATCGCACCATGCTCGATACTTCTTGTGCTGGCTCTTTTATGATGAAGTCTATTGAATTTGGATGGAATTTATTGGATAGAATTAAACGCAACTCTGAAGATTGGGACCTCGACGAAGGTAAGGAGTCAGGTATGACACCTACGTTTGATTGTGTTAAATCTTTTATGGATACCGATATTTTCCATAAGTTTAGCACTAAATATGGACTTGACTGTGAGATAGTAGCTTCTTTCTGTGAATCTTTTGCTACTTATGTTGATCTCGCCAAGGAGAAGTGGTTTAAATATCATCCTCCCATAGAAGTAAAAGTAGCTGCACCTATTAAAGTTGAAGAAAAGATTGTCACTTATAATGATCCTATTGTTCCTACTTCTTATATTGAGAAACCCCCTTTCCCTATTAGAATGAAGGATCATGCTAAAGCTTCAACTGTTGTTCGTAAAAGCAATATTAGGACTTATACACCTCCTGAGCAAGTCAAACTAGAACCCAATATTGCTATTGTTAAAGATCTCTTGTCTGATAATATTGATGGGCATGTTATTCAATTCACTGGTGAAACTACTAGAATTGCTAAACCTTGTGATAGAGATAAACATAGACCTGTGGTAGGCGTGCCTGTTATTTCTATTAAAATAGGAGATCATTGTTATCATGGCCTATGTGATATGGGTGCTAGTGCTAGAGTTATACCCTTTGACTTATACAAAGAAATTATGCATGAGATTGCACCTTCTGAGTTAGAAGATATTGATGTTACAATCAAACTTGCCAATAGAGATACTATAGCTCCAATGGGAATTGTTAGAGATGTTGAAGTCTTGTGTGGGAAAACCAAATATCTCGCTGATTTTCTTGTTCTTGGTTCTCCACAAGATAGCTTTTGTCCCATTATATTTGGTAGACCCTTCTTGCATACTGTAGATGCTAAGATAGACTACAAAAAGAACGTTGTTACTGTTAGCTTGGACGATATGGTCCATGAGTTTAATTTCTCTAAATTTAGTAAACAACATCGTGAGGAAGAATTGCCTAGTAAGGATGAAATTATTGGTCTTGCTTCTATTGCTGTACCTCCTAGTGATCCTCTAGAACACTATTTGCTAGACCATGAAAATGATATGTTCATGAATGAAAGACGGGAAATAGATGAAGTATTCTTTAAACAGGAACCTATTCTGCAACACAATTTGCCTGTTGAAATCCTAGGGGATCCCCCTCCACCTATGGGTGATCCCGTGTTTGAGCTTAAACCGTTGCCTGATAATCTTAAATATGCTTATATTGATGAAAAGAAAATATATCCTGTTATTATTAGCGCTAACCTTTCAGAGCATGAAGAAGAAAGATTATTGAAGACTCTGAAGAAACATCATGCCGCTATTGGATATACTCTGGATGATCTTAAGGGCACCAGTCCCACTCTATGTCAACATAAAATAAACTTGGAAGTTGATGCCAAACCACTTT
The DNA here is from genome assembly GCF_002162155.2 of Triticum dicoccoides. Classification (NCBI taxonomy): domain Eukaryota; kingdom Viridiplantae; phylum Streptophyta; class Magnoliopsida; order Poales; family Poaceae; genus Triticum; species Triticum dicoccoides. The sequence goes on along the minus strand of NC_041387.1, from coordinate 167,098,503 downwards.
GTGATCCTCAACGACGTTTGAATCCTAAAATGAAAGAAGTGGTAAGAAAAGAAATACTCAAGCTTCTGGAGGCAGGTATAATCTATCTTGTTGCTGATAGTCAGTGGGTAAGTCCTGTCCATTGTGTCCCTAAGAAGGGAGGTATTACTATTGTCCCTAATGATAAAGATGAACTGATTCTGCAAAGAATTATCACAGGTTATAGGATGGTAATTGATTTCCGCAAATTAAATAAGGCTACTAAGAAAGATCATTACCCCTTACCTTTTATTGATCAAATGTTAGAAAGACTATGCAAACATACACATTATTGATTTCTAGATGGTTATTCTGGTTTTTCTCAAATACCCATGTCGGCTAAAGATCAATCAAAGACTACTTTTACATGCCCTTTTGGTACTTTTTCTTATAGATGTATGCCTTTTGGTTTATGTAATGCACCTGCTACCTTTCAAAGATGCATGATGGCTATATTCTCTGACTTTTGTGAGAAAATTTGTGAGGTTTTCATGGATGACTTTTTCGTCTATGGTTCCTCTTTTGATGATTGCTTGAGCAATCTCGCTCGAGTTTTCCAGAGATGTGAAGAAACTAACCTTGTCTTGAATTGGGAAAAGTGCCATTTTATGGTTAATGAAGGTATTGTCTTGGGGCACAAAGTTTCTGAAAGAGGTATTGAAGTTGATAAAGCCAAGGTTGATGCTATTGAAAAGATGCCATGTCCCAAGGACATCAAAGGTATAAGAAGTTTTCTTGGTCACGCCGGATTTTATAGGAGGTTCATCAAGGACTTCTCAAAACTCTCTCGGCCTCTGACTAATTTATTACAAAAAGATGTACCATTTGTCTTTGATGATGATTGTGTAGAAGTGTTTGAAATACTTAAGAAAGCATTAGTCTCTGCACCTGTTGTTCAGCCACCTGATTGGAATTTACCCTTTGAAATTATGTGTGATGCTAGTGATTATGCTGTAGGTGCTGTTCTTGGGCAAAGAGTTGATAAGAAATTGAATGTTATCCATTATGCTAGTAAGACTCTAGACAATGCTCAAAGAAATTATGCTACTACCGAAAAGGAACTTTTAGCGGTTGTATTTGCTTGTGATAAATTCAAACCCTATATTGTTGATTCTAGAGTAACTATCCATACAGATCATGCTGCTATTAAATATCTTATGGAAAAGAAAGATGCAAAACCTAGACTCATTAGATGGGTTCTCTTGCTTCAAGAATTTGATTTACATATTGTTGATAGAAAGGGAGCTAAGAACACCGTTGCAGACAACTTGTCTAGGCTAGAGAATGTTCTTGATGACCCACTACCTATTGATGATAGTTTTCCTGATGAGCAATTAAATGTCATAAGTACTTCTCGTAGCACTCCGTGGTATGCTGATTATGCTAATTATATTGTTGCTAAATTTATACCGCCTAGCTTCACATACCAACAAAAGAAAAAGTGTTTCTATGACTTGCTACACTACTTTTGGGATGACCCACATCTTTATAAAGGAGTAGACGGTGTTATTAGACGTTGTGTACCTGAGCATGAAACGGAACAGATCCTACGCAAGTGTCACTCTGAAGCTTATGGAGGGCACCACGCTGGGGATAGAACTGCACATAAGGTATTGTAGTCCGGTTTTTATTGGCCTACTCTCTTCAAGGATGCCCGTAAGTTTGTTTTATCTTGCGATGAATGTCAAAGAATTGGCAATATTAGTAGACGTCAAGAAATGCCTATGAATTATTCACTTGTTATTGAGCCATTTGATGTTTGGGGCTTTGATTATATGGGACCTTTTCCTGCCTCTAATGGTTACACTCATATTCTAGTTGCTGTTGATTACGTTACTAAGTGGGTAGAAGCTATTCCAACTAGTAGTGCTGATCATAACACTTCTATTAAAATGCTTAAGGAAGTTATTTTTCCGAGGTTTGGAGTCCCTAGATACTTAATGACCGATGGTGGTTCACATTTTATTCATGGTGCTTTCCGTAAGATGCTTGCTAGATACGATGTTAATCATAGGATTGCATCTCCATATCACCCGCAGTCTAGTGGTCAGGTAGAATTGAGCAATAGAGAGCTCAAATTAATTTTGCAAAAGACTATCAATAGGTCTAGGAAGAATTGGTCCAAAAAACTTGATGATGCATTATGGGCCTATAGAACTGCATATAAAAATCCTGTGGGTATGTCTCCGTATAAAATGGTTTATGGAAAGGCATGTCATTTACCTCTCGAACTAGAACATAAGGCATATTGGGCTATTAAGGAGCTCAACTATGATTTCAAACTTGCCGGTGAGAAGAGGTTATTTGATATTAGCTCACTTGATGAATGGAGAACCCAAGCTTATTAAAATGCCAAGTTGTTTAAGGAAAAAGTTAAAAGGTGGCATGACAAAAGGATACAAAAGCGTGAGTTTAATGTAGTTGATTATGTATTGTTATACAACTCTCGTTTAAGATTTTTTGCAGGAAAACTTCTCTCCAAATGGGAAGGCCCTTATGTTATCGAGGAGGTCTATCGTTCTGGTGCCATAAAAATCAACAACTTTGCAGGCACAAATCCAAAGGTGGTAAACGGCCAAAGGATCAAACACTATATCTCAGGTAATTCTATAAATGTTGAAACTAATATTATTGAAACCGTAACCCCGGAGGAATACATAAAGGACATTTTCCAGAATGTTCCAGACTCCGAAAAGGAATAGGTATGTGGTACGGTAAGTAAACCGACTCCAAAACAATTTTTAAGGCAATATTTCTCCGTTTTGGAATATTTAGAAAAATAGAAAAATAAGTAGCAGTCCGGGGAGGACACGAGGCCTCCACGAGGGTGGAGGGCGCGCCCTACCCCCCTGGGCGCGCCCCCTACCTCGTGAGCACCTCGTGTGCCCTCCGGACTCCGTTTCCTTGCACGATACGTATTTTGGTCGGTAAAAATTCATTATATATACTCCCAAAGGTTTTGACTTCCGTATCACGCAAATCCCCCCTGTTCTTGTTTCGAGCTGTTTTTCTGACAGGTCTAGATCATCATGACGACCCCAAGTGCTTCCAAGGACAAGTTTTTCGAGAAGGTCATCAACCCTTACCTCGCGGAGGTGCTGCGACACCCTCAAACCATCGAGATGCGTGATGGGTTGCTGCACATCCGCGATGTTGAGGGACCAAAGGGAACCGGAAGCATGGAGTTGAGGCTCGAAGCAATGGAGCAACAAGTTTTCAAGTGCCAGGGGATGGTGGAGCGTGGAATCAATGCTACCCACAAGATGCTTGCGGAGTTCACTAACAACTATGAGCCGGATGCCAAGAAGACCGAGGAAGCCATATATAAGCTACATGAGAAGATCGAGCACCTCCAAGCCCAAACCTATGATCTGCAAAACCAAAACTATGAGTATGAATATAGATTCAAAAGGATGAGTTTGGCCGCAGATTTGAGGATTTCGGAGACTCGATCATCCTTCTATGATGGTGAGCCTATGCCTTGGAAGATGGACGACAAGCTTGCATCATCAACAACACCTCCACCACCAACAACAAAGAAGGAGACATAATCATCTGGGTATGGGCACTCCCCTTGGCAACTGCCAAGCTTGCGGGAGGTGCCCTGGTATCGTATCACCATCACAACTCCTATCTTTACCGTTTTTCTTAGTTCGATCTTATTAGTAGTATCTTGATTTGGTAGAATAAAGTCATGGCATGATCTAGTTTCGAATTTTGCTTTATGATCCTTCTTTGTAATCGAGTCCGTGAGCTATATAATAAAGATTAGTGTTGAGTCAAGGGCTTGAGTATTTTGCCATGATCTTGGGTGATTAGAAGAAAAAGAATAAAAAGAGTCAAGAGTTCATATTGATCTTATTGAAAGTAATGACTTCACATAGAAAGAGTATGATGATTTAAAGTTGTTGGGAGTTGGCAAATATAGCTTTGGTCATCGTTGCAATTAATAGGAAGTAATAAGGAAAGAGAGGTATCACATATAGATATATTATCATTGACATCTTTTATGATTGGGAGCACTCATTAAAATATGACATGCTAAAGAGTTGATGTTGGACAAGGAAGACAACATAATGAGTTATGTTTTCTTACATCTGAGATAAAGTATGTTGTCATGGTTCCTCTACCGTGTTGAGCTTGCCTTTCCCCCTCATGCTAGCTAATTCTCAGCACTAAGTAGAAATACTACTTGTGCTTCCAAATACCCTTAAACCAGTTTTGCCATGAGAGTCCACCACATCTACCTATGGATTGAGTAAGATCCTTCAAGTAAGTTGTCATCGGTGCAAGCAATAAAAAATTGCTCTCTAAATATGCATGGCTTATTAGTGCAGAGAAATAAGCTTTGTACGAACTTGTTGTGGACGCAATAAAAGCGACGGACTGCATAATAAAGGTTCACATGCAAGGGGCAATATAAAGTGACATTCTTTTGCATTAAGATTTTGTGCATCAACCCTAAACGCGCATGACAACCTCTGCTTCCCTCTACGAAGGGCCTATCTTTTATTATTATCCTCTACTTTATGCAAGAGTCACGGTGATCTTCACCTTCCTTTTTCATTTTATCCTTTGGCAAGCTCAGCATGTTGGGAAGAACATGATATATATATCTAATTGGATGCGGGGGAGCGTGAATTATTATTGTTGACATTACCCTTGAGGTAAAAGGTTGTGGGGCAAAAACTATAAGCCCCTATCTTTCTCTGTGTCCGATTAAAACTCCGTAACCACAAAGTATCGCGTGAGTGCTAGCAATTATGAAGGACTAAGTGATAGTTGAGTATGTGGACTTGCTTTTAAGCTCTGACATAGACTCTTTCCGATGTTATGATAAATTGCAATTGCTTTAATGACTGAGATTATAATTGTTGGTGCCCAATAAAGTTTCTGATTCATATTTTGGCTTTGTGAAAAGATCATCACTAGAACATAAGTAATTATATGACAAAATTTCATATATGTTGCTGTTATGAAGCAATCATGATGCCTTCATGTCTGTATTTTATTTTTATCGATGCCTCTACCTCTAAACATGAGGACATATTTATTGTTATCGGCTTTTCACTTGAGGACAAGCGAGGTCTAAGCTTCGGGGAGTTGATACGTTCATTTTGCATCATGCTTTTATGTCAATATATATTGCATTATGGGATGTTATTTCACGTTATGTCACAATACTTATGGCTATTCTATCTTATTTTACAAGGTTTACATGAAGAGGGAGAATGCCGGCAGCTAGAATTCTGGGCTGGAAAAGGAGCAAATATTGAAGGACTATTCTACGCAACTCCAAAAGTCCTGAAACTCTACGGAATATCTTAGAATAAATAAAGAAAAATCATCGCCAAAGATGAAGGCCAGGGGGTCCACACCCTCGTGGGCCCCCTGGTGGCTCTCAGACGCCCATCTTCTCCCATATGAAGTCTTTCAATGAGAAAAAAATAACAAGCAACCTTTCGGGACGAGACTCCACCGCCACGAGGCGGAACCAATATAGGGCTCCGGCAGAGCTGTTCTGCCGGGGACACTTCCCTCCGGGAGGGAGAAATCATCACCATCATCATCATCATCAACGCTCCTCTCATCGGGAGAGGGCAATCTCCATCAACATCTTCACCAGCACCATCTCATCTCCAAACCCTAGTTCATCTCTTGTATCCAATTCTCGTCTCCAAGTCCGGGATTGGTGCTAGTAGGTTGCTAGTAGTGTTGATTACTCCTTGTAGTTGATGCTAGTTGGTTTATTTGGTGGAAGATCATATGTTCAGATCCTTTATGCACAATATTACCCCTCTGATTATGAACATGAATATGCTTTGTGAGTAGTTACGTTTGTTCCTGAGGACAAGGGAGAAGTCTTGCTATTAGTAGTCATGTGAATTCGGTATTCGTTCGATATTTTGATAAGATGTATGTTGTCTAACCTCTAGTGGTGTTATGTGAACGTCGACTACATAACACTTCACCATTATTTGGGCCTAGAGGAAAGCATTGGGAAGTAATAAGTAGATGATGGGTTGCTAGAGTGACAGAAGCTTAAACCCTAGTTTATGCGTTGCTTCGTAAGGGGCTGATTTGGATCCATATATTTCATGCTATGGTTAGGTTTACCTTAATACTTTTGTTGTAGTTGCAGATGCTTGCAATAGAGGTTAATCATAAGTGGGATGCTTGTCCAAGTAAGGGCAGTACCCAAACACCGGTCCACCCACATATCAAATTATCAAAGTACCGAACGCGAATCATATGAGCGTGATGAAAACTAGCTTGACGATATTCCCATGTGTCCTCGGGAGCGCTTTTCCTATTATAAGAGTTTGTCCAGGCTTGTCCTTTGTTACAAAAAGGATTGGGCCACCTTGCTGCACTTTATTTACTTTTGTTACTTGTTGCTCGTTACAATTTATCCTATCACAAAACTATTTGTTACCACTTATTTCAGTACTTGCAGAGAATACCTTGCTGAAAACCGCTTATCATTTCCTTCTGCTCCTCATTGGGTTCTACACTCTTACTTATCGACAGGACTACGATAGATCCCCTATACTTGTCGGTCATCAATGAGCTTGTGGTGCCACTCACCTGCAATATGCGGATGATACCATGATTATGGTGGAGCAATCAGAACTTGATATCATCAACCTCAAGTTCCTTCTTCTTTGCTTTGAGGTCATGTTCGGTCTTAAGATCAACTTTGACAAGAGCGAGGTTGTGGTTTTAGGATACTCGGAGGACGAGTTGCAGTGGATCGCGAATAACTTGAATTTTAGGTTGACATCCTTCCCCATTGCATAATTAGGGATACCGTTGTCTGATTCGAGGGTACCCTTGAGTGAGTTTGACACTTATGGGTTAGGTCGTGTCTAGATCGGAGCCATGGTGCGGACATTTTACGTCCAAAGGGAGTAAGACTGTTCTTATTGATTCCTTCCTATCTAGTCTCCTGCTACCTCTTGAGCTCGCGTTGGTTTTCCCCTTGAAGAGGAAAGGGTGATGCAGCAAAGTAGAGTAAGTATTTCCCTCAGTTTGAGAATCAAGGTATCAATCTAGTAGGAGACAACGCACAAGTCACTGAATACCTACACAAACAATCAACAAACTTGCACCCAACGTGATAAAGGGATTGTTAATCCCTTCATGGTTACTTGCAAAAGTGAGATCTGATAGAGATAGATAAACGGTAAAGTAAATACTTTTGGTATTTTTGGTTTATAGATTGGAAAGTAAAAGATTTCAAAGTAAATGAACAACGACAGAAATGGGCAAGTTGACGGGAAACTAATATGATGTAAAATAGACCCCGGGGCCATAGGTTTCACTAGTGACTTTTCTCAAGATAGCAAATAATACGGTGGGTGAACAAATTACTGCCGAGCAATTGATAGAAGAGCGCATAATTATGACGATATCTAAGGCAATGATCATGAATATAGGCACCACGTCCGTGTCAAGTAGACCGAAATGATTCTGCATCTACTACTATTACTCCACACATCGACCGCTATCTAGCATGCATCTAGAGTATTAACTTCATATAGAACAGAGTAATGCATTAAGCAAGATGACATGATGTAGAGGAATTAACTCAAGCAATATGATGAAAACCCCATGTTTTTATCCTCAATGGCAACAATACAATACGTGCCTTGCTGCCCCTACTGTCACTGGGAAAGGACACCGCAAGATTGAACCCAAAGCTAAGCACTTCTCCTATTGCAAGAAAAACCAATCTAGTAGGCCAAACTAAACCGATAATTCGAAGAGACTTGCAAAGATATAAAATCATGAATATAAGAATTCAGAGAAGACTCAAATAATATTCATAGATAATCTGATCATAAATCCATAATTCATTGGATCTCGGCAAACACACCGCAAAAGAATATTACATCGAATAGATCTCCAAGAACATCGAGGAGAACATGGTATTGAGAATCAAAGAGAGAGAAGAAGCCATCTAGCTACTAGCTATGGACCTGTAGGTCAGTGGTAAACTAATGACACTTCATCGGAAGGGTAATGGTGTTGATGTAGAAGCCCTCCATGATTGAATCCCCCTCCGGCAGGACGCCGAAAAAGGCCCCTAGATGGGATCTCACAGGTACAAAAGGTTGCGGCGATGGAAAAGTGTTTGCGTGGCTCCCCCTGATGTTTTTGGGGTATAACAGTATATATAGGTGAAAGAATTAGGTCAGGAGAGCTCTAAGGGGCCCACGAGGCAGGGGGGCACGCCCTATCCCCCTGGACGCGCCCTCCACCCTCATGGACGCCTCGTTGCGTCTCCAACTTCATCTCCAAGTCTCATGGTTTTCTTCTGGTCCAAGAAAGATCATCGTGAAAGTTTCATTCCGTTCGGACTCCGTTTGGTATTCCTTTTCTATGAAACTCTAAAACAGGCAAAAACAAAAACAAAAACTGGCACTGGGCTATAGGTTAATAGGTTAGTCCCAAAAATAATATAAAATAGCATATAAATGCTTAAACATCCAAAACAGATAGCATGGAATAATAAAAAATTATAGATACATTGGAGATGTATCATCTCCTCATTTATATGATGGGGTTGTATATTGGCAGAAGAGTTTCATAGCTCGTTCGATAAAGACTTTTCTCGCTTCTTCTGGCAGGTGGATGACCGACAGAAATACCAAATGGTTAATTTTGCTGACATCTGCATGCCCAAGGACAAGGAGGGTTAGGCATTTTTGTGCCCCGTCGCATGAATGTAGCACAAGATGGTAGGCTGGAGATCCTTTAATAAGGCATTTGGAAATAACCTTATGATAAAGATTTCACAAGATGATAGGTCGAAGATTGTTTAGTTCCACCAACTTCTTTTTCTAATGTTTGAGTGAAATAGCCATATTATTAAACCCATCGGCACGCATCCGGTAGCGACGATATGAGTTCAAACACTATAAAGGGGTCAGACCAAAGGAGCTGGCTAAGGTATCAAGTAGTCAATGTTGAATTGTATGTTGTGGAGTTTGGTTCAATCATATCGGACGTGATATGTTCTGAGTGTAAAATGTGTTGCTTTCTTCTACAAAGCTAAGGTACGCCAATGACATACTCTAGAAAAAGCAACACGCTACATTATTATCTGGATCCACACAAAAAAATATGAAGGATTTTTTAGGTCGAACACATATCTACTAGTACATACCCTCAACCTCAAGGATGAACTACTCACACATCACCATGAGAGCGGAGGAGAAGTTGGTGGTGATGGTGATGGAGGAGATGTCCCTGGCGGCGTCCCGACGCCACCGAAGGAAAGGGGGAAGGGCCCCCCTCCTTATTCTTCTATGGCCCTCCGAGAAGAGAGGGACCTCTCCCCTAGATTGGATCTCTCTGTTGTCTTCTGTTTCTCGCAACTGTTTTCGAAGCCCTTCACCGTTTTTATATTCCCGGAGATCCATAACTTCGATTGGGCTGAAATGGGATTTTTATCCGAAAATTATATTTCTTGCAACAAAAGAAGGGTTTCAATCGACTTACAAGGTGACCACAAGACATCAGGGTGCGCCCAGGGGGGTAGGGCGCGCCCTATTGTCTTGTGGGGCCCTCGGGCACAGTCTTACGTTGATTCTTTTTTCCCAAAACTCACGTATATCCCAAAAAAGATCTTCGTAAAATTTTATCACGTTTGGACTTCATTCGGTATGGTTTTTCTGCAAAACAAAAAACCTGCAAAGAACACAAACTGTCACTGGGCACTAGATTAATAAGTTAGTCCACAAAAATATTATAAAAGTGCACCAAAACCATATAAAACTATTGTAAACATGACATGAATACTTCATAAATTATAGATACGTTGGAGACGTATCAACAACCTCCTTTTCAAGTTGGGTGCAAGCATTTGTAGTGTGTTTGTGTGCAAGTGATGTGTTGTAGGGTGAAACCCTAGATGGGATCTTTTCACACTTAGAGGGAGGAAAGATGAAGAACACATAAGAACACAAGGAGGAAATCACTCAAACAAACCCAAATAACACATCCACTAGAGTAGCATACATGAGATCCACAAGCATACAAGAACAATTCAAGGAAATTAGCACTAGGGTAAAGTTCTTCCCACTCCTAGGAGATGAGATCTTAATGTTGATCTTCTCCAAGAGGAGGGCTTGAAAATCCACAAGGATTCTTCCCAAGATGGGGGCTTGATCTCCAAGAGGAGGGGATACAAGGACCAATGCTCTCTAGTGTCTATCAAATACTTTGCTAACCTCCCAAATGAGCTAGATGAA
>NC_041387.1:167077285-167087982 GCF_002162155.2 Triticum dicoccoides | reverse complement strand
GTACAAGGGTCTTTTTAGCCCAACTTGCGCGCAATCAAAATGGTGGAGTCCGGGCACCCGGGGCAAAGGGGTCTGGGTACCCGAACCGGTCAAGGGTGGGCGCCTAGGGGCAGCTAGGCACCTGGGGAGAAGAGGGTCGGGCACCCGGACCGGTTAGGGAACCGGTAGTAGGGGGGCCGGGCACCCGGTGCGATCAGGGGCGCTGCCCAGGCTTCAACCGGGTACCCTGGGGCTCAAGGCCTGGGCACTCAGAGCGGGCAAAGGCGTGGCCCAGGCAGCGGCCGGGCACCCAGGGTGGCTGATACGTCTCCAACGTATCTATAATTTATGAAGCATTCATGCTATTATATTATCTATTTTGGATGTTTATGGGCTTTACTAAGCACTTTTATATTCATTTTGGGACTAACCTATTAATCGGAGGCCCAACCCATATTGCTGTTTTCTTGCCTATTTCAGTGTTTCGAAGAAAAGGAATACCAAACGGAGTCCAAACGAAGTCCAAACGGAATGAAACCTTCGGGAAAGTTATTTTTGGAACGGAAGCAATCCAGGGGACTTGGAGAGCATTTAAGGGAAGCTTCGAGGTGGCCACGAGGCAGGGAGGCGCGCCCACCTCCCCTGGGCGCGACCCCCACCCTCGTGGCTCCCCTGACCGACTTCTTTCGCCTATATATGTCTATCTACCCTAAAAACATCGGTGAGCACAATAGATCGGGAGTTTCGCCGCCGCAAACCTCTGTAGCCACCAAAAACCTCTCGGGATTCCATTCCGGCACCCTGCCGGAGGGGGAATCCATCACCGGTGCCCATCTTCATCATCCCGACGCTCTCCATGACAAGGAGGGAGTAGTTCACCCTCAGGGCTGAGGGTATGTACCAGTAGCTATGTGTTTGATCTCTCTCTGTCGTGTTCTTGAGGTGATACAATCTTGATGTATCGCAAGCTTTGCTATTATAGTTGGATCTTATGATGTTTCTCCCCCTCTACTCTCTTGCAATGGATTGAGTTTTCCCTTTGAAGTTATCTTGTCGGATTGAGTCTTTATGGATTTGAGAACACTTGATGTATGTCTTGCCGTGCTTATCTATGGTGACAATGGGATATTCACGTGATTCACTTGATGTATGTTTTGGTGATCAACTTGCGGGTTCAATGAATCTATGCATAGGGGTTGGCACACGTTTTCGTCTTGACTCTCCGGTAGAAACTTTGGGGCACTCTTTGAAGTACTTTGTGTTGGTTGAATAGATGAATCTGAGATTGTGTGATGCATATCGTATAATCATACCCACGGATACTTGAGGTGACAATGGAGTATCTAGGTGACATTAGGGTTCTGGTTGATTTGTGTCTTAAGGTGTTATTTTACTATGGACTCTTGAATAGATTGAGCAGAAAGGATAACTTTGAGGTGGTTTCATACCCTACCATAATCTCTTCGTTTGTTCTCGGCTATTAGTGACTTTGGAGTGACTCTTTGTTGCATGTTGAGGGATAGTTATATGATCCAATTATGTTATTATTGTTGAGAGAACTTGCACTAGTGAGAGTATGAACCCTAGGCCTTGTTTACTACCATTGCAATACCATTTACGCTCACTTTTATCATTAGTTACCTTGCTGTTTTTATATTTTCAGATTACAAATACTCATATCTACCATCCATATTGCACTTGTATCACCATCTCTTCGCCGAACTAGTGCACCTATACAATTTACCATTGTATTAGGTGTGTTGGGGACACAAGAGACTTTTTTTATTTGGTTGCAGGGTTGTTTGAGAGAGACCATCTTCATCCTACGCCTCCCACGGATTGATGAACCTTAGGTCATCCACTTGAGGGAAATTTGCTACTGTCCTACAAACCTCTACACTTGGAGGCCCAACAACGTCTATAAGAAGAAGGTTGTGTCGTAGACATCAAGCTCTTTTCTGGCGCCGTTGCCGGGGAGGTGAGTGCTTGAAGGTATATCTTCAGATCTTGCAATTGAATCTTTTTGTTTCTTGTTTTATTACTAGTTTAGTCTATAAAAGAAAACTACAAAAAAATGGAATTGAGTTTGTCTCATACGCTTCATCATTTTAATATCTTTCGTAAGTATGATGAAAAGGAAAATTGTGCTCAAGTGTTAGAAGAAGAAGTCTATAAAATGTTTGGTACTAAATCTTTGAATGATGAGCATGATTGGAATGTTGTTAGTATGAACTCTTTGAATATCCATAGTACTAATGATGATTGCACTAGTTATAATGAAAATGTCTCCTATAAGCATGTCGATTTTTGTGGAGTGCATTGGGTTTGCAAGTACACACCAAATAGAGAACATAGATATTGCAAGAGGCATAAGCATTTAGAAACTAAATTGTTGCAAGAAAGGCTAAATGTGAGTGTTGAAAATTTAACATGCCTTTGCCGTACTTCTGAACTTTGCAATGAACATGGTCATTTACATCTCCGATGCAAATTGTTTCATGATCGAATTGTGTCCAAAAATTGTGATGATATGATTTCCCTTGCACATCATAATGAACTTAGTTTGCTTTTGGGTTATGAAGAAATAAAACATTTAACTAAGAATCTCCCAGAATTTGCCCTTAAGAAATTTCTTGATATTGATCTAGAGAAGATTTTTTTGTATTGTGCGGTGAATTGCATTGAAAATCCTTATATTGCCAATTACCTAAAGAAAAGAAAGCAAATAGAAGATGAAGAGAATACTAATGAAAGGGAAGATACTTCCCAATATCCTCCTATTATTTCTTATGACGAATCAGATAACGAGGAGGAGCTTTCTATTCAACCAATCTCATCAATAAGGAGCTCAGAGAAGAAGGTTGAAACCACACATAATGTGAAGAAGAAAAAGAAAAGACGGAGCAACAAAGGTATAAAGGTATTTCTCGCAAATGATGTTGCTCCTACTACTCATTGTGATGATGATAATTGCTATACTATTGGTGCTATCCATACTATTAATGATGAGAGTGATTATGCTTATGATATGAAAAGGCCCAAGCTTGGGGAAGCTATGTTTGATGAGGATGACATATTTGAGAATATATTTGCTGAAATTAATGTTTGTCCCAAGCTTGGGGATGCTACTTTTAATGAAGATGATATTTTTAGCCTCCCAAGTTTTGATATGCAAAGTTGTTATGATGATAGCATGCCTATTACCTATGATGATTATATTGATGAAAGTGGGTTTGGAAGAGTGTCAACTTTAGGAAGTAATGGTCCCACTATTTGGAGGATGTTGAATCTTATTGTGATGAATATGAAAGTGGATTTGGAGAGGTCATGACTTTATTTAGTGATGATTCCACTATCTTGGAAGAGGTTTCAATCGATTATGATGAGAATAAAGTTGCTACTTATGATGATTATTGTGATGAAACTTATGCTATAAAAAGTAGTGATGATTATATTTATAAAACTTGTCATGATTATGATTACCCTTTTTCTGAACATTACTCTTTTAATGTGGAAACAATTTATAGTATCCAAGTCTCTTATGATACTCCCACTATTCCGAATGAGAAGAATTTTGCTTATGTGGAGAGTAGTAAATTTTCTATGCAAGTAGATCATGAAAAGAATGCTTTAGGTGCTGGTTATATTTTTGAATTTATTCATGATGCTACTGAAAATTATTATGAGGGAGGAACATATGCTTGTAGGAATTGCAATAATATCAAGTTTCCTCTCTATGTGCTTAAAGTTTTGAAGCTATGCTTGTTTTACCTTCCTATGCTAGTTGATTATTGTTCCCATAAGTTGTTTGCTCACAAAATCCCTATGCATAAGAAGTGGGTTAGGCTTAAATGTGCTAGTAATATGCTTCATGATGCTCCCTTTATGTTTCAATTCTTATCTTTTATATGAGCATCATTGTCATCATCATGCCTAGCTAGAAAGGCATTAAAGAAAAGCGCTTGTTGGGAGACAACCCAATATTCACCCTTACTATTTTTGTGTGTTCACATGATTATGCCACTGTAGTAATCACGTTTTATAGCTTTTTTTTCAATAAAGTTCCAAGTAAGACCTTTAGGATAGCTTACGGTGATAGTTGTGTTGATCCCGCTGAAAATCAGAAACGTTTGCACCCAGTAAATTAGTTTTGATAATTCACCGAAGCGTGCTTTTGATCTGATTATTTTTGATCTGGATTGGTACACAAATTTCTTAGGTCTTCCTAATTTTGTATGATTTTGGAGTTCCATAAGTATACGTTTCATACAGATTACTACAGACTGTTCTGTTTTTGACAGATTCTGTTTTCTATGTGTTGTTTGCTTATTTTGATGAATCTATGAGTAGTATCGGAGGGTATGAACCATAGAAAAGTTGTAATACAGTAGATATTACACCAATATGAATTTAGAATGAGTTCACAATAGTATCTAAGTGGTGATTTATTTTCTTATACTAACGGGGCTTACGAGTTTTCTGTTGAGTTTTGTGTTGTGAAGTTTTCAAGTTTTGGGTAAAGATTCGATAGACTATGGAATAAGGAGTGGCAAGAGCCTAAGCTTGGGGATGCCCAAGGCACCCCAAGGTAATATTCAAGTACAACCAAGAGCCTAAGCTTGGGGATGCCCAGGATGGCATCCCCTCTTTCGTCTTCGTCTATCGGTAACTTTACTTGGAGCTATATTTTTCTTCGCCACATGATATGTGTTTTGCTTGGAGCGTCATGTCATTTTATTTTGTTTTGATTGCTGTTTGAATAAGATACCAAGATCTGAAATTCTTAAATGAGAGAGAGTCTTTACATAGCTACATAATTATTTAACTACTCATTGATCTTCAATTATATCTTTTTGGAGTAGTTTGTCATTTACTCGTGTGCTTCACTTATATCCTATGAGTAAATGGTTGAATGAGTTGAATGTCATAAATCTGAAATTATATATGTTTCACATGCTTACCCCGTTGGGAGTAATGACTTCACATCTAAGAAGTAGAGGTAGTGAATTTATTGAAGGTTAGCAAGCATTGTAGTGGTCACTTGAACAATTCATGAAAGAATATTGAAGGAAGAGAGATTTCACATATAAATATACTATCTTAGACATCTTCTATGATTGTGAGTCCCATTAATTATTTTCAAACCTGAGCAAATTAGTTGAAGTTGGACAAGGAAGACAACGTTATGAGTTATGCTTGGGTGTATTTGTATAGAAGTTATATTGTTATAGATCCTCCAACATGTGGTGCTTGCTTTTTAGAATATTTTGCTAGCCAAAATATCTGTACTAAGCGGGAATACTGCTTGTGCATCCAAATTCCTTAAACCAAGTTTTTCCATGAGTTTCCACCATACCTACCTATATGCGGTATTTACCTGCCGTTCCAAGTAAATTTGCATGTGCCAAACTCTAAACCTTCAAATAGTAATCTGTTTTGTATGCCCGAATCACTCATGTGGCGACTTGGGGCTGTCAGTATCTTCCATGCTAGGTGGGTTATTCTCACACGAGTGGACTCCGCTCATCATTCACGAGAAAAATGGTTGGTATTTGGGATGCCCAGTCCTATGATCAAAAGATCAAAAACAAAATCGCAAATAAATTAAACACCCCCCCAAGATTGTTGATAGTTGGACGGCACCCGTTGTTTTGGACAAGCCATGGAGTGTGATTGTTGGTGGAGGGGGTGTAAAATCTTTACCTTTCTGTTTGGGAACCGCCTATAATGTATGTAGTATGGAAGATATGGGAACTCTTGGTTGTTATGTTGACAATGAAAGCATACTTCTCAAAATTATTTTCATTTCTATTTCAAAATCGAGCTCTGGCACCTCTGCAAATCCCTACTTCCCTCTGCGAAGGGCCTATCTTTTACTTTTATGCAAGAGTCAGTAGTATTCCTTCTCATTCCTACCTACTCTTTAGTTGGCAAGCATCGTGTGTTGTGGAAAGATATAAGCATATATGGCCATGCAAATATATTTGATCATGAATTATTATTGTTGACAATTATCTATATGATAAGTGAGTTGGGAGGCGAAACACTAAGCCCCTATCTTTCTCTGTGTTCGATGGATGCTATTTGTTCTAAGAATATGCTTTGAGTGGTAGCAATCATGGAAGCCTATATGATAGTTGAGTATGTGGAGTTTGCTAAATCAAATCTCTAACATAGACCCTTCCTGAAAATAAGATGAATTGTAATTGTTTGATGACTGAGAATGAAGTTTGATAGTTTTCAAGAAAGTTTATAGTCTATGCTTTAACATGTGAATAGCTTGTTACTTGATCTTGAGAAGTTTTATGAGATGAACTACTGTTATGACATATAATCATGCTAGAAAAGGTGATTGAAATTATCATTGATCAAACTTGTGCACCTGCTAGCATTCACACTTCATAAATTCTTTCTTTTATCATTTACCTACTCGAGGACGAGCAGGAATTAAGCTTGGGGATGCTGATACGTCTCCAACGTATCTATAATTTATGAAGCATTCATGCTATTATATTATATGTTTTGGATGTTTATGGGCTTTACTAAGCACTTTAATATTATTTTTGGGACTAACCTATTAACTAGAGGCCCAACCCATATTGTTGTTTCCTTGCCTATTTCAGTGTTTCGAAGAAAAGGAATATCAAACAGAGTCCAAATGGAATGAAACTTTCGGGAAAGTTATTTTTGGAACGGAAGCAATCCAGGGGACTTGGAGTGCACGTAAGGGAAGCTTCGAGGTGGCCACAAGGCAGGGAGGCGCGCCCACCTCCCTTGGGCGCGCCCCCACCCTCGTGGCTCCCCTGACCAACTTCTTTCGCCTATATATGTCCATATACCCTAAAAACATCGGGGAGCACAATAGATCGGGAGTTCCGCCGCCGCAAGCCTCTGTAGCCACCAAAAACCTCTCGGGATCCCGTTCCGGCACCCTGCCAGAGGGGGAATCCATCACCGGTAGCCATTTTCATCATCTCGGCACTCCCCATGACGAGGAGGGAGTAGTTCACCCTCAGGGCTGAGGGTATGTACCAGTAGCTATGTATGTGATCTTTCTCTCTCGTGTTCTTGAGGTGATATGATCTTGATGTATCGCGAGCTTTGCTATTATAGTTGGATCTTATGATGTTTCTCCCCCTCTACTCTCTTGTAATGGATTGAATTTTCCCTTTGAACTTATCTTGTCGGATTGAGTCTTTAAGGATTTGAGAACACTTGATGTATGTCTTGCCATGCTTATCTATGGTGACAATGGGATATTCACGTGATTCACTTGATGTATGTTTTGGTGATCAACTTGCGGGTTCAATGAATCTATGCATAGGGGTTGGCACACGTTTTCGTCTTGATTCTCTGGTAGAAACTTTGGGGCACTCTTTGAAGTACTTTGTGTTGGTTGAATAGATGAATCTGAGATTGTGTGATGCATATCCTATAATCATACCCACAGATACTTGAGGTGACAATGGAGTATCTAGGTGACATTAGGGTTTTGGTTGATTTGTGTCTTAAGGTGTTATTTTACTACGGACTCTTGAATAGATCAAGCAGAAAGGATAACTTTGAGGTGGTTTCATACCCTACCATAATCTCTTTGTTTGTTCTTTGCTATTAGTGACTTTGGAGTGACTCTTTGTTGCATGTTGAGGGATAGTTATATGATCCAATTATGTTATTATTGTTGAGAGAACTTGCACTAGTGAAAGTATGAACCCTAGGCCTTGTTTCCTACCATTGCAATACCCTTTACGCTCACTTTTATCATTAGTTACCTTGCTGTTTTTATATTTTCAGATTACAAATACTCATATCTACCATCCATATTGCACTTGTATCACCATCTCTTTGCCGAAATAGTGCACCTATACAATTTACCATTGTATTAGGTGTGTTGGGGACACAAGAGACTTTTTGTTATTTGGTTGCAGGGTTGTTTGAGAGAGACCATCTTCATCCTACGCCTACCACGGATTGATAAACCTTAGGTCATCCACTTGAGGGAAATTTGCTACTGTCCTACAAAGCTCTGCACTTGGAGGCCCAACAATGTCTACAAGAAGAAGGTTGTGTAGTAGACATCAAGCTCTTTTCTGGCGCCGTTGCCGGGGAGGTGAGTGCTTGAAGGTATATCTTCAGATCTTGCAATCGTATCTTTTTGTTTCTTGTTTTATTACTAGTTTAGTCTATAAAAGAAAACTACAAAAAAATGGAATTGAGTTTGTCTCATACGCTTCATCTTTTTAATATCTTTCGTAAGTATGATGAAAAGGAAAATTGTGCTCAAGTGCTAGAAGAAGAAGTCTATAAAATGTTTGGTACTAAATATTTGAATGATGAGCATGATTGCAATGTTGTTAGTATGAACTCTTTGAATATCCATAGTACTAATGATGATTGCACTAGTTATGATGAAAATGTCTCCTATAAGCATGTCGATTTTTTAGGAGTGTATTGGGTTTGCATGTATACACCAAATAGAGAAGATAGATATTGCAAGAGGCATAAGAATTTAGAAACTAAATTGTTGCGAGAAAGGCTAAATGTGAGTGCTGAAAATTTAACATGCCTTTGCCGTACTTGTGAACTTTGCAATGAACGTGGTCATTTACATCTCCGATTCAAATTGTTTCATGATCGAATTGTGTCCAAATATTATGATGATATGATTTCCCTTGCCCATCATAATGAGATTAGTTTGCTTTTGGGTTATGAAGAAATAAAACATTTAACTAAGAATCTTCCAGAATTTGCCCTTTTTTTGGCCTTTGTTTGGATGGTTGCCATTTTTTTTTGGATGGTTGCCATTTTTTTGGCATGCCAATGAACTCTAGCCAACTCTAGTTCCTTTTTCTTGCCAATGTCGGCCAAATCATGGGCAACCAATACCTCAACCAAAATTTTGGCTACCCAATGCTTTGATGGGGCAACCTTGGGCACAAACCAAACATACTGTTGGTCGTGCCACAACACTAACACCACCCTCGGCACACTGAAACCAACCGTGTCTAGCGAAGATGAGCGTGTCGCTCACCGCGGTCGCCATGTCCAGAGGTGGTGCTGGAGCTGCGCCATGTTGTTGGCCCCAATGACCCACATGAACGGTTGTCGGTGGCGAGGAGGTCGTGGGCCAGCTCCTCCATTGGACTAGTCTGCGCTACGTTGTCCCGACGGGTGTGCCCCACATGTTGGTTTCCCTATTTTCCCGGCCATATTCGAGTGTCAGTGCTCCGCGTTGCGCATTAGGCCTTTCACTATGTAGGCCAAGCGAGACAACTTATTGTTTATTTGAGCCGTTCAAGTATAATCATGTGGTGTTTGCTTATTTCTCATTCCTCTCCAACCCTCTTCTCCATCGATCATGTCGCCCTCCGGTCGAGTCCATCCTCCTGCATGCCTCATTTGAACATCCGCCAAGTATCATTCGCATGTACCCACCCTAGTCCTCTTTCAATCGATCTCCAGACCCCGAGATGAAATCGAGAGAGAACGAGTGGGGGCACGTGATACCTAAGGCGGATTCAAAATTTTGAACCGGTGATCATAGCATCCGCATATCATATATAAAGGGTATTCAATGTTCATTTCGTTTTTGAACGTACAATATACTCCCTCATATCCTTTCTAGTTTACATATAAGTTTTATGTGTAGTCAAAGTATCTCTACTTTGATCAAAAAAGTATCAACATTCAACAACGCCCAATCAATATTGTTAGATTCGTAAGTACTCCTAGATTTGTACTCGAGATGGTTTCCAATTTGTTTTCAACCACATGAATGTTCTTGTTCTCGCACATGCTCTTCCTACTAGGATTTCTCCACGTATAGCCAGTCCAATAGTAACTTTTTTAAGCTCCCTGTCCAATAGTACACGTGGAGTACTGACAACATCTATACTAGAGTATGCAGTGCTCATAGTAGTACTCCCTCCTTCCATTTATATAGGGCCTAGGTGGAGGAGAGAGATGTGAAAAAGTAAGGGGAGTGAGATCTCATGCAAGAGCCTAGCTATATACGCATTCCTAGTTAAATACAATAAATATGAAGAAAGAGATAGAGAGGAGATGGAAAAAAGTACTAATACAATAGCCAACCTTATTTTTTTTGCGGGAAATAGCCAACCTTATAGCCCACACTACTATATGAGTGCATATAATAGATGATGGCTATAGATGACATGGCAGTCCATCATAGCCATCGACTGGCTATATTATTAACCATGCTCTAATGCGTTTTTAAAACAGCATTTGACTATTGACAAGATTAATAGTACATGAGATGTATAATGTGAAAATTATATCATTGGAAACTCCTTTCACATACAAATTTGATCGTATGCTTTGTGTAAGTTGCATGCCATATATTATTACTCTAACATTTGGTCAAAGTTAGCCTCGAAAAACACATTAGGCCCTTTATAGTAATTGGAAGGAGGGAGTAGTAGTGGAAGTGGAAGTGAATCCTCTGACGTAG
Source organism: Triticum dicoccoides (assembly GCF_002162155.2). Taxonomy (NCBI): domain Eukaryota; kingdom Viridiplantae; phylum Streptophyta; class Magnoliopsida; order Poales; family Poaceae; genus Triticum; species Triticum dicoccoides. The sequence continues at coordinate 167,077,532 of NC_041387.1, read as the reverse complement.
GTATCCCTGCCTTACCCTCCCTTTCGGTCACTTACTGGCGGACCCCATGCTTGCTAGGCCCCGCATGTCGTTACTCAATGGGTTCGACCACGTCAGGGGATCCTCATCTGTAGTATACTCCCTCTATTTTTATTTACGCCGCAAACGGGGGGAGTGGTAGTATAATAAATGACGCGGGCGGGGGAGGGGGAGGGACGTCGGTTTGCTCTCAACTGTGGTCCCACAAGCGAGCGAAAATGCAAGACGA
>NC_041387.1:167048468-167076597 GCF_002162155.2 Triticum dicoccoides | reverse complement strand
GTAGTGGAAGTGGAAGTGAATCCTCTGACGTAGGTATCCCTGCCTTACCCTCCCTTTCGGTCACTTACTGGCGGACCCCATGCTTGCTAGGCCCCGCATGTCGTTACTCAATGGGTTCGACCACGTCAGGGGATCCTCATCTGTAGTATACTCCCTCTATTTTTATTTACTCCGCAAACGGGGGGAGTGGTAGTATAATAAATGACGCGGGCGGGGGAGGGGGAGGGACGTCGGTTTGCTCTCAACTGTGGTCCCACAAGCGAGCGAAAATGCAAGACGAAGCGCGTTCCATTCGGTGAGCAACGTGGAGGGTCCAGCGTGCCGGGCTGCAACGTGAACGCGACAAGAGAGATGTATAGTCGATTGACCGGTCGTCACCGGAACCATTATTCACACCAGAACCTTCGCTGCTCGGCCTATGCCAGTCACTGCCCTAACCACACCTAATCTCCAGCTCATTCCCCCACCTTTCGATCCCCTAGCCCGCATCAAGCGTCCCCTAGTTCGCCGAAAAGCCATGGTGCACCGCAAGATCACTTACTACAAGATGCTGACGTCGGAGCGCCGCGCAGAAATCGTGGCGGCAGTCGGCGCCACAGACCTCCGTTCCCAAGCTCGCTTTGGGGCAGGCCAATCCCCGAGTTCTCTGGAGCCAAGTAACGAGGAGGAGGAAGACGATCCAGTGTTCATGGCGGAGGTCGCGGCGCAGAAGGCCCCCGATGGGTATGAGATGATGGACGTCGACTTCGTGCCGGCATTCGAGTCCCCCATGGTGCAGGCGGACCAGTGGTTCAACATGGCAATACTAAAGGAGGACCGGGAGGCAGAGGCTCAACTCGACGCGGAGTGCGCGCATGCCGCTGCCATCGAGGCTCTCTTGCAGGCGGAACCGGATGTCATGGATGTGAACCGAGCGGCGGAGGCTCAACTTGAGGCGGAGCACACGGATGCCGCTGCCATCGAGGCCCTCATGCAGGCAGAACCGGATGTCCTGGACTTGAACCGGGTGGCAGAGGCTCGACTCGACACGGAGCACGCAGATACCGCTCTCATCGATGCCCTCCTACAGACAAAACCAGATGTCCTGGACTTGAACCGGGCGGCGGAGGCTCGACTCGATGCGGAGCGCGTGGATGCCGTTGCCATCGAGGCCCTCCTGTAGGCGGAACCAGACGTCCTCGACTTGAACCGGGCTGTGCTCTCGTCTGTGCAGACCGTCCGCATGCTCTGTGTGAATGAGTAGGTGGAGGCCGAGGAAAACCACGGTGCGGAGACACACGTCGACAGCTACGGCTGGTTCGCGCCGGCAGCCAAAGATGACGAGACCATCTCGTTCCATGAGCAGTGATAGTTTTTCTTTATGTTGTTGTTTTTATGGATCTTTTGCTGTGTAAAAACATATATTTGTTATGCAAGTCGCCTGACTTGGGTCAGTCTACCATTTCAGGCGGTTGGATGAATATCATACGTCTCCCAACCCTTCTTCCTCACCTCTTCTTCTTCCCCAACAGACTATCGCACGGGCCGTATGGATACTCCCCAACATGCGGTTGGATAAACATACTCTATGAACGAAAATTATGTGTGAGCGGTAGGATGGCCGAGTTTGGTTTGTTCACATGCGACAACACGTGTCAGTGAGGGTGCGTTCCCTTGGTTGGGTTTGCGGCGTGCAGGAGCGACTGTGTGAGGGTGCGGTGCGACCGCGGCGTGCAGGAGCGACCGTGTGAGGGTGCGGTGCGACCAAGACAGCCGTGCGCAAGTGTACCTCCTTCTCATTTTGAAAACTTTAGGCAAGCTTGGCAAAGATGTGTGGCGAAGTATGGCAATGCAAGGCCTAGACCCAAACAGGATAACGTACATACTAGGAGTACTAGTGTTAAAAAAGAAAGGCGGGGTTTTCCTTCACAGGATTTAATCGATACAAATCCTCGGTTCACGTGTCAATTAATGCGTACTTTTTTCTCCAAAGATCAAAGAGCTAACCATCTCACTCCTCATCGCTTGATTAATACAGCGCCATGCAAACCAACCTTCTCACTTCCGCATGCATGCAGGGAATATTAATGTCCTTGGTTGCTAGTACGAGGCAAACCCCATCAATTTTCCTCGATTAGTGTTAGTGGCCTTCTGCAAATTGTAATTTTGATATACTAGCCTTGTGTACAAAAAAATGGAGGTAGTAACTATATTTGACTTCCTTCCCCATTGCGGTGACGTCGACGATATCTCGAACATTGTGGTTTGGCGAAGTGCATTCGACGGAGAACACCATTGAGGCCTTGAGGGAGATCACGGTAAGTCGTTCGCAAGTGCCGCCTGCAAGCCGAGACAACCGCCTTATTTGCATCCAGGAAGTCCGTTGAACCAAAGGACGCGTAAATGTACTAGTACTACTAGTACACAATAGCGTCGTCCGTCCAGCTTAGTGCGCAGAGATGGTTTCTCGAAGAAGACAATGGAGAAGCGGAGTCAGCGAAGAGTGAAATGATGGTTGCTTCGTTCGTGCTTTTTTGATTTGATGCCTCACTGCTTTGTGATTTGTGATAGAAGGGACAGGAGAGTAGACTCTGTGCTCTATACTGTACTACATGCGTCCAAGCATGGGAGAAAGAGGAGAGATGTTGCATTTTTCTATTCCTTCAATCAATCAATCAGGGAGCTTCGGTTTCATCTTTTTGGTTTGGCAATACCGTCCACAATGGTTCCCACGATGCCAAAAGCTATTTTCACGTTTGGCTACACATCGTGGATGCCCTTAACCGTACCACTTAATTTTGCTCCTGTGTGCTATCTATACACATCTCAATTATATTGATCTAAAAAATTATAGAATCAAGATTAGTAAAAAGGAGGTGATTTTGCCGCGCGGTTGGCGGGGGAGGTTTCTTGTTTTTACAGGATGTTGTCCTAGCGGTTTGCTAACATGCGGTCCCACATGTCAGTGCTTTACCAAGCCGATCCGTGTCCCACATGAGGCAGAACAACGGTAGAAGCAACACGTGGTTAAGTTGAAGAAGATGAGGGAGAAGCGGATTCAGCAACGAGTCAAATGATGGTTGCTTCGTCCCTCCAACTTCTTTTTTTAGCATTATTACTTCGTCCCTCCAACTTAACTGCGGGTGTCGGGGTTATCTCGCGGGCGGGTTCGTGAGACGACAGATGCCACGAGTTGGCTTGTGGTGAGGGCATGACTGCTTTGGAGATCAAGGGACGGGATTGGGCAAACAACACGCGGTGATTTACCCAGGTTCGGAACTCTCCGGAGAGATAATACCCCTACTCCTGCATGTCTGAATATATATGCGGTGTACATGTTGGGCAATACAAAGTTGCTCCTGGAGCTGTATCTGAGATCAGTAGCAGAGTGCTCACGGTCTCCTATATGCCTCATGGGCGTGTATGAGTGAGAGGAAGTGTGTGGCTGAGCATGTATGCTTGTGTGGCCGAATGGATGGATGGCTAGCTAGCTTGCTTGCTAGCTAGCTTGTGTACGTGAGTGTCTCTGTCCAGGATGGATGGATGGATGGATGTTGACTTTGTAGTGTGAGCTAGCTTTGGGTGTAAGCTAGGTGGGCATGGGTGTGTGCTTGAGATGTAAGCTAGTGTATCTTACATCCCAAGCCATGTGTAGCTTAGGAGTTAGGCTAAGTTTTGTCCCTGGGGCATTTTATAAATCAATGCCCGGGGGACAAAGTACACTGTAGATGATGCTGCACGTGAGCGATCAGTGTATGCTTCATCAGCAATAGTGGTCGCGGTATGGCCGTCTTGTCGGTGTCGCGTCGGATGGGCGTCGTGGTTGACTTTGCGTAGCAGGCCGGCTGGAGCAGCCAGACAGGGACCCGGCGGGGCGGCCGGGTTGAGGAGTCCGGCCGGGTAGAGGGACTTGGCCGGGTTGAGCAACCCGGCCAGGTTGAGGGACTTGGCCGGGTTGAGCAACCCGGCCAAGTGCGAGCCGGGTTGAGGGGCGTTGCTGGCCCCGATGTTTTTGAAGCGTCGTTCGCCGTCTTGGGCCTACCCGGTGGTCATCCCCCCGTCAGTAGCCTCCGAGCCTCCGGGAAACTTGTAAAAGTTGTGCGGAGGGTTTTAGCAGGCGTCGATGAAGCAGTAGATGTCGATGACGGCCGGCCGCGGACCGCAGCCGGCGCGGCTTGCTTCTGGTGGGGGCACGCGAGCGCACCCACTGGGTGTAGCCTCCGAGCCTCCGTGTAACTTGGAAAAGTTGCGCGGAGGGTCTTGCCGTTGTTGAAGAAGCTGACGGTCACGTCGAGGGCGCCGGGCGCGGACCCGGAGTCCGCCGGCTGAGGGGCGCAGGGCCCTGCCGGGCGCGGACGCGGAGTCCGCCGGCTGAGTGGGGGCGTGCGAGCGCACCCACTAGGTGTAGCCTCCGAGCCTCCGGGCAACTTGGAAAAGTTTGGCGGAGGGCCTTCGCTGTTGTTGATGAAGCCGACGGTGATGTCGAGGGTGCCGGGCACAGACGCGGAGTCCGTCAGCTGAGGGGCGCAGGGCCCTGCCGGGCGCGGACGCGGAGTCCGCCGGCTGAGTGGGGGCGCGCAGCGCACCCACTGGGTGTAGCCTCCGAGCCTCCGGGTAACTTGGAAAAGTTGCACGGAGGGTCTTGCTTTTGATGAAGAAGCCGACGATGACGTCGAGGGTGCCGGACGCGGACACGGAGTCCGCCGGCTGAGTGGGGGCGCGCGAGCGCACCCACTGGATGTAGCCTCAGAGCCTCCGGGCAACTTGGAAAAGTTGTGCGGAGGGTCTTGCTGTTGATGATGAAGCCGACGATGACGTCGAGGTTGCCGGGCGCGGACACGGAGTCCGCCGGCTGAGTGGGGGCGCGCGAGCGCACCCACTAGGTGTAGCCTCCGAGCCTCCGGGCGACTCGAAGAGTCGGCCGAAGGGTCTTGCTATTGATGATGTGGACAACGGCGATGGAAACACCGGTTGTGGCCGGCATCGGGCCCGCAACCCGCGTGTAGCCTCCGAGTCTCCGGGCGAGGAGGGGGTTCCCCACAGCGATGATCGTGCAAAAGACAAAGTTAGTCCATGTAGATATATATCAAATATTTGCTTTGTAGCATCGCAAGTTTTATGCGGAGGGTGCCGACTCGGTTTCGTCCGAGCCCCCTGTGACGCCCTCGATTCAATCGTACACTAATCATACACGCAAATGTGTACGATCAAGATCAAAGACTCACGGGAAGATATCACAACACAACTCTAGACACAAATTAAAATAATACAAGCTTTATATTACAAGCCAGGGGCCTCGAGGGCTCGAATACATCAGCTTGAATACAAACGAGTAAGTGGAAGCAACAATATCTGAGTACAAACATAAGTTAAACAAGTTTGCCTTAAGAAGGCTAGCACAAAAGCAACATCGATCGAAAAGGCAAGACCTCCTGCCTGGGAGCCTCCTAACTACTCCTGGTCATCGGCGGTCTCCACGTGGTAGTAGGCACCGGCGGTGGCATCTGGCTCCTGGGCTGCGACATCTGGTTGCATCAACCAGAAAGAAAAAGAAAGGGGAAAAGGGGGAGCAAAGCAACCGTGAGTACTCATCCAAAGTACTCGCAAGTAAGGATCTACACTACATATGCAACATTATCAAAGGAAGGTTGTATATGTGGACTGGGCTGCAGAAATGCTAGAATAGAGAGAAGGCCTAGTCCTATCAAAGACTAGCATCATCTAGAAACCACCATCTTGCAGCAACAGAAGGGAGTAGAGTAGCATAAAGTAAAGTAGTAGTAGTGTTATCAACCTCGGCCAGAGATCCTTTCTCGACTCCCTGTGAGAAAGCAATCCCAGAGCCATACTATCCAGTTATCACCTCATCACAATCCAATTCTCATCACAAGTATCCAATTCTAGTTGTATCGATCGGGATACAACTCCGAGTGTCCGTTACCGTAGGACAGACTATCGATAGATGTTTTCTTCCCTGCAGGGGTGCACCAACTTACCCACCACGCTTGATTAACTCCGGCCGGACACACTTTCCTGGGTCATGCCCGACCTCGGCCAAACAATACGTCGCAACAAGACCTAGGCTTAATAGAGAGGTCAGCACGCCGGACTATACCTATGCCCCCAGGGGTCATGGGCATCTCCCCGGGAACTCCTGCACGTTGCGTGGGCGGCCGGTGAGCAGACCTAGCTACCTCCTTAAAAAAAAGGTAGGAGCTTACCAGTCCAACCTGGCGCGCGCCGCTTAGTCGCTGACGTCTAATAAGCTTCGGCTGATGCATACGACGCAGAACGCCCATACTATGCCCACGTGATGGTTAGTGCTATCAGGCCAGAGGCCCCTCGGATCAAATATCCAAACCGTAGTGGATTAGGAACGCGGGGTAACAAGCAGAGACTCACGAAAGATGTGACCCCGTTGCCCCGTCTCGAGGACTTGCGGCAAGGGCTAAGAATGCCCGGCCACGCCTTGTAATTATCTCTCAGGCACCTTCCAGGTCAACCCGACTCCACATCACTCGCAATTATGCTCGCGCGGGTACCCCTTAGGGTCGACCCGTTTTTATTAACATGGTTAAGTGTAAAGTCATAGTAACCATAGTAACCGTGTGTCCAATCATCAAGGGGAAAACCCGAGGAATCACCCCCGGTGAATTCCACTCGATGTGATCATCAAGGTGAACGTAAGAGGAATCACCCCCGAGGTTCACACTTGAGGGGTTGCACGACAGAGTCGTATCGGAAGTGGTTAATGCGGAATCACCCTCGATGACCATGACCGAATAGCTACACTACAGGGTTAACATCAGAAGTGCTGTAGAGGTCTGACCCTCGGCACTCGATAGTAACCCAGCAGTGTCGAGCAACTAAGGGGAAAGTGATGTGCGGTGCCGGGGCCTGGTCTTCAATCCCGTTGATCGGGTCTTCAATGATGAAGCAGGGGCAACAAGGACAAGGTGGGGGTCACTGATGGATCACTAACCAACCTATACTAAGCAGTTTAGGATAAGCAGGTAAGGTATAACAGCAGATACAAAAGCAGGCTATGCATCAGAATAGGAGCAAACAATAATAGTAGCAAAATCTAATGCAAGCATGAGAGATGGAATGGGCGATATTGGGATGATCAAAGGGGGGGGGGCTTGCCTGGTTGCTCGGACGAGAAGGAGGGAGTCATCGGTGACGTAGTCGATCACAGTGGCATCGCCATCCATCACGGGGTCTACCGAAGAGAAGAGGGGGGAGAAACAGTAAATACATAGAAATCAAGAGCATAACAGAACAATAGGCAGAACTAGACATGTTCTAACGCGGTGCTACACACTACCGGCGAAGTGGGTAACATCCGGGAATGATTTCCCGAAGTTTGGCATTTTCGGACTGACGAACCGGAGAGGAAAGCTTTGATGTTTGCTATGCTAGGGACGTGTGGCGGACGAACAGACCACGTATTCGGATTCGTCCCATCGTTCTGAGCAACTTTCATGTACAAAGTATTTTCATTTGACTTACGAATTATTTTATATGGTTTTTCAAAGTTTTAATCAAATACTGAAATTAGTTTTAATTACTAAATTCGTTAGAAAAATGAATTATGACGTCATGCTGGCGTCAACCCTGCGTCAGCGATCAACAGACCAGTTGACTGGTCAATGGGGCCCACGCGGGGCCCACAGGCGGTGACAGGGTGTTGCCCAATCATCATCTGACTGGGTCAACGGGATCCAGGGGGCCCAGTGGCAGCGGCTGTGGGGAGGTCCACGTGGACAGCCACGTTAGCGACGCCGGAAACGGCGCCGGAGTTGCTCCGGTGGCCTCCTGCAGCGGCGAGCTCGCCGGAGACGCTCGGAAAACAGCTATGGGGCACCGTTTAGCGCGGTTCTTGCTGCGTTCGAAAGGTCACTCCACCCCGCATCCGTTGGTGGCGGCAGAACGAGCAGGGGAGGTCGGCAGGGCCGCCGGCATTGATTCGTGGCGGCTATATGGCTCGGATGTGTGACGGGGAAGGCGAAGCAGCATGCTACGGGGTGAAAGGAAGGGCTAGGGAGGATCCCCGTGGTGCGGCGAGTTCAACGGGGTTGAGCCCGTGACCAAAAGGTCACCGAAGCTTCGCCGGCGGCAAGCTCCGCGGTGATGCGTTCGGCCACGATGGGAGAGACGGCTAGGGACCGTGCAAGGGCAGACGGAGAGAGGGACAGGGAAGGTGGTTGCTCACCGCGTGGCTACGGAAAGCCCTTGACGGCTTAGGAGCAGAAGCGCGTCGGAGAGGAGGAAGATCGCCGGTGATCGAGATGGAGGGGGCGGCTCGATCCGTGGCCTGCGGTCCTCCTTGAGCTTGATGGCGAGGCGGAGTCGAGGTAGGGGTCGCCGGCGCGTCTCATGGACGTGCTGGAGAGGCGTGGGGTGGACGGTGGCCGCGGAGATGACGAAGACATGGCGGCGATGGCGCTCGGAGGAGAGGGAGAGAGCTCGGTGAGGCGCGTGCAACGCGCCCCAGCCCCGATGGCTGCGCGGGGTTGACGAAGAAGAGGCCCACAGATCCCCAGGACTCGCTCCGGGGACATGGGGTCGACGGTGGCCACGGCGGGATGAGTTGGCCGGCCGTGAACACGCTCGGCGTGGGGAAGGGAAGGAGACCTGATGGGGGAGAGGGAGAGGCGGAGTGGGAGAGGGGAGTGGGGTGGTGCAAGTGGAGGCGGGGATCAAGGAGGCGAGGAGGCGCAGGCCTTATCCCCTCGCTCGGGCGTCGCCGGCGAAGTGGGTCCGGCGGGGACGGCGCCTGTAGCGACTCGGGTCGGGGAACAGTGCGAGGGGGAGGACGCGACCGGGGGGGAGTGTGGTCGGCCTGCTAGGATGGGCCGTAGCTCAAGGGGGGGGGGGCGGTGGCCAGCTGGGCCAGTCGGCCCAGTTGAGGGGGGCCTTTTCCTTCTTCCTTTTTTAAAACAGTTTTTTCTTCTGTTTTAGATATTTTAGGCAACTTAGACATTTTGCAAAAATGTTGGTTCACAACCAATATTACTTGTGGATTAATTGGCATATGATGAACATTTTAGTTTTCATGTTTGAGCAATTTTGAATTTCACTCAGAAATTGAAATGGAATTCAACTGGAATTTGAAATGGAATGTTGATCAAAGTGACCAAGCACTGTTATAGCAAAATGATTAGCTTGATCTCAGGGATTACTATAGCATCATTACACTGGGGTGTTACAACTCTCCTCCTCTAAAAGAAATTCTCGTCCCGAGAATTAAGAGGTAGAAGGGAACAGGTCGGGGTATTCAGCACGGAGGTTATCCTCACGTTCCCAAGTGGCTTCATCTTTAGTATGATTTGACCATTGCACCTTGAGGAACTTGGTAACTTTCTGGCGGGTTCGACGTTCAGCTTCTTCAAGTATGCGGATCGGATGCTCTTTGTATGTGAGATCATATTGAATTTCAATCAATTCCGGATCCACTTCACGTTCCGGGTCCTTGAAGCATCAACGAAGTTGCGACACGTGGAAGATGTCATGAACATGAGAGAACTGAGGTGGCAACTCAAGTTGATAAGCCACCAGCCCACGACTGGCCAGAATGCGGAAATGACCAATGTAGCGCGGAGCTAGCTTGCCCTTGACTCCGAATCGATGAGTGCCTCTCAAAGGAGTGACACGCAGATAAGCTTGATCACCACGTTGATAAGTTGAACCCCAGTGTTTCCGGTCATAGTTGCTCTTCTGGCGGGACTGGGCCGCCTTGAGGTTATCCCAGACAATACAAACCTGCTCTTCAGCTTGTTGAATAATGTCTGGACCAATGAGCGCTCGTTCTCCAGTTTCTGACCAATTCAGAGGGGTTCAGCACTTACGTCCATAAAGCACTTCGAAGGGTGCCATCTTCAAGCTGGCTTGATAGCTGTTGTTATGAGAGAACTCCGCATAAGGGAGAGATTCTTACCACTTCTTGCCAAAAGAAATAACACAAGCTCGAAGCATGTCTTCAAGAATTTGATTGACTCACTTGACTTGGCCTTGGGATTGGGGATGATAAGCAGTGCTCCAGGTAATATGAGTTCCCATTGCCTCTTGGAAACTATCCCAGAACTTTGAAGTGAATAAACTGCCGCGATCTGAACTGATCTCCTTCGGAATGCCATGGAGTGACACAATTCTGGAGATATACAAGTTTGCTAATTGACTAGCAGTGATTGTCCCTTTGACTGGCAGAAAGTGAGCAACCTTCGAGAACTGGTCGATGACGACAAAGATAGCATCATCACCTTTCTAGACTTGGGAAGGCCTGTGACAAAATCCATTTGGATCTTATCCCACTTCCATTCAGGAATCGGAAGTGGTTGTAGAAGTCCAGTCGGTTTCTGATGTTCTGCTTTGACGCGACGGCAAACGTCACATTCTTCAATATATCGAGCAATGTCTTGCTTCATCTTAGACCGCCAGTACTTCTGACGAATGTCTAGATACATCTTGGTACTTCCCGGATGAATAGAGAGAGGGGTGTCATGCGCTTCTTTCATCACCTTCTCTGTCATAATCTCGAACCGGGGCACTACAATGCGATCTCTGAAGTATAAGGTCCCATCTTCAGTAAGCGAGAAATCTCTAGATTTCTCTAAGGCAAGATCATTTTTCATTAAATCAACGTGAGCATCTTTGTCTTGAGCAGACTTAATTGCTTTTAGAAGAGTTGGTTCTAGTACAAGGTTATTCAGAGAACCCTGTGGAACTAGTTGAAGGTTTAGCTTGCATAGCTCTTCATAAAGGCGGGGTTGAGCTTTGTAGACCATGTGATTATTGCAATAAGACTTGCGGCTCAAGGCATCAGCCATTACATTAGCCTTGCTAGGTGTATAAGATATACCGCAGTTGTAGTCAGCAATAGCTTCCATCCATCGCTGCTGATGGAGGTTCAGATCTGGCTGAGTGAACAGGTACTTCAGACTCTGATGATCGGTGAAGATCTCGCAACCATTACCGAGAAGGTACTGTCTCCATAGCTTCAGTGCAAAGATAACCGCAGCAAGCTCGAGGTCATGAACTGGGTAGTTCTCTTCGTGAGGATGTACTTGACGGGAGGCATAAGCAATCACCCTGCGCTCTTGCATTAGGATACAGCCTAAACCTTGATGTGAAGCATCGCAATAGATGATGAAGTCCTTGCGAGAATCGGGGGGAGCAAGCACTGGGGCAGAAGTCAGCTTGTCCTTGAGTGCCTGGAAACTTTCCTGACACTTTTCAGTCCAATCAAACTTAACGCCTTTGTGCAACAGATTGGTCAGTGGCTTGGCAATCTTGGAGAAGTTCTTGACAAAGCGGCGACAATAGCTGGCTAGTCCGAGAAAGCTTCTGACTTGCTTGACAGTCTTCGGAGGGGTCCAGTCAAGAATAGCCTGAACGCGCTCTGGGTTGACGACAATACCATCCTTGGAGATGACATGACCAAGGTAGGTGACTTTGGGTAACCAGAATTCACACTTGGAATACTTGGCATAAAGTTGATGCTCTCGAAGCTTCTCTAGAACAAGTTGAAGATGTTCAACATGTTCTTCTTTGTTCTTCGAATATACCAAAATATCATCCAGATAGACTACAATGAACTTGTCGAGGTAATCCATGAATATGTAGTTCATTAGACGAGAGAATGTAGCTGGAGCATTGGTTAAACCGAATGACATGATGGTGTACTCGTAAGAACCATAACGAGTGACGAATGCGGTCTTTGAAATACCCTCTTCACGAACACGAATCTGGTGGTAACCCAACCTCAAGTCGAGTTTAGAGAATATAGATGAACCAGCCAGTTGATCATACAGATCATTGATCCGAGGAAGGGGATATTTGTTCTGAATTGTAGCTTGGTTGATAGGACGATAGTCTTGGACCAAACGGTTCATTCCGTCCTTCTTCTTGACGAAGAGAGAAGGTGCTCCCCAAGCAGAGGAACTTGGACGAATGAAACCCTTGCGAAGAGATTTGTCGATTTCCTCCTTAAGTTCAAGGAGCTCATGAGGCGGCATCTTGTAGGGTCGTTTGGCGATAGGAATGGTGCCTGGTTTCAAGTTGATGACAAACTCGACAGCCTGGGCAGGGGTGAGGGAGTCCTGGACTAGGGGGTGTCCGGATAGCCGAACTATCACCATCGGCCGGACTCCAAGACTATGAAGATACAAGATTGAAGACTTTGTCCCGTGTCCGGATGGGACTTTCCTTGGCGTGGAAGGCAAGCTTGGCGATACGGATATGTAGATCTCCTACCATTGTAACCGACTCTGTGTAACCCTAGCCCTCTCCGGTGTCTATATAAACCGGATGGTTTTAGTCCGTAGAGGAACAACAATCATACCATAGGCTAGCTTCTAGGGTTTAGCCTCCTTGATCTCGTGGTAGATCTACTCTTGTAACATCCACATCATCAATATCAATCAAGCAGGACGTAGGGTTTTACCTCCATCAAGAGGGCCCGAACCTGGGTAAAACATCGTGTCCCTTGTCTCCTATTACCATCCACCTAGACACACAGTTCGGGACCCCCTACCCGAGATCCGCCAGTTTTGACACCGACATTGGTGCTTTCATTGAGAGTTCCTCTGTGTCGTCACTGATAGGCTCGATGGCTCCTTCGATCATCAACAACGACGCGGTCCAGGGTGAGACTTTTCTCCCCGGACAGATCTTCGTATTCGGCGGCTTTGCACTGCGGGCCAATTCGGTTGGCCATCTGGAGCAGATCGAAAGCTACGCCCCTGGCCGTCAAGTCAGATTTGGAAGTCTTAACTTCATGGCTGACATCCGCGGAGAGTTGATCTTCAACGGATTCGAGCCACAGCCGAGTGCGCCGCACTGTCACGAGGGGCATGATTTAGCTCTGCTGCCGGACAGTGCCCTGGAGGCCGCACATGAAACCGCTCCGACCCTCGATTCGGAGCCGGCTGCGCAGATCGAGGACGGATGGTTAGACACCGCCTCGGGGGCTGCAACCTCTTCGACTATAGAGCCGAATACTAACTTTGTCCCTTCTGAAGCTCGTGACTCCAAGGTGCCGGACTCCTTGCCGGACTCCGAACCTCCCACGCCCCCACCAATCGAATCCGATTGGGCGCCGATCATGGAGTTCGCCGCCGCGGACATCTTTCAACACTCACCTTTTGGTGACATTCTGAGCTCACTAAAATATCTCTCGTTATCAGGAGAGCCCTGGCCGGACTGCGGTCAGGACGGTTGGGATGCGTACGACGAAGAAATTCAAGACCCACCCACCACCCACTTAGTAGCCGCTGTCGATGATCTAACCGACATGCTAGACTTTGATTCCGAAGACATCTAACGACCAAGAACCAGCGCCTACTGGGCACTGGAAAGCCACCTCGTCATACGACATATACATGGTGGATATCCCAAAGGATGGGAATTGCGAAGGAACAGCGGAGGAAGACCCCTCCAAGAAACAGCCCAAGCGCCGGCGTCAGCGGCGCCGCTCTAAATCCCGCCACAGCAAGAATGGCGATTCCGACAACGGAGATAATAATACCCCAGGCAGTGCCGAAGACAACCCCCTCCAGCAAGATTCAGCGCAGGAGGACGGAGATGCCAGCCCTCACAAGAGGGCGGCAGACGAAGAGGTAGAGGAAGATAGTTACATGCCTCCCTCTGAAGACAAGGCAAGCCTCGACGACGACGAATTTGTCGTGCCTGGGGATCCCATCGAACAAGAGCGTTTCAAACACAGGCTTATGGCCACGGCAAACAGCCTCAAGAAAAGGCAGAAACAGCTTAGAGCTGATCAGGATCTGCTAGCCGACAGATGGACGGAAGTCCTGGCGGCCGAAGAGCATGAGCTCGAACGCCCCTCCAAAAGCTACCCCAAACACAAGTTGCTCCCCCGATTAGAGGAGGAGGCATATAAACCTGCATCACCAGAGCACAATACGGCTGACCGGCCACCTCGTGGCCGTGACAGAGAGGCCTCTAGGCCCTTCACTAGAACCGTACCCCGGCATCGCTCGAACAGCACAAGGCCACAGGGGAATGCTCCGGACTTGCGAGATATATTGGAGGATAAGGCAAGACAATCAAGATTGATCTACGGATCGCGTGGGCGCCCCATGATACGTGACGACAACAGACGCACCGGACACAGTAAGTCCGGCCGGGCCGAACACAATAGACAAAACTCGTTGGAGTTTCGCCGCGATATAGCCCAATACAGAGGCGCCGCACACCCACTATGCTTCACAGACGAAGTAATGGATCATCAAATCCCCGAAGGGTTTAAACCCGTGAATATCGAATCCTATGACGGCACAACAGACCCCGCGGTTTGGATCGAAGACTATCTCCTTCATATCCACATGGCCCGCGGTGACGATCTTCACACCATCAAATACCTCCCACTCAAGCTTAAAGGACCAGCTCGGCATTGGCTTAACAGCTTGCCAGCAGAATCAATTGGATGTTGGGAGGACCTGGAAGCCGCATTCCTTGATAACTTCCAGGGCACGTATGTGCGACCACCAGATGCTGACGACCTAAGCCACATAATTCAGCAGCCAGACGAATCGGCCAGACAATTCTGGACACGGTTCTTAACTAAGAAAAATCAAATCGTCGACTGTCCGGATGCGGAGGCCCTCGCAGCCTTCAAACATAACATCCGCGACGAGTGGCTTGCCCGGCACCTGGGACAGGAAAAGCCGAAATCCATGGCAGCCCTCACATCACTCATGACCCGCTTTTGCGCGGGAGAGGACAGCTGGCTAGCTCGCAGCAACAACCTCAGCAAAAATTCTAGCAGTCCGGATACCAAGGATTGCAATAGCAGGTCACGTGGCAACAAGAATAAACGCCGCATTAACGGCGACAATAATGAGGATAAGACAGTCAACGCCGGATCCAGAGCTCGAAACCCGGTCAGCGGAAGAAGCCATTCAAAAGAACTACTACGGGTCCGTCCAATTTGGACCGAATACTCGATCGCTCGTGCCAGATACACGGCACCCCCGAAAAGCCAGCCAACCACACCAACAGGGACTATTGGGTATTCAAGAAGGCAGGCAAGCTAATTGCCGAAAACAATGACAAGGGGCTGCATAGCGATGACGAAGAAGAGACCCGACCGCCGAACAACAGAGGACAGAAGGGTTTTCCCCCACAAGTGCGGACGGTGAATATGATATACGCAACCCACATACCCAAGAGGGAGCGGAAGCATGCACTCAGGGACGTATACGCGATGGAGCCAGTCGCCCCGAAGTTCAACCCATGGTCCTCCTGCCCGATCACTTTTGATCGAAGGGACCACCCCACCAGCATCCGCCACGGCGGATTCGCTGCATTGGTTTTAGACCCAATCGTCGATAGATTTCACCTCACCAGAGTCCTGATGGACGGCGGCAGCAACCTGAACCTGCTTTATCAGGACACAGTGCGCAAGATGGGCATAGACCCCTCAAGGATTAAACACACAAAGACGACCTTCAAAGGTGTCATACCAGGTGTAGAGGCCAATTGTATGGGCTCAGTCACACTGGAAGTGGTCTTTGGATCCCCGGATAACTTCCAAAGCGAGGAGTTAATCTTCGACATAGTTCCGTTCCGCAGCGGCTATCATGCTCTGCTCGGACGGACCGTGTTTGCAAAGTTCAACGCGGTGCCGCACTACGCATACCTCAAGCTTAAGATGCCAGGCCCTCGAGGAGTCATCACGGTCAACGGAAACACCGAGCGCTCCCTCCAAACGGAGGAACATATAGCGGCTCTCGCGGCAGAAGTACAATGCAGCCTCTTAAGGCAATTCTCGAGTCCGGCCGTTAAGCGACCGGACACGGCCAAACGCGCCCGAAGTAACCTACAACAAGACCACCTGGCGCGTTCCAAGCACGCGTAGCAATGCGACCCCAACCCCAGCCCTCGCAAGATCGCAAGACTGGTCCTGCACGTACATAATTACGCTCTGGACATACCATAGGCATAGGGGAAGGGGCACGACCACGACAGGCCCAGAATGCGGCTAAACCACATCAGGGGCTCCCAAGTGTGACATTTCCTTTTTTTCTTCCTTTTTTCTTTCTTACCCACAGGATTCCGTTTACCAGAGGCCCTGTCCGGCAGTAGACCGGCCAAACTCACGATGCAACAACCAGTGAAGGAGAAAGGCTACAACGAATATCCAGGTGGTCTCCCTTACGAGCATTAAATCTGTTTTATACACCACTCCGCAGCCTACCCCTGGAGGGGAACATGTTTAATAGTCCCGTCCCTTGCTTATCGCACTATTTGTATCGTTCTGCATTCATAGCAGTACTTCTTGAATAAAACAATGCACCACCTTTTTGCTTATAATTCCATTTCTTTCTTATACATATGTTCATTTGCAACATGTTGCATCCGTACACTCTGGTACGGCTAAAAACACTAGGGGCTTATGTTCCCCACATCATGGTGTGATAAGTCCGAACACTTCCACAAGTGCGGCACCCAAACTTATAGCATTATATGCATCATCTTCGAATCATGCCTTGGGTCAATAGTTGGGTTTGCCCGGCTCCCATGTTTTGGTACCTTACGTTCCGTTATATCGGCTAAGGTAGCACTGGGAGAACCACTGCGATTGCGCCCCAGTTGAGCTGGGCTAACGCCTCAGTGGAGAAAGCTAAAACTGACCGTCATGATGAGGCAAGAGCCGGTCGCTGTTCGAGAGGTTTTTTCGAGTCCCTAAAGACTTATGCCGCTTAGAGCGAGGAACCGGCTTTGTCCGGCCCAGGCGTGGATAGCGCCCCGAATTCGGCCTTCCGAACACTAGGGGCTTCGCCGAAATTTAAAATTATAGAATTATATGGCTAAGTGAGAGTGTTCAAGCATTGTAAGTCCGGATGCCTAGTTCGTCGTGTTGAGCGCCTCCCTAGATGGACCCAAATATGGGAACAAGAGTGCTCAAATTTATCCCGAACACCCCAGCACTCGTGGCATGGGGGCTGAAGCCGACGACTTGCAATCTCTCAGATTTGATAAACAGCCGCACAGAAGGTAATATTTTAAATCAACAAGCGTTGCTTAGCGCATATGAACAAAGTTTTCTGCGCACAGGATAACAAAATGTGAGTCTACTCAAATATTACATTATTGGAGCACTCACCCGCAATAGTGTGGGCACCCTTCAGGACACTCTTGTAATACATCTCGGGCGTGCGATACTCCTTGCCCGGCGGTGGCGCGTCCGTCACAAGCTTCTCAGCATCCATCTTGCCCCAGTGCACCTTAGCACGGGCAAGGGCCCGACGGGCACCTTCAATACAAGCGGATCGCTTGATGACCCCAACCCATGGACACGCATCCACCAGCCGCCGCACCAGGCCGAAGTAGCTCCCAGGCATGGCCTCATTGGGCCACAGCCAAACTATGAGGCCCTTCATGGCCTGTTCGGCCACCTTGTGGAGCTCGACCAGCTGCTTCAGCTGGTCGCTAAGGGGAACCAGATGTCCGGTCTCAGCATACTGAGACCAGAAGACCTTCTCAGTCGAGCTCCCCTCCTCGGCCCTGTAGAAAGTGGCAGCATCGGACACGCTGCGGGGCAGATCTGTGAACGCTCCTGGAGAGCTCCGAATTCGGGTAAGTAATACGTAATCCACATCCCCATGCTTGCTTTGCATGAAAAATGCCTTACCCGACGCTATTTTCTTCAACGCCTCGATTTTTTGGAGGGCCTTGTAGGCTTCGGCCTTAGCGGCTTTGGCACTCTCAAGAGCCGATGCAAGCTCGGACTCTCGAGTCTTCGAGTCACGCTCCAAACTCTCATGTTTTTCCACGAGAGCCTGGAGCTCTTGCCATACCTCTGCCACCCGCGCCTCCTGCTTCTCTCGCTCGGCGCACTCTGCGGCCGCATTACGTTCGGCCACGGACACCGCCTCCTTCAGGGTCGCCACCTCGTTTGTGGCCCCTGCAATACCCACGTTATCCTTGTCATTATTTTTGCAACCAAATCCTTTTCTGTAAGGTACAACTTTAATAAGGTGCTACTGACCTTCTTTGTCCTCGAGCTGCTTCTTGGCACGGTCGAGCTTGTTCTCGGACCACTCGAGGTTTTGCTTCAAAGCATTGACCTCCGCAGTCAGTGCGGCAGAGGTCAGCAGGGTAGCCTGCAATCCCATATCGACATATTTTTTATGACTCCTGCGTATATCTTTTTAGATCCTCAGTCCGGCTTTTCTTTCCGAACACCGAACCGAACTGTCTATGCGGTACTATTTTACATATATTAATATTCTTACCTCAAAGCCTGATAGAAGGCCGCTGTAGGCTTCGGTCAGCCCGCTTTTGGCGAGCTGGATCTTCTGAATCACCGCACTCATGATAGTGCGGTGTTCCTCCTCGATGGAAGCGCCGTTGAGCGCCTCCAGCAAGTTATCCGGCGCCTCCGGTTGGACGGAGGCCGCCGGCGCCACGGTCTTGCCCTTCTTACGAAGGGACCGCCCGCCGGACTCTGGAACCACTACAGGTTCCGGTGCGGAGTCCGGCACGAAGTCCGGGAGGTCGCCCTGTGCCACCTCCGGGTCCTCCTCCTCCGGATGGGTCCCTCTCTGGGATCCCACCTCGACGTCGTCAGCATCGCGGGGAGAAGAGGCGGTTGGAAGTGAAGTGCTGTTCACATCCGACGAGCCCAAGGACCCGCTCGACGAAGCGGGAAGATCGTCCTTGGGCGGACTGCAGGGTTGTATGCGGCGTTAGAAAGACACCAAGTGGCAAAAAGAAAAATCATGAAGTCATTCGGGAGTCCGGATACTTACGATCTCGCTAGGGGCTTGGCCCTTGGAGGCCAATCCTCGTCGTCGTCACCGGCGTTGGCGGAACAGTCCGGGGGAAGAGTCCTTCCCTTCTTGGACCCTTCGGCCTCCCTAGCTAGGGAGGCCTTCCTTTTCTTCCCTCCCCCCGCTGGGGGAGAGACCTTTTTCTTCTCCTCGTCCTCGGGGGAGGAGTCCGCCTCGGAGTCATCGGACACCTGAAAACGGGAACTCTTTCGAGTACCCGTGGCCTCCTTCTTGGCCTTCTTCTCCGGCACCACATGGGGTGCCGGAACCAGCAGCCCCGCCAGATGGGCATCCACTGGGTCTTCTGGCAAGGGGGCCGGACAGTTAGTCTGCTCGGCCTTCTTCAGCCAGTCCTGTCAAAGGAAAGGGAGTTTAGATCCCGCATAGAGTCAAACTATGGAAAACAAGTATCCCGTAAAGGGTAAAATCATTTACCTCGTCAGCCTGACGCTGCGAGCGGAATCCGCGATCTTCGGTAGCGGATGCGGGGGCCTCGGCGCCCTTAAAAAGCACCCTCCAGGCATCTTTGTACCTAGTGTCGAAGAGCCCGCTCAAGGTTCGGTGCTGAGCCGGATCGAACTCCCACAGTTTAAAGGCCCGTTGTTGGCACGGGAGGATCCGGCGGATGAGCATGACCTGGACAGGTATCCGGCGCCACGATGTCACTGGACAGGTATCCGGCGCCACGCAGCCTCTCGATGTGCCCCTCCGTAACGGAGGAGGCCATCCACTTGCCTCCCGCTCCGGACATGCCTAGAGAAGGGCGAGGCGAGATGTGCGGACTTGGGCGCTGGAGCTCGAGTGCGCAGAGATGGATAAGCAAAGGAGGAAGAAGGCACAGGTAAAAAGGTGGATCCTTATCCCCTTATATATGGGCAGACGAAACTATGCGTCCCCACCGGCCTGGTAAAACTCGCTTTTCTCCCAAGCGCCGCAATCAATGGCGCGGTTGGGTTACCCACGTCCGTATTGATGAGAATCCCGGAATAAGGGGAGCACGATCTCTGCTTCGACAAGACGTGCCAAGGAAACCGCTTCGCTAAACGCGCTGAGGCGGTATAATAAAAACGATTCGAGTGAAGGCTTGGTTGTGGTGCGACGTCACGCCACGAAATACGTCAGCAGATTGAACTTGTGTAAATATTATTCTCTCTATGGTGGAATGTGGAATTTATTTTGCAGAGCCGGACACTATCCTGGTGTTCACAATCTTCTACAAATTATTTGGAGAAGGAACCCGCCTTGCAATGCCGAAGACAATATGCGCGCCGGACTCGTCGTCATTGAAGCCTGGTTCAGGGGCTACTGAGGGAGTCCTGGACTAGGGGGTGTCCGGATAGCCGAACTATCACCATCGGCCGGACTCCAAGACTATGAAGATACAAGATTGAAGACTTCGTCCCGTGTCCGGATGGGACTTTCCTTGGCGTGGAAGGCAAGCTTGGCGATACGGATACGTAGATCTCCTACCATTGTAACTGACTCTGTGTAACCCTAGCCCTCTCCGGTGTCTATATAAACCGGATGGTTTTAGTCCATAGAGGAACAACAATCATACCATAGGCTAGCTTCTAGGGTTTAGCCTCCTTGATCTCGTGGTAGATCTACTCTTGTAACATCCACATCATCAATATCAATCAAGCAGGACGTAGGGTTTTACCTCCATCAAGAGGGCCCGAACCTGGGTAAAACATCGTGTCCCTTGTCTCCTAATACCATCCGCCTAGACGCACAGTTCGGGACCCCCTACCCGATATTCGCCGGTTTTGACACCGACAAGGGGGTATTCCTGGAAGTTCTTCTGGAAAGACATCTTGGAAGTCACGAACGACTGGAATCTTTTCAATTCCCTCAAGAGGTGCTGCGTTCAACGCATTCAAGACATAAAGTCGTGCTTCAGCGTTTTGAACAAGCTGAGCATGGTAGCTTACTATCTCATCGGAAGGATGTAGGAGGTGAACGACCTTGGTGGCGCAAACGATAGAGGCAGTATGCGCTTTCAACCATTCCATTCCCAGAATGAGGTCAATATTGGAAGAATCAAGAATAATGGGAGAAACATGAAATTCCAACCCTTCAATTTCAACGGGGACGTCGCGACCAATCATGGTAGTTTGACATCGGCCCGCATGGGTGCGTACCACTATCGGGGTGTTCATGGCCTCGCATCGAATGTCGTGTGTGTATGCAAACTTTTCTGACATAAATGAATGCGATGCTCCTGAATCGAATAAAACAGAAGCCGGTACTGAATTAACAAGAAGAGTACCCATCACAGTGGCATGCTGGTCTTGAGCTTGATTCAGATCAACATGATTAGCCTGACCATGACCATAAGGTCTGGCATTATTGTTATGGGGCTGATTGTTACAGCCAGTTGAAGGTAGAGCCAGCTGGCTCTTTTTCTGATTGCACTCTTTAGCAAGGTGGTCGGGGCAGCCACATCTAAAGCACATACCATCATTGGAATCGGGAGCAGGAGCTTGGGATGGTACATCTCGAAGAGGCTGCCTCTCCGGTGGAGGAGGCAGACGAGGTGCAGCATAGGACTATCTTGGTGCAGGTGCAGTTGGACGATACATGCTGTGGGGAATCCATATCCGACGCTTCTGCGCTGACGGGCCCGAAGATGGGCCAGCGTCACGGCTACGCCTAAGGGATCCCTGGTGTTCCTGAAGACCAGTCTCAATCTGAATAGCCTTGTTCACTAAGGTGGTGAAGTCGGCAAAGTCATGAACGAGAAGTGCTAGCTTGATATCAAGGTGAAGTTCGTCATGAAGCTTTTCTTGCCTACGAGCATCAGTAGCAATGTCTTCTTCAGCGTAACGGGACAATTCCAAGAATTCCCGCTGATAAGCATCTACAGACTTGTTGCCTTGCATGAGGTTATGGAACTCGCGCTTCTTCCTGTCCATGATTCCCTGAGGAATGAAGCGGGCATGGAAAGTGGCTTGGAAATCCGGCCAAGTGATGACCGTTCCAGCAGGTAGGGTACGCCTGTGGATGTCCCACCATTGAGCAGCGGGACCCTTGAGGAAGAAGGATGCGAAGGTGACATAGCTGGCAGGGGCAACACTAGCAGACTCCATTTCGTACGTGATGTCTCGGAGCCAGTCATCAGCATCAAGGGGCTGAGTTGAGCTGCGGTAGATTGTCGGATTGAGGCCCATGAAGTCCTGCAGAGTAACTAGGGCTGGCTGCTGGTTCATATTCGGACGAGGAAACTGATCCATCATTCCTTCCATGAACTGGCGGTTCAGCTCAAACTGTTGCATCATTCCAGCAAAGAATTCAGGCGGTGGTGGATCGTTGCCACCACGGCCACGACCAGCCGGTCTAACCATCCTGCTAACATATAACAGGGGGGTAGTTCAGCATTGAGCATTTGCAAAGACAAGGATCATTCATGATGAAACAGGCATAATGAAAGAGGTAGGATGGATACCACTTAGTAGTCAACACGACAGTGTGTGCACTATTCAAGATGCTATTCTAAGGAGTAACTATGGATTATCCAACTTTGGGGTGAATGTGGTCACGGGATCCTAATGTTAGAGTTAGTAAATTCGTTTAACCCGAGTAGAAGAGAGTTTAGAGACCCAGAGTATAGATGAGGAGTAAAAGATCCTAATACCACCCAATGGCGACGTGGGCCCGTAAGACACACAACCAAGTTAGTAAAAGTTTTTTTCAGTGACTAGACTCAACTTCGGCCAAGGAGTTGGAAAGGGGCTACCTACAGGCAGTCGGCTCTGATACCAACTTGTGACGCCCTCGATTCAATCGTACACTAATCATACACACAAATGTGTACGATCAAGATCAAGGACTCACGGGAAGATATCACAACACAACTCTAGACACAAATTAAAATAATACAAGCTTTAAGTTACAAGCTAGGGGCCTCGAGGGCTCGAATAAATTAGCTTGAATACAAACGAGTCAGCAGAAGCAACAATATCTGAGTACAGACACAAGTTAAACAAGTTTGCCTTAAGAAGGCTAGCACAAAAGCAACATCGATCGAAAAGGCAAGGCCTCCTGCCTGGGAGCCTCCTAACTACTCCTGGTCGTCGGCGGTCTCCACGTGGTAGTAGGCACCGGCGGTGGCATCTGGCTCCTGGGCTCCGACATCTGGTCGCATCAACCAGAAAGAAAAAGAAAGGGGAAAAAAGGGGGAGCAAAGCAACCGTGAGTACTCATCCAAAGTACTCGCAAGTAAGGATCTACACTACATATGCAACATTATCAAAGGAAGGTTGTATATGTGGACTGGGCTGCAGAAATGCCAGAATAGAGAGAAGGCCTAGTCCTATCGAAGACTAGCATCATCTGGAAACCACCATCTTGCAGCAACAGAAGGGAGTAGAGTAGCATAAAGTAAAGTAGTAGTAGTGTTATCAACCTCGGCCAGAGATCCTTTCTCGACTCCCTGCGAGAAAGCAATCCCAGAGCCATACTATCCGTTATCACCTCATCACAATCCAATTCTCATCACAAGTATCCAATTCTAGTTGTATCGATCGGGATACAACTCCGAGTGTCCGTTACCGTAGGACAGGCTATCGATAGATGTTTTCTTCCCTGCAGGGGTGCACCAACTTACCCACCACGCTTGATTAACTCCGGCCGGGCACACTTTCCTGGGTCATGCCCGGCCTCGGCCAAACAATACGCTGCAACCCGACCTAGGCTTAATAGAGAGGTCAGCACGCCAGACTAAACCTATGCCCCCAGGGGTCATGGGCCATCTCCCCGGGAACTCCTGCACGTTGCGTGGGCGGCCAGTGAGCAGACCTAGCTACCTCCTTAAAAAAAGGTAGGAGCTTACCAGTCCAACCAGGCGCGCACCGCTCAGTCGCTGACGTCTAATAAGCTTCGGCTAATGCATATGACGCAGAACGCCCATACTATGCCCACGTGATGGTTAGTGTTATCAGGCCAGAGGCCCCTCGGATCAAATATCCAAATCGTAGTGGATTAGGAATGCACGGTAACAAGCAGAGACTCACGAAAGATGTGACCCCGTTGCCCCGTTTCGAGGACTTGCGGCAAGGGCTAAGAATGCCCGGCGACGCCTCATAATTATCTCTCGGGCACCTTTCAGGTCAACCCGACTCCACATCACTTGCAATTATGCTCGCGCGGGTACCCCTCACGGTCGACCCGTCTTTAGTAACATGGTTAAGTGTAAAGTCATAGTAACCATAGTAACCGTGTGTCCAAACATCAAGGGGAAAACCCGAGGAATCACCCCCGGTGAATTCCACTCGATGTGATCATCAAGGTGAACGTAAGAGGAATCACCCCCGAGGTTCACACTTGAGGGGTTGCACGACAGAGTCGTATCGAAAGTGGTTAAGGCGGAATCACCCTCGATGACCACGACCGAATAGCTACACTACAGGGTCAACATCAGAAGTGTTGTAGAGGTCTCACCCTCGGCACTCGATAGTAACCCAGCAGTGTCGGGCAACTAAGGGGAAAGTGATGTGCGGTGCCGGGGCCTGGTCTTCAATCCCGTTGATCGGGTCTTCAATGATGAAGCAGGGGCAACAAGGACAAGGTGGGGGTCACTGATGGATCACTAACCAACCTATACTAAGCAGTTTAGGATAAGCAGGTAAGGTATAACAGCAGATACAAAAGCAGGCTATGCATCAGAATAGGAGCAAACAATAACAATAGCAAAATCTAATGCAAGCATGAGAGATGGAATGGGCGATATCGGGATGATCAAAAGGGGGGGGGGCTTGCCTGGTTGCTCAGGCAAGAAGGAGGGAGTCGTCGGTGACGTAGTCGATCATAGTGGCATCAGCGGCCATCACGGGGTCTATCGAAGATAAGAGGGGGGAGAAACAGTAAATACATAGCAACCAAGAGCATAACAGAACAACAGGCAGAGCTAGACATGTTCTAACATGGTGCTACACACTACCGACGAAGTGGGTAACATCCGGGAATGCTTTCCCGAAGTTTGGCATTTTCGGACAAACAAACCGGAGAGGAAAGCTTTGATGTTTGCTATGCTAGGGACGTGTGGCGGACGAACAGACCACGTATTCGGATTCGTCTCGACGTTTTGAGCAACTTTCATGTACAAAGTATTTTCATTTGACTTACGGATTATTTTATATGGTTTTTCAAAGTTTTAATCAAATTCTGAAATTAGTTTTAATTATTTTAATTACTAAATTCATTAGAAAAATGAATTATGACGTCATGCTAGCGTCAGCCCTGCGTCAGCGATCAACAGACCAGTTGACTGGTCAATGGGGCCCACACGGGGCCCACAGGCGGTGACAGGGCGTTGCCCAGTCAGCATCTGACTGGGTCAACAGGACCCAGGGGGCCCAGTGGCAGCGGCTGTGGGGAGGTCCACGTGGACAGCCACGTCAGCGACGCCGGAAGCGGCGCCGGAGTTGCTCCGGTGACTTCCTGCAGCGGCAAGCTCGCCGGAGACGCTCGGAAAACCGCTACGGGGCACCGTTTAGCGCGGTTCTTGCTGCGTTCGAAAGGTTACTCCACCCCGCATTCGTTGATGGCGGCAGAACGAGCAGGGGAGGTCGGCAGGGCTGCCGGCGTTGAGTCATGGCGCCTATATGGCTCGGATGTGTGACGGGGAAGGCGAAGCAGCGTGCTACGGGGCGAAAGGAAGGTCTGGGGAGGATCCCCGTGGTGCGGCGAGTTCAACGGGCTTGAGCCCGTGACCAAAAGGTCACCGGAGCCTCGCCGGCGGCAAGCTCCGCGGTGATGCGTTCGACCACGATGGGACAGACGGCTAGGGACCGCGCAAGGGCAGACGGAGAGAGGGACAAGGAAGGTGGTGGCTCACCGCGCGGCTACGGAAAGCCCTTGACGGCTTAGGAGCAGAAGCGCGTCGGAGAGGAGGAAGATCGCCGGCGACCGAGGTGGAGGGGGCGGCTCGATCCGTGGCCTGCGGTGCCCCTTGAGCTCGATGGCGAGGCGCAGTCGAGGTAGGGGTCGCCGGCGCGTCTCGTGGACGTGCTGGCGAAGCGCGGGGTGGCCGGTGGCCGCGGAGATGACGAAGACGTGGCGGCGATGGCGCTCGGAGGAGAGGGAGAGAGCTCGGTGAGGCCCGTGCAACGCTCCCCAGCCCCGATGGCTGCGCGGGGTTGACGAAGAAGAGGCCCACGAATCCCCAAGACTCGCTCCGGGGACGTGGGGTCGACGGTGGCCACGGCGAGACGAGTTGGCCGGCCGTGAACACGCTCGGCGAGGGGAAGGGAAGGAGACCTGATGGGGAAGAGGGAGAGGCGGAGTGGGAGAGGGGAGTGGGGTGGTGCAAGTGGAGGCGGGGATCGAGGAGGCGAGGAGGCGCAGGCCTTATCCCCTCGCCCGGGCGTCGCCGACAAAGCGGGTCCGGCGGGGACGGTGCCTGTAGCGACTCGGGTCGGGGAACAGTGCGAGGGGGAGGACGCGATCGGGGGAGTGTGGTCGGCCTGCTAGGATGGGCCGAAGCTCAAGGGGGGGGGTGGCCAGCTGGGCCAGTCGGCCCAGTTGAGGGGGGCCTTTTCCTTCTTCCTTTTTTTAAAACAGTTTATTTTCTGTTTTAGCTATTTTAGGCAACTTAGACATTTTGCAAAAATGTTGGTTCACAACCAATATTACTTGTGGATTATTTGGCACATGATGAACATTTTAGTTTTCATGTTTGAGCAATTTTGAATTTCACTCAGAAATTAAAATGGAATTCAACAGGAATTTGAAGTGGAATATTGATCAAAGTGACCAAACACTGTTATAGCAAAATGATTAGCTTGATCTCAGGGATTACTATAGCATCATTACACCGGGGTGTTACACCCCCTTCAGTCTTTTTCATGTCCCCTCCGCTCTTTGGTTTTGCCTCTTGTTAGCTAGACAGCTCGGAGCCGGCCTCTAGCTGTTACGAAGAGTGGCCGCGGAGTGGAGCGTACAGTACTCGGACTACAGGAGCAGATTCGACCGACTAGATACTCATAAAGGAAACGACCGAGTTGCCCAAGCAGTGTTCTCCCAGACGCTTTTTGCGTGGGGTGACCTCAAGCTTTTGCTCTCGCTTAGCCGGACAGCCGCGCTGCGGTCTGTGGCTGAGAGTGGGCCTTCGGTACCGTATGCGCTACTAAGCCGTCTGCAGGAACGAACGTATCGGGCTGAGCGGCCAGCCTCCGGGCCGAGACTAGCCGGCGCCGGGGCGAACAGTGATGCAACTGTAATAAAGGCGGAGGTGGTCCCCAAGGGTTGCTCGGGGCTATCCGGTTTTGCATGTGGTGCAAAAAATAAACAGGTGAGGAGCTCACATTGCTTTGACACGGACGAGGTGGAGGTTATCGATGACAGCCGGCGCGGCTTGGCGCTAGCGCGCCGACACACCCACTGGCGGTAGCCTTCGAGCCTCTGAGTGCTCGAAGGGGGGTCCCGGCCGGTCGGTCCCGATCGGCCAGGCGACAGAGCTGGACGCGACTGTGCCGCGTCGAGGCGAGCGGGATCGTCAGGCATGCACACCAGCCGGTCCGGTGTCGAAGTAGGCGGGCAGGCCAGCAAGCCACGCGACCCGCGTCTTTTTCTTCTTCTATCCTGCAACACATATTTTTTTTCTCAGGCGGCTTGGGCACTTTTTTTTGGCGAGCCGGCCTTCTGATTTGTTTTTTTGGCCGGGTCCAACCCCCCTCTGTTCTTTTTCTTTCGCGCGATGCAGTCGGCCGAAGCAGGAGCCGGGGAGCCTGTGCGCGCGTACAGGGCCGGCTGGCGGCGACCCGGCCGCGGTCAAGCGGGAGCCGGCGGGCGCGGCGGGAGCCGGCCAGCCGGCATGCGGGAAGCCGGTCGGTGCGAGGCGGCGAGCCTGGGCGGACGCGGGGCGCGGAGCTGGCGCCGTCTAACACGGGAGGACGGGGTCAGGTACGTGAGCCGGCCGCAGAGCAACGGTGGACGCCGACCATTAGGGAAGGGGCCGACGCGGGCGCGCAACTCCGGAATGGAGGAGGGCACGGCGACCTGGCGCGGGTGGAGCCAGCAAGAAGAGGGGCGGCGGGAGGCCGCACGCGTGGGAGCCGGCAGGGGCGCGGGGGGGACCCGGCGGGCGCGGCCCGGCCATGGGCGGAGTTGACCCGGCCGGCCACAGCGGAAGCAGCAGCGCAGGCCGGAGCCGGCGGGAGGCGGGGGCCGGAGCCAGCTCGGGCGGGAGCCGCCGGGCGCTGGAGGAGGACGCGGGCACGGATTGCTGCCGGCGCGGGCGTGCAGCGTGCTGGGTTGCGAGGCGGAGGCAGACCCGGCGGGCGCGGCGCGGGAGCCGGACCCGGCGCGGGGCGGCCGGGTCGACATGGGGAGCCGGACCCGGTGAGCGCGGT
>NC_041387.1:167031345-167048183 GCF_002162155.2 Triticum dicoccoides | reverse complement strand
CGGGGAGCCGGCTCGGAGCCGGCGCGGGGAGGCAAAGCCGTGGGCGGAGGCGGAGCCGGCCCAGGCGAAACCGGCGGGCGCGGGGCGTGGACGGCTGGGGACGACGAGGAGGTCACCGGGGCAGGCGACAGCGGCGCCGAAGGCCCTTGGTTGGGATGATGCCTAGCATACCGCAGAACGGAGGAAACGGCCTTGTGTTCGACCGGCCACGTTCGAAACGGGATCCTGTTCATCGGGAGGGATCTGGCATATGGCAAAACGGAGGAAACAGACTTCTGTTGGACCTCCTATGGTCGAAACGGGGTCCTGTTGATCGGGAGGGGTTTGGCATACTGCAAAACAGAGGAAACGGACTTGCGTTGGAGCGCGACGGCCGAAACGGGGGTCCTGTTCATCGGGAGGGGTGTGGCGTACCGCAAAACGGGACTCCACGGGATACTGTTCATCTCCACCGTCGACCTCCTCCAGCCTCCATGGGCTACTGTTCATCCACCGTCGACCTCCTCCAGCCTCCACCAGTGACTATTCATCCACAGGCTCCTATTCATCCAGCCTCCACCGTGCGCTACTCCATCGGCTATTGTTTAACCATGTAACGCCCACGATGCGGCTATATCTCCCACGTGTTGAAGCACGACTTAGAGGCATAACCGCATGGTGGTTTTGTCGCAAGAAGGGTCATCTTCACACAATCCCATGTAATGAACAAGAATGGGATAAAGAGAGTTGGCTTACAATCGCCACTTCACACAATACATAAATAATATCCATACATCATTCAAAATACACTCAAAGACCGACTACGGTCAAATCCAAATGAAAAGAAGATAACCCCAAATGCTAGATCCCCGATCGTCCCGACTGGGCTCCGCTACTGATCATCTGGAAACGAAACATAGTAACGATCAAGGTCCTCATCAAACCCCCACTTGAGCTCGGTTGCTCCACTTGCACTGGTATCCTCGGCACCTGCATCTGTTTTGGTAGAATCTGTGAGCCATGGGGACTCAGCAATCTCTCACCCGTGAGATCAAGACTATTTAAGCTCATAGGTAGGAAAAAGGGGAATATGGTGGAGCTGCAGCAAGCACTAAGCATATATGGAGGCTAACATACGCAAGTGAGAGCGAGAAGAGAAGCAACGCATCTGTCGAGAAGCTAGAAGCGATCAAGAAGTGATCCTGAAACTACTTACGTTCATACATAACCCAAACCGTGTTCACTTCCCGGACTCCACCGAGAAGAGACCATCACGGCTACACACACAGTTGATGCATTTTAATGAAGTCAAGT
Organism: Triticum dicoccoides; assembly: GCF_002162155.2. NCBI lineage: Eukaryota > Viridiplantae > Streptophyta > Magnoliopsida > Poales > Poaceae > Triticum > Triticum dicoccoides. The sequence goes on along the minus strand of NC_041387.1, from coordinate 167,046,890 downwards.
GTCAAGTTATCTACAACCGGACATTAACAAATTCCCATCTGCCTCATAACCGCGAGCACTGCTTTCGAAAGATAATAGACCCTGCAGGGGTGTCCCAACTTAGCCCATCATAAGCTCCCACGGTCAACGAAGGATATACCTTCTCCCGGGAAGACCCGATCAGTCTCGGAATCCCGGTTCGCAAGACATTTCGACAATGGTAAAACAAAACCAGCAAAGCCACCCGAAGTGCCGACAAATCCCGATAGGAGCTGCACATATCTCGTTCTCAGGGCACACCGGATGAGCCAGACGTCGGGTTGGCATAGACCCTTGTTGCCCAGGGGGCGCCGGACATCGCTCAGGTTGGACCAGCACTCGGAGGAGCACTGGCCCGGGGGGTAAATAAAGATGACCCTCGGGCTCGCGAAAACCCAAGGGAAAAAGGCTTAGGTGGCAAATGGTAAAACTAAGTTTGGGCCTTGCTGGAGGAGTTTTATTCAAAGCGAATTGTCAAGGGGGTCCCATAAATCACCCAACCGCGTAAGGAATGCAAAATCAAGGAACATAACACCGGTATGACGGAAACTAGGGCAAGAGTAGAACGACCACCTGAATTCTTCTGCTGGTAAGGCTGACGAAACGGAGGAGGAGGAAGGTAGAACTTTTGCTGCTTAGCTGCCACTTGAGAGGAAGAAGAAGACTGAACTGCATCCCTGATTCTCTTCTTAGAAGCCTCACACTTGAGCTGAGCACCTTCTTGCTTGAGTGCCATATTGTAGAATTGATCAAACTGAGTAGGCTCAACAAGAACGAGAGCTAACTGCAGATCCTCTCTAAGGCCACCTCTGAATTGATAGATCATACTCTTTTCATCAGGAACATCTTGTTTAGCAAAGCGAGCAAGTTTCTAAAACTGCTTGTTGTATTCATACACTAACATGTTGCCTTGCTTGAGATTGCGGAACTCCAGACGCTTACTCTCAACAACACTGGTAGGAATGTGGTGAGCTTTAAAGTCCCGACAGAAATCAGTCCAAGTAATCACTCGACCTCCTCTGGAATCCTTGTATTGCTGGAACCAATCAGCTGCTTGGTCCTTGAGCTGAAAAGAAGCGAACTTGACGTAGTCCTCAGGCCTGACATTGCTGCATTCAAAATGCTTGTTGATATCCACGAGCCAATCGTCGGCGTCTGTGGCCTCGACACAGTAGCTGAAAGACTTCTGCTGATTTGCAAGGAACTGGTTGAGGGTAGGAAACTGAGGCTGATGATTGAACTGCCCTTGACCTTGATTCCCTTGGTTGCCTTGGCCTTGGTTGCGCTCTTGCATCAGCTGAATCAACAACTGAGCGTTGGCGTTTGTGGTTGCCATCAAAGCTTGCCATGCCTCCGGAGGCGGAGGTGGAGGTGGAGGGTTCGCCTGACTCCCATCATTGCGTTACAGATTTTGACGCGTTGGCGGAGCCATCCTGAAGAGGGTGACATCCGTTAGCATCTTGATAGACGGATAGACAGGTTGAATCAACAGATAGAAATTGCAACATATAGTCTTCACAATAAACATTCGAACAAGGATGAACGAATGAATTCCCAAAGCTAACATCACACATCCATTAAGGTGAGAAGCCACTTGATAAGAGATCGATGAATGAAATAAACAAGGTACAACTGGAACAAATAATTGGTAAGGATTACCCAATCACAAACCAAATATCTGCGGAAGAAATGCTAGAGCTACTTGAATCCCACCTATAAACTCCCGAAACTTTCCGGTTATGCAATCAGGTGTTGGGGATACAGGGGAAGCAATATATCTCACCCAAACTAACAATCCCTACATCCAGCTGTATCCATCCGTCAACACATAACCAAGAAACCTTCGGAAATCGTGTACCTCAACCTTCAAAAAGCATCCGTTATACGAGTCATGGCAATACTCCCGAACTCCCCAGTACTGGGTGACGTCGAGGTTATCTCACCAACAACTGCATAAAAGAGATTTTCGATGTCGGCAAAACTCAGGTATTCTAGAACTGCAACGATAAAATTGTGACGACAACACCTCGGAGCTCAACTCCCTGGGACACTGCCCCAACCCCTAAATGTCAGGAGGCACCAAGAACAATGTTCTCGTCACAAAACCATCGGAATGATTCCAAGATACCCGCGTGATCCTAAATTTTTTTTAGTGAAATTTGAGAAGAGGAAAGTCAAAACATCTACGTCAGGAGACCTCCCCAGAGCGACGAAGGGACTGAGGAGTAAAAAGAATCCTACTCTCCGATATATATAATCCTAAGACTCAAAACATTTTTTGTTCTAGACTCAATAATGCCAGCAATCAATCAAGCAGGGGGCTCCTAAGTCGGGGATGGCTCTGATTACCAACTTGTAACGCCCACGATGCGGCTATATCTCCCACGTGTCGAAGCACGACTTAGAGGCATAACCGCATGGTGGTTTTGTCGCAAGAAGGGTCATCTTCACACAATCCCATGTAATGAACAAGAATGGGATAAAGAGAGTTGGCATACAATCGCCACTTCACACAATACATAAATAAGATCCATACATCATTCAAAATACACTCAAAGACCGACTACGGTCAAATCCAAATGAAAAGAAGATAACCCAAAATGCTAGATCCCCGATCGTCCCGACTGGGCTCCGCTACTGATCATCTGGAAACGAAACATAGTAACGACCAAGGTCCTCATCAAACTCCCACTTGAGCTCGGTTGTGCCACTTGCGCTGGTATCCTCGGTACTTGCATCTGTTTTGGTAGAATCTGTGAGCCACGGGGACTCGGCAATCTCTCACCTGCGAGATCAAGACTATTTAAGCTCATAGGTAGGAAAAAGGGGAATATGGTGGAGCTGCAGCAAGCACTAAGCATATATGGAGGCTAACATACGCAAGTGAGAGCGAGAAGAAAAGCAACGCATATGTCGAGAAGCTAGAAGCGATCAAGAAGTGATCCTGAAACTACTTACGTTCATACATAACCCAAACCGTGTTCACTTCCCGGACTCCGCCGAGAAGAGACCATCACGGCTACACACACAATTGATGCATTTTAATGAAGTCAAGTGTCAAGTTATCTACAATCGGACATTAACAAATTCCCATCTGCCTCATAACTGCGGGCACGGCTTTCGAAAGATAATATACCCTGCAGGGGTGTCCCAACTTAGCCCATCATAAGCTCTCACGGTCAACGAAGGATATACCTTCTCCCGGGAAGACCCGATCCGTCTCGGAATCCCGGTTCGCAAGACATTTTGAGAATGGTAAAACAAAACCAGCAAAGCCGCCCGAAGTGCCCACAAATCCCGATAGGAGCTGCACATATCTCGTTCTCATGGCACACCGGATGAGCCAGATGTCGAGTTGGCATAGACCCTGGTTGCCCAGGGGGCGCCGGACATCGCTCAGGTTGGACCAGCACTCGGAGGAGCACTGGCCCGGGGGGATAAATAAAGATGACCCTCGGGCTCGCGAAAACCCAAGGGAAAAAGGCTTAGGTGGCAAATGGTAAAACCAAGTTTGGGCCTTGCTGGAGGAGTTTTATTCAAAGCGAACTGTCAAGGGGGTCCCATAAATCACCCAACCGCGTATGGAACGCAAAATCAAGGAACATAACACCGGTATGATGGAAACTAGGGCGACAAGAGTGGGACAACCACCTGAGTTCTTCTGCTGGTAAGGCTGACCAAACGGAGGAGGAGGAAGGTAGAACTTTTGCTGCTTAGCTGCCACTTGAGAGGAAGAAGAAGACTGAACTGCATCCCTGATTCTCTTCTTAGAAGCCTCACACTTGAGCTGAGCACCTTCTTGCTTGAGTGCCATATTGTAGAATTGATCAAACTGAGTAGGCTCAACAAGAACGAGAGCTAACTGCAGATCCTCTCTAAGGCCACCTCTGAATTGATAGATCATACTCTTTTCATCAGGAACGTCTTGTTTAGCGAAGCGAGCAAGTTTCTGAAACTGCTTGTTGTATTCGTACGCTGACATGTTGCCTTGCTTGAGATTGCGGAACTCCAGACGCTTACTCTCAACAACACTGGTAGGAATGTGGTGAGCTTTAAAGTCCCGACAGAAATCAGTCCAAGTAATCACTCGACCTCCTCTGGAATCCTTGTATTGCTGGAACCAATCAGCTGCTTGGTCCTTGAGCTGAAAAGAAGCGAACTTGACGTAGTCCTCAGGCCTGACATTGCTGCATTCAAAATGCTTGTTGATATCCACGAGCCAATCGTCGGCGTCTGTGGCCTCGACACAGTAGCTGAAAGACTTCTGCTGATTTGCAAGGAACTGGTTGAGGGTAGGAAACTGAGGCTGATGATTGAACTGCCCTTGACCTTGATTCCCTTGGTTGCCTTGGCCTTGGTTGCGCTCTTGCATCAGCTGAATCAATAACTGAGCGTTGGCGTTTGTGGTTGCCATCAAAGCTTGCCATGCCTCCGGAGGCGGACGTGGAGGTGGAGGGTTCGCCTGACTCCCATCATTGTGTTACGGATTTTGACGCGTTGGCGGAGCCATCCTGAAGAGGGTGACATCCGTTAGCATCTTGATAGACGGATAGACAGGTTGAATCAACAGATAGAAATTGCAACATATAGTCTTCACAATAAACATTCGAACAAGGATGAACGAATGAATTCCCAAAGCTAACATCACACATCCATTAAGGTGAGAAGCCACTTGATAAGAGATCGATGAATGAAATAAACAAGGTACAACTGGAACAAATAATTGGTAAGGATTACCCAATCACAAACCAAATATCTGCGGAAGAAATGCTAGAGCTACTTGAATCCCACCTATAAACTCCCGAAACTTTCCGGTTATGCAATCAGGTGTTGGGGATACAGGGGAAGCAATATATCTCACCCAAACTAACAATCCCTACATCCAGCTGTATCCATCCGTCAACACATAACCAAGAAACCTTCGGAAATCGTGTACCTCAACCTTCAAAAAGCATCCGTTATACGAGTCATGGCAATACTCCCGAACTCCCCAGTACTGGGTGACGTCGAGGTTATCTCACCAACAACTGCATAAAAGAGATTTTCGATGTCGGCAAAACTCAGGTATTCTAGAACTGCAACGATAAAATTGTGACGACAACACCTCGGAGCTCAACTCCCCGGGACACTGCCACAACCCCTAAATGTCAGGAGGCACCAAGAACAATGTTCTCGTCACAAAACCATCGGAATGATTCCAAGATACCCGCGTGATCCTAAATTTTTTTTAGTGAAATTTGAGAAGAGGAAAGTCAAAACATCTACGTCAGGAGACCTCCCCAGAGCGACGAAGGGACTGAGGAGTAAAAAGAATCCTACTCTCCGATATATATAATCCTAAGACTCAAAACATTTTTTGTTCTAGACTCAATAATGCCAGCAATCAATCAAGCAGGGGGCTCCTAAGTCGGGGATGGCTCTGATTACCAACTTGTAACGCCCATGATGCGGCTATATCTCCCACGTGTCGAAGCACGACTTAGAGGCATAACCGCATGGTGGTTTTGTCGCAAGAAGGGTCATCTTCACACAATCCCATGTAATGAACAAGAATGGGATAAAGAGAGTTGGCATACAATCGCCACTTCACACAATACATAAATAAGATCCATACATCCTTCAAAATACACTCAAAGACCGACTACGATCAAATCCAAATGAAAAGAAGATAACCCAAAATGCTAGATCCCCGATCGTCCCGACTGGGCTCCGCTACTGATCATCTGGAAACGAAACATAGTAACGACCAAGGTCCTCATCAAACTCCCACTTGAGCTCGGTTGTGCCACTTGCGCTGGTATCCTCGGTACTTGCATCTGTTTTGGTAGAATCTGTGAGCCACGGGGACTCGGCAATCTCTCACCTGCGAGATCAAGACTATTTAAGCTCATAGGTAGGAAAAAGGGGAATATGGTGGAGCTGCAGCAAGCACTAAGCATATATGGAGGCTAACATACGCAAGTGAGAGCGAGAAGAAAAGCAACGCATATGTCGAGAAGCTAGAAGCGATCAAGAAGTGATCCTGAAACTACTTACGTTCATACATAACCCAAACCGTGTTCACTTCCCGGACTCCGCCGAGAAGAGACCATCATGGCTACACACACAATTGATGCATTTTAATGAAGTCAAGTGTCAAGTTATCTACAATCGGACATTAACAAATTCCCATCTGCCTCATAACTGCGGGCACGGCTTTCGAAAGATAATATACCCTGCAGGGGTGTCCCAACTTAGCCCATCATAAGCTCTCACGGTCAACGAAGGATATACCTTCTCCCGGGAAGACCCGATCCGTCTCGGAATCCCGGTTCGCAAGACATTTTGACAATGGTAAAACAAAACCAGCAAAGCCGCCCGAAGTGCCCACAAATCCCGATAGGAGCTGCACATATCTCGTTCTCATGGCACACCGGATGAGCCAGATGTCAAGTTGGCATAGACCCTGGTTGCCCAGGGGGCGCCGGACATCGCTCAGGTTGGACCAGCACTCGGAGGAGCACTGGCCCGGGGGGATAAATAAAGATGACCCTCGGGCTCGCGAAAACCCAAGGGAAAAAGGCTTAGGTGGCAAATGGTAAAACCAAGTTTGGGCCTTGCTGGAGGAGTTTTATTCAAAGCGAACTGTCAAGGGGGTCCCATAAATCACCCAACCGCGTATGGAACGCAAAATCAAGGAACATAACACCGGTATGATGGAAACTAGGGCGACAAGAGTGGGACAACCACCTGAGTTCTTCTGCTGGTAAGGCTGACCAAACGGAGGAGGAGGAAGGTAGAACTTTTGCTGCTTAGCTGCCACTTGAGAGGAAGAAGAAGACTGAACTGCATCCCTGATTCTCTTCTTAGAAGCCTCACACTTGAGCTGAGCACCTTCTTGCTTGAGTGCCATATTGTAGAATTGATCAAACTGAGTAGGCTCAACAAGAACGAGAGCTAACTGCAGATCCTCTCTAAGGCCACCTCTGAATTGATAGATCATACTCTTTTCATCAGGAACGTCTTGTTTAGCGAAGCGAGCAAGTTTCTGAAACTGCTTGTTGTATTCGTACGCTGACATGTTGCCTTGCTTGAGATTGCGGAACTCCAGACGCTTACTCTCAACAACACTGGTAGGAATGTGGTGAGCTTTAAAGTCCCGACAGAAATCAGTCCAAGTAATCACTCGACCTCCTCTGGAATCCTTGTATTGCTGGAACCAATCAGCTGCTTGGTCCTTGAGCTGAAAAGAAGCGAACTTGACGTAGTCCTCAGGCCTGACATTGCTGCATTCAAAATGCTTGTTGATATCCACGAGCCAATCGTCGGCGTCTGTGGCCTCGACACAGTAGCTGAAAGACTTCTGCTGATTTGCAAGGAACTGGTTGAGGGTAGGAAACTGAGGCTGATGATTGAACTGCCCTTGACCTTGATTCCCTTGGTTGCCTTGGCCTTGGTTGCGCTCTTGCATCAGCTGAATCAATAACTGAGCGTTGGCGTTTGTGGTTGCCATCAAAGCTTGCCATGCCTCCGGAGGCGGACGTGGAGGTGGAGGGTTCGCCTGACTCCCATCATTGTGTTACGGATTCTGACGCGTTGGCGGAGCCATCCTGAAGAGGGTGACATCCGTTAGCATCTTGATAGACAGATAAACAGGTTGAATCAACGGATAGAAATTGCAACATATAGTCTTCACAATAAACATTCGAACAAGGATGAACGAATGAATTCCCAAAGCTAACATCACACATCCATTAAGGTGAGAAGCCACTTGATAAGAGATTGATGAATGAAATAAACAAGGTACAACTGGAACAAATAATTGGTAAGGATTACCCAATCACAAACCAAATATCCGTGGGAAGAAATGCTAGAGCTACTTGAATCCCACCTATAAACTCCCGAAACTTTCCGGTTATGCAATCAGGTGTTGGGGATATAGGGGAAGCAATATATCTCACCCAAACTAACAATCCCTACATCCAGTTGTATCCATCCGTCAACACATAACCAAGAAACCTTCGGAAATCGTGTACCTCAACCTTCGAAAATCATCCGTTATACGAGTCATGGAAATACTCTCGAACTCCCCAGTACTGGGTGACGTCGAGGTTATCTCACCAACAACTGCATAAAAGAGATTTTCGATGTCGGCAAAACTCAGGTATTCCAGAACTGCAACGATAAAATTGTGACGACAACACCTTGGAGCTCAACTCCCCGGGACACTGCCACAACCCCTAAATGTTAGGAGGCACCAAGAACAATGTTCTCGTCACAAAACCATCGGAATGATTCCAAGATACCCGCGTGATCCTAAAAAAAATTAGTGAAATTTGAGAAGAGGAAAGTCAAAACATCTACATCAGGAGACCTCACCAGAGCGACGAAGGGACTGAGGAGTAAAAAGAATCCTACTCTCCGATATATATAATCCTAAGACTCAAAACATTTTTTGTTCTAGACTCAACAACGCCAGCAATCAATCAAGCAGGGGGCTCCTAAGTCGGGGATGGCTCTGATTACCAACTTGTAACGCCCACGATGCGGCTATATCTCCCACGTGTCGAAGCACGACTTAGAGGCATAACCGCATGGTGGTTTTGTTGCAAGAAGGGCCATCTTCACACAATCCCATGTAATGAACAAGAATGGGATAAAGGGAGTTGGCTTACAATCGCCACTTCACACAATACATAAATAAGATCCATACATCATTCAAAATACACTCAAAGACCGACTACGGTCAAATCCAAATGAAAAAAAGATAACCCCAAATGCTAGATCCCCGATCATCCCGACTGGGCTCCGCTACTGTTCATTTCGAAACGAAACATAGTAACGACCAAGGTCCTCATCAAACTCCCACTTGAGCTCGGTTGCGCCACTTGCGCTGGTATCCTCAGCACTTGCATCTGTTTTGGTAGAATCTGTGAGCCACGGGGACTCAGCAATCTCTCACCCGCGAGATCAAGACTATTTAAGCTCATAGGTAGGAAAAAGGGGAATATGGTGGAGCTGCAGCAAGCACTAAGCATATATGGAGGCTAACATACGCAAGTGAGAGCGAGAAGAGAAGCAACGCATCTGTCGAGAAGCTAGAAGCGATCAAGAAGTGATCCTAAAACTACTTACGTTCATACATAACCCAAACCGTGTTCACTTTCCGGACCCGCCGAGAAGAGACGGCTACACACACAATTGATGCATTTTAATGAAGTCAAGTGTCAAGTTATCTACAACCGGACATTAAAAAATTCCCATCTGCCTCATAACCGCGGGCACGACTTTCGAAAGATAATATACCCAGCATGGGTGTCCCAACTTAGCCCATCATAAGCTCTCACGGTCAATGAAGGATATACCTTCTCCCGGGAAGACCCGACCAGTCTTGGAATCCCGGTTCGCAAGACATTTCGACAATGGTAAAACAAAACCAGCAAAGCCGCCCGAAGTGCCGACAAATCCCGATAGGAGCTGCACATATCTCGTTCTCATGGCACAATGAGCCAGACGTCGGGTTGGCATAGACCCTGGTTGCCCAGGGGGCGCCGGACATCGCTCAGGTTGGACCAGCACTCGGAGCAGCACTAGCCCGGGGGGGGGGGGGTAAATAAAGATGACCCTCGGGCTCGCGAAAACCCAAGGGAAAAAGGCTTAGGTGGAAATGGTAAAACCAAGTTTGGGCCTTGCTGGAGGAGTTTTATTCAAAGCGAACTATCAAGGGGGTCCCATAAATCACCCAACCGCGTAAGTAATGCAAAATCAAGGAACATAACACCGGTATGACGGAAACTAGGGCGGCAAGAGTGGAACAAGACACCAGGCATAAGGCCGAGCCTTCCACCCTTTACCAAGTATATAAGGTGCATTAATTAAACAAGAGATATTGTGATATCCAAAAATATCCATGTTCCAACAAGAAACGAACTTCATCTTCACCTGTAACTAGCAACGCTATAAGAGGGGCTGAGCAAAAGCGGTGACATAGCCAAACAACGGTTTGCTAGGAAAGGATGGTTAGAGGCTTGACATGGAAATATGGGAGGCATGATAAACAATGACAGGTAGAGCTAACATAACGATAGAGCGAGCAACTAGCAAAGCAAAGATAGAAGTGATATCGAAGGTATGGTCATCTTGCCTGCAAAGTTCTCAGAGTTGTCGAAGGCTTGATCCTCGGAAGCGTTCTCAACAGGTTCCTCGTGCACGTACTCGTCTCCCGTATCTACCCAAAGCAATAACACAAGCAATGGAACCACAATCAAACATGGAGCAATGCACAAGCAACATGATGCAATACATGACATGATATGCGAGATGTGATATGCAATGCATATGCGGGCTCCGGAAGGGAAAATGATGAAAAAGGCATCAACTTGGCAAACCAAGTATGCCGCTGGAAAGATGAGATGATTTTGGTTGAAATTGATATAAAGATCACCGGAATCGGATGCACGGTTTGCAAATGGCAAGCAAAACAAGAATGCCACAAATCTGCGATTAACAGCATGATGCTACTTAGCATGCAACAAGAAACTATGCTACAGCTCCCCAATATAAAAACAAAGCATATGGAAGTGATCTACAGGAGATGCTTGACAAAAGAGGAACACTGAGCTACAGCTAAATCACACCATAGCAGGTTCAAACAAGTATGGGAAAAGTGCAAAAGATATCAGGTTGGACATGGCATAAACAGCATCAGGTAGCAATGTTCAGAGCAAGAAATCAACATGCTACAGGAACTTATAATAGCAAAACAAGGCATGACATGATTCTACTCAAAGCATAGAACAAAAATCCCTTACTGACCATGAGCCAAATAGGATCAGAAGATATGATGGCACACATGTAAACATAGCAAGTTTTGTTAACAGATTCAACAAACTGAGCATGGCATTGACAGAATTATGAAGGCATCTTCGCGAGCTCGATTCACTCACCACAAGTCATTGCATGACAAGATAAGCATAGCATCAGCAATAAGACATATTTATGAAGCTATCCATGGCAAGAACAAGTTCATAGCATGCAAGGATCAACTACAACATTGGCAAAATTGAATAACATGTAAACAATCTGCCAGGAAACATTTTGTAGCAAAAGTAGAGCACGAAAATGACATGCTAGACTACTCCATAATTTCAAACAGGGGCATCAATGGATAGAGCATAACTATATGTTCAAAACATCCTTACTGAAGTATCTCAAAATATGCATGTATCTCTCTGTAGCATCATGTTTACATGGCAACAAAATAACAGTAGAACAGGGACTAAAATCAGCAACAGCACGAGGCCTATTTTGCATGCTTGTGCTAGTCACCACATTGATCACACAAATAAATGGTAAGCACCTCTGTAAAGATGGCATGGCATAGTTCAAAACATATGTAGGGCTCAAGTTCATAAGATGCACACATCAATCATGGCAAAAATGACAAAAGTGCATGTTCTGGTAAGAATCTGAAACTAACATCACATAGCCCTCTTCCAACAGCATTTCGGGCATCAAGATGAGCTCAAATGAAAATGATGCAACGAGATAAAATGATTTACTCGTCGAGACGAACAATTCGGTATGCTACACGCCCAAAACGGATATGCAATCAGGTGTTGGGGATATAGGGGAAGCAATATATCTCACCCAAACTAACAATCCCTACATCCAGTTGTATCCATCCGTCAACACATAACCAAGAAACCTTCAGAAATCGTGTACCTCAACCTTCGAAAAGCATCCGTTATACGAGTCATGGCAATACTCCCGAACTCCCCTGTACTGGGTGACGTCGAGGTTATCTCACCAACAACTGCATAAAAGATATTTTCAATGTCGGCAAAACTCAGGTATTCTAGAACTGCAACGATAAAATTGTGATGACAACACCTCGGAGCTCAACTCCCCAGGACACTGCCACAACCCCTAAATGTCAGGAGGCGCCAAGAACAATGTTCTCATCACAAAACCATCAGAACGTTTCCAAGATACCCGCGTGATCCTAAAAAAAATTAGTGAAATTTGAGAAGAGGAAAGTCAAAACATCTACGTCGGGAGACCTCACCAGAGCGACGAAGGGACTGAGGAGTAAAAAGAATCCTACTCTCCGATATATATAATCCTAAGACTCAAAACATTTTTTGTTCTAGACTCAACAACGCCAGCAATCAATCAAGCAGGGGGCTCCTAAGTCGGGGATGGCTCTGATTACCAACTTGTAACGCCCACGATGCGGCTATATCGCCCACGTGTCGAAGCACGACTTAGAGGCATAACCGCATGGTGGTTTTGTCGCAAGAAGGGTCATCTTCACACAATCCCATGTAATGAACAAGAATGGGATAAAGAGAGTTGGCTTACAATCGCCACTTCACACAATACATAAATAAGATCCATACATCATTCAAAATACACTCAAAGACCGACTACAGTCAAATCCAAATGAAAAGAAGATAACCCCAAATGCTAGATCCCCGATCGTCCCGACTGGGCTCCGCTACTGATCATCTGGAAACGAAACATAGTAACGACCAAGGTCCTCATCAAACTCCCACTTGAGCTCGGTTGCGCCACTTGCGCTGGTATCCTCGGCACCTGCATCTATTTTGGTAGAATCTGTGAGCCACGGGGACTCAGCAATCTCTCACCCGCGAGATCAAGACTATTTAAGCTCATAGGTAGGAAAAAGGGGAATATGGTGGAGCTGCAGCAAGCACTAAGCATATATGGAGGCTAACATACGCAAGTGAGAGCGAGAAGAGAAGCAACGCATCTGTCGAGAAGCTAGAAGCGATCAAGAAGTGATCCTGAAACTACTTACGTTCATACATAACCCAACCCATGTTCACTTCCCGGACTCCGCCGAGAAGAGACCATCACGGCTACACACACAGTTGATGCATTTTAATGAAGTCAAGTGTCAAGTTATCTACAACCGGACATTAACAAATTCCCATCTGCCTCATAACCGCGGGCATGGCTTTCGAAAGATAATATACCCTGCAGGGGTGTCCCAACTTAGCCCATCATAAGCTCTCACGGTCAATGAAGGATATACCTTCTCCCGGGAAGACCCGATCAGTCTCGGAATCCCGGTTCGCAAGACATTTCGACAATGGTAAAACAAAACCAGCAAAGCCGCCCGAAGTGCCGACAAATCCCAATAGGAGCTGCACATATCTCGTTCTCATGGCACACCGGATGAGCCAGACGTCAGGTTGGCATAGACCCTGGTTGCCCAGGGGGCGCCGGACATCGCTCAGGTTGGACCAGCACTCGGAGCAGCACTAGCCCGGGGGGTAAATAAAGATGATCCTCAGGCTCGCGAAAACCCAAGTGAAAAAGGCTTAGGTGGAAATGGTAAAACCAAGTTTGGGCCTTACTGGAGGAGTTTTATTCAAAGCGAACTGTCAAGGGGGTCCCATAAATCACCCAACTGCGTAAGGAACGCAAAATCAAGGAACATAACACCGGTATGACGGAAACTAGGGCGGCAAGAGTGGAACAAGACACCAGGCATAAGGCCGAGCCTTCCACCCTTTACCAAGTATATAAGGTGCATTAATTAAACAAGAGATATTGTGATATCCAAAAATATCCATGTTCCAACAAGGAACGAACTTCATCTTCACCTGTAACTAGCAACGCTATAAGAGGGGCTGAGCAAAAGCGGTGACATAGCCAAACAACGGTTTGCTAGGAAAGGATGGTTAGAGGCTTGACATGGAAATATGGGAGGCATGATAAATAATGGCAGGTAGAGCTAACATAACGATAGAGCGAGCAACTAGCAAAGCAAAGATAGAAGTGATATCGAAGGTATGGTCATCTTGCCTACAAAGTTCTCAGAGTTGCCGAAGGCTTGATCCTCGTAAGCGTTCTCAACAAGTTTCTCGTGCACATACTCATCTCCCGTATCTACCCAAAGCAAGAACACAAGCAATGGAACCACAATCAAACATGGAGCAATGCACAAGCAACATGATGCAATACATGACATGATATGCGAGATGTGATATGCAATGCATATGCGGGCTCCGGAAGGGAAGATGATGAAAAAGGCATCAACTTGGCAAACCAAGTATGCCGCTGGAAAGATGAGATGATTTTGGTTGAAATCGATATAAAGATCACCGGAATCGGATGCACGGTTTGCAAATGGCAAGCAAAACAAGAATGCCACAAATCTGCGATTAACAGCATGATGCTACTTAGCATGCAACAAGAAACTATGCTACAGCTCCCCAATATAAAAACAAAGCATATGGAAGTGATCTACAGGAGATGCTTGACAAAAGTGGAACACTGAGCTACGGCTAAATCACACCATAGCAGGTTCAAACAAGTATGGGAAAAGTGCAAAAGATATCAGGTTGGACATGGCATAAACAGCATCAGGTAGCAATGTTCAGAGCAAGCAATCAACATGCTACAGGAACTTATAATAGCAAAACAAGGCATGACATGATTCTACTCAAAGCATAGAACAAAAATCCCTTACTGACCATGAGCCAAAAAGGATCAGAAGATATGATGGCACCCATGTAAACGTAGCAAGTTTCGTTAACAGATTCAGCAAACTGAGCATGGCATTGACAGAATTATGAAGGCATCTTCGCGAGCTCGATTCACTCACCACAAGTCATTGCATGACAATATAAGCATAGCATCAGCAATAAGACATGTTTATGAAGCTATCCATGGCAAGAACAAGTTCATAGCATGCAAGGATCAACTACAACAACATTGGCAAAACTGAATAACATGTAAACAATCTGCCAGGAAACATTTTGTAGCAAAAGTAGAGCACGAAAATGACATGCTAGACTACTCCATAATTTCAAACAGGGACATGAATGGACAGAGCATAACCATATGTTCAAAACATCCTTACTGAAGTATCTCAAAATATGCATGTATCTCTCTGTAGCATCATGTTTACATGGCATCAAAATAACAGCAAAACTGGGACTAAAATCAGCAACATCACGAGGCCTATTTTGCATGATTGTGCTAGTCACCACATTGATCACACAAATAAATGGTAAGCACCTCTGTAAAGATGGCATGGCATAGTTCAAAACATATGCAGGGCTCAAGTTCATAAGATGCACACATCAATCATGGCAAAAATGACAAAAATGCATGTTCTGGTAAGAATCTGAAACTAACATCACATAGCCTTCTTCCAACAATATTTCGGGCATCAAGATGCGCTCAAATGAAAATGATGCAATGAGATAAAATGATGTACTCGTCGATACGGACAATTCGGTACGCTACACGCCCAAAACGGAGCCACGGGTGCAAAGATACGGTGTGATGAACAAGTCATAAAAATACTGCAGACTTGGAGGAAAACGATGTCAACCTAGGGTTTATTCCAGATCTGGATCCGGCTCGGGCGCGCGGATCGAGGCAGGCCGGAGCCTCGCCGGAGATGCTGGTCAGGAGGGGGCCCGAGAGGAGCTCGGGGAAGCTGGGGCGCCCGGATCCGGCGGAGGTCGGCGGCGGCAACCGCGACGGGGGCCGGCGGCGTCGGCCGG
>NC_041387.1:167012501-167030845 GCF_002162155.2 Triticum dicoccoides | reverse complement strand
CTCGGGCCCGGCGGGCTTCGGCGGTGGGAGGCGGCGGCGCGCCACGTGGCGGCCTGCGATTGGCGCGGGCACGGCGGCGGATGCGTATGGCCCGATCCGGACGTGTCCGGCGGCGCGAGGGGAGCGGTAGCTAGGGTTTTTGCCCGAAAATTTCGGGGATGGACACATATTTATAGGTAGAGGGAGCTAGGAGACTCCAAATGGAGTGCGGTTTTCGCCCACACGATCGTGATCCGACGACGGAGAGCATGGAAGTGACTTAGATGGGTTATTGGGCTGTTTTGGAGGGGTGTTGGTCTGCAACCCAAAAGAGGCCTTTGCGGTTATCCGGTTAACCGTTGGAGTATCAAACGACCTCCAAATGGCACGAAACTTGACAGGCGGTCTACCGGTGCTATACCAGGGCCACTTGGCAAGGCTCGGTCCATTCTGAGAACGTTTAACACCCGCACACGAAAAGAGACAAAAGGGGTGCGCCGGTGCACGTGGGAGTGTCGGATTGCAAAACGGATAACGGGGAAAATGCTCGGATGCATGAGACTACGTATGCAAATGAGATGCACATGATGACATGATATAAGATGCATGACATGATCAAAATGCAAAACAAAAGGCAAAAACCCAACCATGGAGGGAATATCATAACACATAGCCGAAAATGGCAAGAGTTGGAGTTACAAAGATGGAAAGTTACATCCGGGGTGTTACAAACCAGCCCTCTCCACGGGCTATTGTTCAACCACCCCTCCACGGGCTACTGTTCATCCAGCCCTCTACCGGCTACTGTTCATCCAGCCCTCCACGGGGCCGTCCTATTCATCCAGCCCTCCACAGGGTCTTGTTCATCCACCCCCGACCGGCTCGATCGAGGTCCTGTTCATCCAGAGGCAACACCATGGGCTCATGTCATCCACCCCCACCGAGAAATGCCATCCACCCCCCCCCAGCAACACTCACTGTTCATCTAGAGGCAGCATCGATCGGCTTTAGTTAGCAGCAGTAGCGAAGGAATCACTCGGGTTCAGTAACATAGCTAGTGCAATGGCTTGGGTTCAGTTAGAGCCCAACGCCTCGCTCGGGTTCAGTTAGAGCCCAACACCTCACACACACGCGCGTACGTGTACGAGAGAAACGCGCATCGCTCGGCCCCCGACCACCTACCATAACCGGGAACTCCCCGAAATTTTCCTCGCCCTCGCTTCTACCACGGGTTTTTCCGTCATGGCCGGCCCAAAGAATGTCATGCAGCTGCGTCTCCGGCCCGCCCAGGACGAAAAACCCATTTTCTGTCATATTTTTTATCATAGAAGTAGGAGCCCACCACATCTATGATGATACCAGGTTTTGTCACAATTATCGTCATAGAAGTGTCATAAGTATGACAATTTTTTTCATTCGGCCCAAAATGTCACGGATGTGTATTTTTTTGTAGTGCATATTCATGGTATTGATGCCAAAAGATGCAAAGGTGCTAACAAACTTGATGGACTTTTGGAATCACTTGATTATGAATCATTTGATGCTTGCGAACTTTGCCTTATGGGCAAGATGACTTAAACTCCGTTCTCCGGAACGATGGAACGAGCTAGTGACTTATTGGAAATAATACATACCGATGTATGCGGGTCCAATGAGTGTTGATGCTTGTGGCGGGTATCGTTATTTTCTGACCTTCACAGATGATTTGAGCAGATATGAGTATATGTACTGAATGAAACACAAGTCTGAAACATTTGAAAAGTTCAAAGAATTTCAGAGTGAAGTGGAGAATCATCGTAACAAGAAAATAAAGTTTCTACGATCTGATCGTGGAGGAGAATATTTGAGTTATGAGTTTGGCCTTCATTCAAAACAATGTGGAATAGTTTCACAGCTCACGCCGCCTCGAACACCACAACGTAATGGTGTGTCCGAACATCTTAACCGCACTTTATTGAATATGGTGCAATCTATGATGTCTCTTACCGATTTACCACTATTGTTTTGGGATTATGCATTAGAAACAGCTACATTCATGTTAAACAGGGCACCATCAAAATCCATTGAGACGACGCCTAATGAATAGTGGTTTGGCAAGAAACCAAAGCGTTTCTTAAAGTTTGGGGCTGCGATGCTTATGTGAAAAAGCTTCAACCTGATAAGCTCGAACCCAAATCGGATAAGTGCATCTTCATAGGATACCCAAAGGAAATTGTTGGGTACACCTTCTATCACAGATCCGATTGCAAAATTTTTGTTCCTAAGAATGGATTCTTTCTAGAGAAGGAGTTTCTCTCGAAAGAAGTGAGTGGGAGGAAAGTAGAGCTTGATGAGGTAATTGTACCTTCTCCCAAATTGGAAAGTAGTTCATCACAGAAATCAGTTCTAGTGATTCCTACACCAATTAGTGAGGAAGCTAATGATGATGATCATGAAACTTCAGATCAAGTTACTATCGAACCTCGTAGGTCTTCTAGAGTAAGATCCGCACCAGAATGGTACGATAATCCTGTTCTGGAAGTCATGTTACTAGACCATGATGAACCTATGAACTATGAGGAAGCGATGATGAGCCCAGATTCCGCGAAATGGCAGGAAGCCATGAAATCTGAGATGGGATCCATGTATGAGAACAAAGTATGGACTTTGATTGACTTGCCCGACGATCGGCAAGTCATTGAGAATAAATGTATCTTCAAGAGGAAGACGGACATTGATGGTAGTGTTACTATCCACAAAGCTCGAATTGTCGCAAAAGGTTTCGACAAGTTAAAGGTGTTGACTACGATGAGATTTTCTCACTCGTTGTGATGCTTAAGTTTGTCTGAACCATGTTAGCAATCACCACATTTGATGAAATATAGCAAATGGAAGTCAAAACTGCATTTCTTAATGGATTTCTTAAGGAAGAGTTGTATATAATACAACAAGAAGGTTTTGTCAATCCTAAAGGTGCTAACAAAGTGTGCAAGCTCCAGCGATCCATTTATGGGTGGTGCAAGCCTCTCGGAGTTGGAATAAATGCTTTGATAGTGTGATCAAAGCATATGGTTTTATACAGACTTTTGGAGAAGCCTGTATTTACAAGAAAATGAGTGGGAGCTCTGTAGCATTTCTAATATTATACGTGGATGACATATTGTTGATTGGAAATGATATATAATTTCTGGATAGCATAAAGGGATACCTGAATAAGAGTTTTTCAATGAAAGACCTCGGAGAAGCTGCTTACATATTGGGCATCAAGATCTATAGAGATAGATCAAGACACTTGATAAGTTTTTAAAATGAGTATACATCTTGACAAGTTTTTGAAAGAGTTCAAAATGGATCAGTCAAAGAAGGAGTTCTTGTCTGTATTACAAGGTGTAAAATTGAGTAAGACTCAAAGCCTGACCACGGCAGAAGATATAAAGAGAATGAAAGTCATTCCCTATGCTCAGTCATAGGTTCTATAAAGTATGCTATGCTATGTACCAGACCTATTGTGTACCTTGCCATGAGTTTGGCAAGGGGGTAAAATAGTGATCTAGAAGTAGATCACTAGACGGCGGTCAAAATCATACTTAGTGAGGACTAAGGAAATGTTTCTCGGTTATGGGGGTGATAAAGAGTTCGTCGTAAAGAGTTACATCAATCCAAGATTTTACACCGATCCAGATGGCACCGAGTCTCAATCTGGATATATATTGAAAGTGGGAGCAATTAGCTAGAGTAGCTCCATGCAGAGCATTGTAGACATAGAATATTTGCAAAATACATATGTGCCAGACTCGTTGACTAAAATTCTCTCACGAGAAAAACATGATCACACCTAAGTACTCTTTGGGTGTTAATCACATAGCGATGTGAACTAGATTATTGACTCTAGTAAACCCTTTGGGTGTTGGTCACATGGCGATGTGAAACTATTGGTGTTAAATCACATGGTGATGTGAACTAGATTATTGACTCTAATGCAAGTGGGAGAATGAAGGAAATATGCCCTAGAGGCAATAATAAATTTATTATTTATTTCCTTATTTCATGATAAATGTTTATTATTCATGCTAGAATTGTATTAACCGGAAACTTAGTACATGTGTGAATACATAGACAAAACATATAGTCCCTAGTATGCCTCTACTTGACTAGCTCGTTAACCAAAGATGGTTATGTTTCCTAACCACAGATATGTGTTATCATTTGATGAACGGGATCACATCAATAGGAGAATGATGTGATGGACATGACCCATCCGTTAGCTTAGCATTATGATCATGTCAGTTTCATTGCTACTGCTTTCTTCATGACTTATACATGTTCCTCATACTATGAGATTATGCAACTCCCGAATACCGGAGGAACACTTTTTGTGCTACCAAACGTCACAACGTAAAAGGGTGATTATAAAGGTGCTCTATAGGTGTCTCTGAAGGTGATGGTTGGGTTGGCATAGATTGAGATTAGGATTTGTCACTCCATGTTTCGGAGAGGTATCTCTGGGCCCTCTCGGTAATGCTCATCACTATAAGCCTTGCAAGCAATGTGACTAGTGAGTTAGTTGCGGGATGAAGTATTACGAAACGAGTAAAGAGACTTGCCGGTAACGAGATTGAACTAGGTATTGAGATACCGACGATCGAATCTTGGGCAAGTAACATACCAATGACAAAGGGAACAACATATGTTGTTATGCGGTTTGACCGATAAAAATCTTCGTAGAATATGTGGGAGCCAATATGAGCATCCAGGTTCCGCTATTGGTTATTGACCGGAGATGTGTCTTGGTCATGTCTACATAGTTCTCGAACCCGTAGGGTCCACACGCTTAACATTTGATGACGATCGGTATTATGAGTTTATGTGTTTTGATGTACCGAAGGTTGTTCGGAGTCCCGGATGAGATCACAGACATGACGAGGAGTCTTGAAATGGTCGAGACATAAATATTGATATATTGGAAGGTTATATTCGGACACCAGAAAGGTTCTGAGGGTCACCGGATAAATACCGGAGTACCGGGGAGTTACCGGAACCCCCCGGGGGGGTCAATGGGCCTTCATGAGCCTTAGTGGAAATAGAGGGAAGCAAGGGAGCTGTGGGGCATGCCCCCTAGGCCCAAATCAAATTGCTTTAGGGCTTGGGGGGCCGGCCCCCTCTTTCCTTCTCCCCTCCTCCTCTTTCCTTCCCCTCCTAGTTGGACTAGGAAAGGGGGAACCTACTCCTAGTTGGAGTAGGATTCCCCCCTTGGGGCGCACCCTATGAGGCTGCCGGCCCCCTCCCCTTGCTCCTTTATATGCGGGGGAGGGGGGCACCCCTATGACACACAAGCTTCTCTTAACCATGTGCGGTGCCCCCCTCCACAGTTACACACCTTGGTCATATCGTCGTAGTGCTTAGGCGAAGCCCTGCGCCGGTAACTTCATCATCACCGTTGCCACGCCATCATGCTAACAAAACTCTCCCTCGGCCTCAACTGGATCAAGAGTACGAGGGACGCCATCAAGCTGAACGTGTGCTGAACACGGAGGTGTCATACGTTCGGTACTTGATCGGTTGGATCATGAAGAAGTTCGACTACATCAACCGTGTTATTGAAACGCTTCCGCTTTCGGTCTAGGAGGGTACGTGGATACACTCTCCCCTCTCGTTGCTTTGCATCACCTAGATCTTGCATGATCGTAGGAATTGTTTTGAAATTACCGCGTCCCCCAACATCAAACTCATCCTTGAAACCTGCATGTATCATGAATTGATCCAACGGCCATTCGCAAGGCCATATTCGAGCTTCTCTTGGTGGTTCAATGTTCGGCTCACATATCGCGAGCCTTGGGTCTTGCTTCCTAGAGGAACCACCTTGGTAAATATTCTTAAACATTTTTCTTAAAAAATCTAAAACTTTTAGTGACTCAAAATAAAAGTGAACCAAAGTCAACAAGATTGATAGCAACTACTCTGACAAGTGCCTAGAGGCTAAATCATGCATCAAAACTACTTTGGACCATATAAATTTGACATGCAAGCTCAAGAACAAGGTCACTTAAGCAGCAAATTTTTTCAATAAATAAAGCACTAGAACAAAAACTAATTGGACCATTAGAGGAGTCGCATACCAAAGAACAATTCCCCAAAATAGTTTTGCAAATGGAGCTTTGCACAAGGAGATCGAAAATGGCAGCAGGATGAGCAAGAACACGGGTTTGAGCTACGGGATGATTTTTTCTGGAGGAAGACGAAGTGGATGGGTGATGGAATAAGTGATGGGGACCCACGTGGGACCTACAAGGTAGGGGGTGAACCCAGGGGGTAGGGCACGCCCTCCACCCTTGTGGTCCACTAGTGCAGCTCCCTGGTGCATTCTCAGTGCCAGAAATTTTAAAGTATTCTATAAAAAATCATACTAAATTTTCAGGGCATTTGGAGAACTTTTATTTTCGGGACATTTTTTATCGCACGGATAATTCAGAAAATAGACGGATAATACTATTTTTTCTTTATTTATTCTAAATAACAGAAAGTAAAAGGTGGGTACAGAAAGTTGTGCTTTCTATATTCATCCATCTCATGCCCATCAAAAGGAATCCATTAACCAGGTTGATCAAGTATTATTAACAAACTTCTTTCGAATAACATGAAACCGGAGAATTTTTGAATAACACTAAGTTACCTCAATGAGGATAAGCATGTCCCCAACAATAAGAATATCATATTTCCTTTTGCAGTAGGAAGAGGGAATTTAAAACCTCCAATAGCAATAGTAGAAATATTTTCAATAGAATTGATACTATGAACTTGAGGTTGTTTCTTCGGAAAATGCACCGCATGCTCATTCCCATTAACATGAAAAGTGGCATTGCCTTTGTTGCAATCAATAACAGCCCCTGCAGTATTCAAAAAGGGTCTACCAAGGATGATCGACATACTGTCGTCCTCGGGAATATCAAGAATAACAAAGTACGTTAAGATAGTAATGTTTGCAACCACAACAAGCACATCCTCACAAATACTGATGGGTATAGCAGTTGATTTATCAGCCATTTGCAAAGAGATTTCAGTAGGTGTGAACTTATTCAAATCAAGTCTATGATATAAATAGAAAGGCATAACACTAACACCGTCTCCTAGATCACATAAAGCAGTTTTAACATAGTTTCTTTTAATGGAGCATGGTATTGTTGGTATTCTTGGATCTCCAAGTTTCTTAGGTATTCCACCCTTAAAAGTGTAATTAGCAAGCATGGTGGAAATTTCAGCTTCATGTATCTTTCTTTTATTTGTCATCATATCTTTCTTATACTTAGCATAAGGAGACATTTTCAGAATAGCAGTCAAACGCATACGCAAAAAGACACATCTAAACATTTCAACAAAGCGCTCAAAATCCTCACCATCCTTTTTCTTGGATGGCTTAGGAGGAAAGGGCATGGGTTTCTGAACCCAAGGTTCTCTTTCTTTACCATGTTTCCTAGCAACGAAGTCTCTCTTATCATAACATTGATTCTTTGATTGTGGGTTATCAAGATCAACAATAGGTTCAGTATCTACATCATTATAATTACTAGGTTGAGCATCAACATGAACATCATCGTTAACATTATCACTAGGTTCATGTTCATCACCAGATTATGTTTAGCATCAGAAATAGAAACATCATTTCGATTCTAAGTGTGTCTATAGTAGGTTCACTAGAAGCATGCAAAGTCCTACCAGTTTTCTTTTTCTTTTTATTATTAGGACTAGGTGCATCAGTATTAATTCTCTAAGAATCTTGCTCAATCTCTTATGTTGGCCTTCAAGATACAAAGGTTCCTGGGTGATTTTACCACCTCTAGTCATAACCCTAACAGCATTATCATTGTTCTTACTATTCAACTCATTGAGCAAATCATCCTATGCCTTAAGTACTTGTTCTACTTGAGTTCTAACCATGGAGGCATGCTTACTGATAATCTTAAGATCACTAACAGTTCTACTCATATAGTCACCCAAGCAGTCAAGCATGTAAGCATTACATTTCAATTGTCTACTAACATAAGCATTGAAATTTTCTTGTTTAACAATAAAATTATCAAACTCATCCAAGCATTGGCTAGCAGACTTATTATGAGGAATATCACCTTCATAAAATCTATATATAGAGAGAGAGAGTTTACCTCTACTACCTGTGTCGGGTTATCAAGACCATGTATTTCTTCAATAGGCGATAAATTCTTAACATCTTCAGATTTAATACCTTTTTCTTTCATAGATTTCTTTGCCTCTTGCATATCTTCAGGACTGAGAAATAGAATACCTCTTTTCTTCGGAGTTGGCTTAGGAGTTGGTTCAGGAAGTGTCCAATCATTATTATTCAATAGCAATTCAGCCTGTTCAACAATTTGTTCCCTGAAAACACAACCAGCACAACTATCTAGGTGGTCCCTAGAAGCGTCGGTTAGTCCATTATAAAAGATATCAAGTGTTTCATTTTTCTTGAGAGGATGATCAGGCAAAGCATTAAGTAATTGGAGAAGGCTCCCCCAAGCTTGTGGGAGACTCTCTTCTTCAATTTGCACAAAGTTAAATATTTCCTGTAAGGCAGCTTGTTTCTTATGAGCGGGGAAATATTTTTTAGAGAAGTAGTAAATCATATCCTGGGGACTACACACACAACCAGGAGCAAGAGAATTAAACCATATCTTAGCATCACCCTTTAACGAGAAAGGAAACAACTTAAGAATATAGTCATAGCAAATTTTTCCTCATGAGCAAATAGGGTGGCTATATCATTCAATTTAGTAAGATGTGACACAACAGTTTTAGATTCATAACCATAGAAAGGATCAGATTCAACCACAGTAATTAACTCAGGATCGACAAAGAATTCATAATCCTTATCAGTAAGAAAGATAGGTGAAGTAGCAAACTTAGGATCATATTGCATTCTAGCATTCAAAGATTTTCCTTTCCACTTGCATAATAACTTCTTAAGATCATCTCTATCCTTACAAGCAAGAAAGTCCCTAGCTACCTATCCATCCATAACATAGCCCTCGGGCATAACAGGAAGTTCATATCTAGGAGACCTAGGTCTAATAGGTGTTTCAAAGTTTCCAGTTTCAATAATTTCATCAGTTTTAGAAATATCATCATCTTCAGCATAATCAATAGTTCTAACTCTAGCAAGATGCTCATCAAGTAATTCACCCAGTGGCACAATTTTATCAAGCAAAGTAGTAGCATCATAAGCATCATTCATAGCAGAAGTAGCATCATCAATAACATGCGACATATTAGAATCAATAGCAGGTGTAGGTCTCGCAAACTTACTCAAAACAGAAGGTGAATCAAGTGCATAGCTAGATGGAAGTTCCTTACCTCCCCTTGTAGTAGAGGAAAAAAAATCTTGGTTCAAATTCCTCATAGTGATCAACAGATATAAATCCCAAGTGACTCAAAGAATAGAGCTATGCTCCCTGGCAAAGGCGCCAGAAATTCTTACTGCTACTTCTTGAGCTTGCGTTGATTTTTCCCTCGAAGAGGAAAGGGTGATGCAGCAAAGTAGAGATAAGTATTTCCCTCAGTTTGAGAACCAAGGTATCAATCTAGCAGGAGAAGAACACACAAATCACCAATACCTGCACAAACAATGAAACAACTTGCCCCCAATGCAAGAGAAAGGTGACTCAAGTGACTCGGAGAATAGAGTTATGCTCCCCGGCAACAGCGCC
The DNA here is from genome assembly GCF_002162155.2 of Triticum dicoccoides. NCBI lineage: Eukaryota > Viridiplantae > Streptophyta > Magnoliopsida > Poales > Poaceae > Triticum > Triticum dicoccoides. The sequence continues at coordinate 167,021,174 of NC_041387.1, read as the reverse complement.
AGAAAAAGCTCTTGATAACCCACAAGTATAGGGGATCGCAACAGTTTCCGAGGGTAGAGTATTCAACCCAAATTTATTGATTTGATACAAGGGGAGCCAAAGAATATTCTCAAGTATTAGCAGCTGAGTTGTCAATTCAACCACACCTGAAAAACTTAATATCTGTAGCAAAGTATTTAGTAGCAAAGTAGTATGGAAGTAACAGTAACAGTAGCAAATATAACAGTACCATTTTTGAAGCAATTGTAACAGTGGCAACGGAAAAGTAACTTAGCAAAGATCAGTATGTGAAAAGCTCGTAGGCAATGGATCAATGATGGATAATTATGTCAGATGGCATTCATCATGTAACAGTTATAACCTAGGGTGACACAGAACTAGCTCCAATTCATCAATATAATGTAGGCATGTATCCCAAATATAGTCATACGTGCTTATGGAGAAGAACTTGCAGGACATCTTTTGTCCTACCCTCCCGTGGAAGCGGGGTCCTAATGGAAACTAAGGGACATTAAGGCCTCCTTTTAATAGAGAACCGGAACAAAGCAATAGCACTTAGTGAATACATGAACTCCTCAAACTATGGTAATCACCAGAAAGAATCCCAATTATTGTCACCTTGGGGTATGCGGATCATAACTCGTAATAGGGGTCTACAACTTGCAAGATCAGATCAAGAACACAAATATACTCATGGAAACATAAAGGGTTCAGATCTGAATTCATGGCTCTCGGGCCCTAGTGACAAGCATTAAGCATAGCAAAGTCATAGCAACATCAATCTCAGAACATAGTGGATACTAGGGATCAAACCCTAAAAAAACTAACTCGATTACATGATAAATCTTATCCAACCCATCACCGTCCAGCAAACCTACGATAGAGTTACTCATGCACGGCGGTGAGCATCATGAAATTGGTGATGGAGGATGGTTGATTGTCAGGACCCCGACTCAATGCCACATCGATCTAGCATGTAACACCTCATATCATTTTGCGGCCTCACGCACGGTATTCCCACGGGTGTCGCCTTACCTTTACCCGGGACCGTTTGCGCCTTTTGGCACACGTATATGATAGTGTCGCTAGCATCTATATGATAAGGAGCCCGGGCTGACATGGCTAGTCGTAAACCCAAAGTGGCACAAACTTATAGGGACAGGCATCCATGACCCAGCATCGAACGTGTCGGTCATCAGCGAGTGAATCCAGGCTGTAGCACTGGGCTAGCAGGACTCCGGTGAACCGGGCTGTAGCGGGCTAACAGGACTCCGGTATTCATCGCGTGACATTTCCCCGAAGGGACAGACACAGGAACGAAGAAGGACACATGCCGGCCAGCCTAAGTGTTCCGGAGCAGTAGCAAGCTACCATGGCTCGGTGGAAACACTAGGAGACATTTCCCGGTAAGAGAGGCTACTAAAGATAAACAACTAGATAGTCAGATCCCACACATACCAAGCATTTCAATAACATACACACAATATGCTCGATATGTGCAATACAACATGGCATCACAAAATGACTCTACGACTCAGTAGTTTTTATTCAATAGGCTCCGAGGAGCGAGATATTACAAACATGGGTCTCATGACCCAACACTCAGAGCATACAAGTCAAAGCACAAGTGGAAGCTATCATGTCTGAGTACAGACATCTATAAATGAACAAGGCTAAGAAGCCTGACTATCTACCAGATCCTGCCGAGGGCACAAGATCGTAGCTGAGGTAACAAGCTAAACGTCGAAGTCCACGTGGAACTACTAGTGAGACTGAAGTCTCTCTGCAAAAACATAAATTAAGCAACGTGAGTACAAATGTACCCAGCAAGACTTACATCAGATCTATCTACATATGCATCATTATCAACAAAGGGGATGGTGGGGTTTAACTGCAGCAAGCCAGCTTTGACTCGGTGGCTATCCTGAACTACGACTGCAAGTAACTCTCTTGAGGTGGCGCACACAAGTCCACATATTCACCATATCAATACACCACTATGGATCCACTCCCGTCTCCCTACGAGAATGCCATCCATAGCACTCACGCTTATCTTGCGTATTTTAGAGTATCCACTTTCACTTGTCTATGAACTATGCAAGGGGTCCAAGTTTCCATATCCGAGGAATCCGGCTATTCGAATAGATGATGATAACCCTGCAGGGGTGTACTTCTTCACACACGCTTTCGCCACTTATCGCCCTGTACACGTCATGTACCTCGGCAACCTTCAAGCGGAAGCCGGGCGAGGGAGTCGGCCACGACCTGACTAACCGAACAAGTCTCTAGTCCAGGTTTATCGCCTATTCGGGTTCCATCCGCAAGGAGATCCGGCCGGGGTGTCGCTCACGGCCCCAAACGATGTGTGCAGGGTTCCCAAGCCCACCTCGACGGGTGGATCTACGCTTGGTACACCGTGCCACTGTGCCTAGTCTGTCCCAAGCCCACCTGTACCGGGTGCCACTTGGTAGACTACTAACACTACCTACAAACACCAGAAACTAGTTGCAACTCCTGGACAAAGATCATGTTGATTAATAAGTCGAGAGAGCTTGGAGCGCCCGGAGCTCAATGTGTGGTAGTAACTGATCATGGATCACAAACACAGAACTCAGTTCCTGAGGACGGCTGCAATGAGACAACCCACCATGTACTCCTACATGGCCTCTCACCGCTACCTTTACCAAATCGTGTTCACACACTTAGCTCACACACAGTAGGACATGTTCACACGCCTCTGATTCATCCCCGATGAATCAGACCTGACTCAACTCTAAGCAATAGCAGGCATGACAAACAAACATGAATGAGTAGGCACAACAAGGCTCAAACAACTCCTACTCATGCTAGTGGGTTTCATCTATTTACTGTGGAATGACAGGTCATGCAAAGGATAAAGGGGTTCAGCTACCGCAGCAAGTAACAGTTGAATCGTTGTTGTCCTAATGCAGTAATAGAGAGCAGGAGCGAGAGAGTGGGATTGTATCGGAATGAACAAGGAGGTTTTGCTTGCCTGGCACTTCTGAAGATAATATAGCTCTTCATCGGTGTCATCGAACTCATCGTCGGACCACGTCTATCGAGAGGGGACAAACACCGGCAACAGAGAAAGAACACAATCAATGCAATGCAACAATATGATGCATGGGTGTGACATGGCAATATGCTGTGGTTTGAGCTACTGCAGCTAGCAACAAAGTTAAATGAAGTTGGTTTGAACCCTAAGTTCAAAACCAAACTCCATATGTGAAATTCAAATGTCATTTAATTGATTTGTGCTAAACAGCAGCTATAAGTTGTTCTAACATGCATGAAAATGGTACAGATGGATAGATTGGATTTTTCTGATAATTTTTCATATATAAATTATTTAATTTGGAGTTACGGTTGAATTTCTATGAATTATTGAAGTTTTAGCTATTTTCTGGAATTTATAAATCATTTCCTAATTTATTTTAATCCCAGAAAGGAATTATTGCGTCAGCATGACCTCAAGCTGACCTCAGCAGGTCAACGGGCGCCGTCCAGGTCAAACTGACCTGTGGGCCCTGCGTGTCAGTGTCTGGACTAACTAACCTAATTAAGATTAACCCTAACTAACTTGGTTAGCCGGGCGGGGCCCGCATGTCAGTGAGTCAGTGGCTTAACTAAAATTAGTTATTAATTAACCAAAAGTTAGCAGGGGCCGGGCCCACCTGTCAGTGAGCCCGGGGAAGTCAAACAGGGTCAAATCCCGGGTCAGTGGGGTCAAACCCACCGGCGACATGACGCCGGCGAGGCCCGAGACGGCGGCGCGAGCCGGAAACGCGCTACAGGGCATGGGCGAGGCTGTGCTTGGGCTCGTTGGAGAGCCCTTGCTGGTACGCATCGAATGGTGGTGGTGGCCGTGCCTGTGGTGGCCGGTACCGACGACGGCAAGCTCGTGAGCGGCGGCCGGAGTTCGGCCAACGGCGGGTTAGGCGATGCAGGGCGCTAGGGGAGGTGTTGGTGCGTGCTACGTGCTCCTGGTGAGGTGTGGAGCATGGTGGTGTGCCCGGCTTCGAGCCACAGTGGCTCTGGCCACGACGGCGACGAGGCACGGCGGCGGCGAGCTTCGGCCGTGGTGGAAGATGGAGCTAGGGGACGGGAACAGAGGGAGCGAGCAAAGAGGAGGCAGCAGGAGCTCACAGGGAGAACGATGAGGTGGTCAGCGAGCTCGGGGGCGTCTTCGGTGCTGCGAATCGAACGGCGGCGATCTCCGGCCGTGGCGATGAAGATGGCGGTGATGGCGTGGCTTCAGGGCACCCGGCGTCGCGTGCGTCGTGGTAGAGCTTCTCGGATCCAAGGCGGAGCTCGTGGCCTAACTGGCTGGGCGTGGGGATGCTGGTGGCTCCGGTGGTGCTCGTCGGCGGTCTCGGGTGCGTCCGGGGATGAGCGAGGGAGAGAGACAGAGGAGGGAGAGGGGATGCAGCGGGTGAGGGAGAAGAGCGAGGGGACACGGGGCGTCGTCGTGGCGTTGCTAGGAGGGCCAGGGAAGCAGGAGGTGGCCGGGGCGGCGTCGGCGCTCGCCACCGAGCTGCTTCGGTGCGAGGGGAGGAAGACGACAGGGGGGAAAGCGGCGGTGGGCTGGGCCGCTGGGGGAGCTGGGCCGGCTGGGCTGGACAGGTAAGCGCCAGGTAAGTTGCTGGGCTTCTCTCTTTTTTTTTATATTTCTGTTCTGTTTTCTTTTATTTAATTCTTTTGCCACTGTTTTGAATTTAAAATAATTCAAACAATGCCAAAACTCCTGTGAATATTTTTATTTTGCTAGATGGACTTTTCCAAAAGCTCATAAAATATTTCAGGGGTATTTGAAATTATATTCTAGTTATATGAATATAATTCAAATTCAAATAGCTAATGATTTAAATTCAAAGTCCCAAAAATAAATCCTTTTAAAATGTTCATTATTTTTGGTTTGGATCAAAACCCTTGCCAAAAATATTAAACATCTAAGAAGAGCATTTTGGAACAATGAATGAGATTTTAGGGTTTTTGCCCTTCTTTTATTTAGGGTTTTGAGGCTTCTGAATTCCTCAGTTCAAGTTTCAAAAATTTAAACATGATGCACAGATGGAAGCAAGCATAGGACAGGCCAAAACTAGGGATGTGACATTGATGATGACGACATCGTCAATTTCCCCTCTCCGGAGTCCCGAACGGACTCTAGATCTGCCCTCCCGATGAAGAACAGGAGGCGGCTGCGGCTCTGTATCGTAAAACGCGATGAATCTTTCTCGCTGATTTTTTTCTCCCTGAACTTGAATATATGGAGTTGGAGTTGAGGTCGGTGGAGGTCCAGGGCACCCACAAGGTAGGGGGTGCACCCTACCCCCTTGTGGACAGCAGGTGGGTCCCCCTCGGTTGATTCTTTCACCAATATTTTTTTATTTATTCTAAAAATATTCTCCGTTGGTTTTTAGGTCATTCTGAGAAATTTTATTTCTGCACAAAAATAACACCATGGCAATTCTGCTGAAAACAACGTCAGCCTGGGTTAGTTCCATTCAAATCATGCAAATTAGAGTCCAAAATAAGCGCAAAAGAGTTTGGAAAAGTAGATATGATGGAGATGTATCAGGACCTTGTTGGGACGAGGATGCTTCTTATTCACCAATTGTAGCTTCGAACATAGCTCTTCACTTGCCAAGTTGTGGCAACTTCCTCCGTCGATGATGACTTTCACGGAACGCCCGTTGATGCCGGCCTTGGTGTGGAAGATGTGGCACTGTTGGTCTTTTGTTGGTGGTGTTGAAGCGTCAATACCTTGGAGACCACGAGAGAGGGACTTGAATCATTGTCACAAAAGACTTGATCATCATCATCTTCGTTCACGCGCCGGTGCATGGCCACATGCTCAAGGGCTTCCATTTCTTCTTCACTCATGGAGTCGTATGTGCCATCATCATTGAAGATCATTGTTCTCTTATTGGTGCATTCGAAGGACTTGTGTCCTCAGCCACCACATGTGAGCACTAGATAGAACTTGTCTTGATAGTGTCATTCGATGGCACTGAAGATGAAGGAGTTTTGGATTTGTAGTTGCTTGCCGGAGGACGAGTCGAGGAAGGCATAACTTGCTTGGAACTTGACTTGTCACTGATACTTGGTGATGCTCTAGTTGAGGTAGGAGGTGCCGAAGTCGCGGGAGCTTGAGTGTAGGAGCCATATGTCTTGGAAGAGTATTTGGCATATTTGAAGTCATCTTGCACTTGTCGCTCAAACTTGGTCGCTTGATGAACTAGCTCGAGAAGGTGGGAGTAAGGCCGAAAGTCGGCAATCCACTTGATTGGGTGGCTGAGGCCATTCAAGAAGCGTGCCATAGTTTGCTCGTCATCTTCCTTGACATTGGCTCTTATCATGGCAACCTCCATTTCTTGGTAGTATTCTTCCGCCGTCTTCGTGCCTTTCTTGAGGAGTTGCACTTGAAAAGATCACTGGTGTAGTGTGTAGGCATGAAGCAAGGCCTCATGACATCCTTCATTTGCGTCCAAGTTCTTATTGGTGGTTCACCTCTTGCTTGTCGTCGCTCGATCACTTGTTCCCACAAAATGAGGACGTAGTCTTGAAACTTGAGGGAGGCCATGTCGATCTTCCTTTCCTCCTTGTAGTTGCAAAGACAGAATATCTTGTCCACTTTCAATGCCATGAGAGATATTCTTCAGGATCATTGCTTTCGGAGAACTTGGGCATGGTGAACTTGAGCTTGTCGTAGCGGAGTTCTTCATCATAGTGGCGGTTTTGATGTCGCTCTTGCCGTGGAGGAAGGTCCTCAAATGCTTGCTCCTCGTGATATCACTCTTGGCGTGGAGGAGGGTCTTCAAGCACTTGTTCCACTTGGTGCCGCTCTTGTCGTGGAGGAGGACGAGGCATATGCGCTTGGTTTCGCCTTTCTTGTTGCTCTTCACGTTGATGGATTCTTCTTGTCGTTCTTGACAAAGTGCTTCCTCTTGTTCACGCACTTGGCGGTTGCGCTCGTCGACGGCTCTAGTGGCCTTGTAGAGGGTGCATTGTGCTTCAAGTGCGTGTGCTTCACGGTGCTCTTGTGCTTATCGGATTGCATCACCATCTTGAGGTGCTTGACGTTGCACTTGTGGGGGTTGTTCTTGGTCCTCGGCCTCTTGAGCTTGGCGTCTCACCCTTTCACTTGCTCGAACTCGGTCTTGTAATCCATTGCCATGGAATGGATTTTCTTGAGCTTGGCGGTCTTGGGGGTCGTCACGTCGATGAAAGCGAGCTCGGGGAGGACTTGCATCATAAGAAGAGTAGTCCAAAGATTGATGACTTGAGCGGCGGCTTGAGTGGCGCCATCTTGGCGAAGAGATTGAGGAAGACGCGCGGCTCACGATCATGTTGCGGAATTCTTCCATTTGTGTGGTGAGCTTGGTGTTGAGGTAGTCGCGGTTCCTTGCTTCCAATTGGCGAAGGTCGGAAGCGAGTTGCTCGAGGCGCTCACCCAAAGCTTCACTTTCTTGATGCAGAGCTCGTTGGGAGACAAAGAAGTGGTTCTTGGTGACGTAGTCATGATCGTCACATTGCTCCTTGAAAAGTGGGTTCACCGAAGAACTTGGCTATCCATCATAACCAAGTGGGGTGAGTAGGAAAATGAGAGAACAATACCAAAGTTACCTTTTCCGAGGATTGTGGATGTACCAAGTATCGCTCAATGTAATGCCACAATAGGAGAATTGGTACCGGGTTTGTTTCTCAAACCTATACAAGTAAAGCTTATGGAGGAGCTTGGTTAGGACAGTGGCACAAAAATTTCAAGTAAATGTTAGTCAAGATATCGATAAGGTTGAGAAGGTTCACAAAACTGCAAGTAAAGCAAATAGATCAAACCCAACAATATCACTAGGAACACACACACGGAAGATAGATGGGATCCGCACAACCAAGGGGTGAGCTCAAGATATGTAACCACGGAAAATGCTCTTGTTGTACGGATGCTAGAGAGACGCTAGCTCGATTGCTCAAATGGGCAAGATATGCTTGTGCACCAACCTATGAGAGAAATGTGGCGTCTTCAATCCCGACTATGCTACGTATGTGGTGAACAAGATGATGTAGCAATGCAAAATGGCTCAATGCTATTGCTTACAAGCTCTTTGTTTCTCCTCTTTTGCTTAAAAGCTTTTCTTTCTTTCCTTTTTTACTATGCTTGATGCTCGAGCCAAGTATGATATGAGACAAGTATGTAAGATATGCACGGGAGAGACTTATGGCACAATGATGATAGCAAAATCACTATGATGCACAATATAGCGTGGCCCGGCAATTCTCAACTCGCTAGTCTCGATGGGTAAGTGACGCAAAATGGCTCGGGTTATCAATGCAAAAGCAAGGAAATGAACTAAGTGTCGTCGAGGTTACCGTCCTTGCTTATGGTTAGCGGTGTCAAAGGTGAAGATTGTTGGCATTGACGACTCCGAGGCGATGATGAATGGCGGTGATGTTGATGTCACACGTTCCTAAGTAGCCGAAACACCTTAGGAAACAGAAACCGCAACTCAAAATCTGTCAAATGCGGAAGGTGGGTGTTTTTATGGTCAAAATTTTGATGGAGGCAAATGGTGGTGCTAATGATATATGTGGATGGGGGATGCCAAGAGCTTCTAAACGAGCTAAAGAACACGAAAAATAGACTTGGGAGTT
>NC_041387.1:166993357-167012149 GCF_002162155.2 Triticum dicoccoides | reverse complement strand
GTAGTTGGGCTGTTTTTTGGGGGGGGGGGCACCGAGGGGTGGGAGGTGTGGGTGCCCGGGGTGGTCAGGGGCAAACAACCCAGAGTGCGGGCACCCAGGGGTTTGGGGTGGCGGGTGCCCGGGGGTGACGGATTTGGGTGATTTTTTTGGAAATGGCAAAATTCGGTGGATTTTGTGGTGGGAAGGGTGGGGATGGATGGGTAGGGGCTAGATCCACTTGGCAAACAACAAATCCATGGACCAAAACAACCAATCTCACAAGATCCAACAAATTACAAGAATTTTTTGGGGGCTTATTTTTGTGGGGATTTTCAAATTAGGACGAAAAACAACAAAATCAAGCTAGCAAATGGGGGGTCGGGACTCGAAGATGTGAATCAACCTTGCTCATGATACCAAGAGGTTGTAGGGTGAAACCCTAGATGGGATCTTTTCACACTTGGAGGGGGGAAAGAGGAAGAACACACAAGAACACAAGGAGGAAATCACTCAAACAAACCCAAATAACACATCCATTAGAGTGGCATACATGAGATCCACAAGCATACAAGAACAATTCAAGGAAATTAGCACTAGGGTAAAGTTCTTCCCACTCCAAGGACATGAGGTCTTGATGTTGATCTTCTCCAAGAGGAGGCTTTGAAAATCCACAAGGATTCTTCCCAAGATGGGGGCTTGATCTCCAAGAGGAGGGGATACAAGGAGCAAAGCTCTCTAGTGTCTATCAAATACTTTGCTAACCTCCTAAATGAGCTAGATGAAGGATACTTATAGTCTAGGGATGAAATAATAGGGAGAGGGGGGGGGGTACAAGGGTCTTTTTAGCCCAACTTGCACCCAGCCAAAACGATGGAGTCCGGGCACCCGGGGCAAAGGGGTCCGGGCACCCGGACCGGTCAAGGGCGGGTGAAAGTGCAACTATCCCTCGGTGGTTTTGGTAATGATTAACAACATATAGCACATTGAACTAATGCCATTACAAGATAAATATTTCAGGAAAGTTCAACGATTGGCATGGCATGGATAAGGAATGTGGACCCCTCAAAATGCTAACGACAAAAGATTGGCTCAAGCTTCAAAGTCCAAGACTCTACATTTTCTATTTTAGTGATCCAAGATCACGTTGAGTCTATAGGAAAGCCAATACTATTAAAAGGGGATGAGGTGTTTCTTAATGGCTTGCTTGCTCAAAATGCTTAGTGATATGCTCCAAAAGCCCTCAACCACTTTCTCATATCCACATATGTCCCAAACCAAAAGTCAAACTCGGCCCCACCGATTTGATCCATCCGGCGCCACCGAGTTCATTTGACATAGTCACTGCCAGAAACCCTAGTCTTTTCGGTCTCACCGATAGGGATCTCAGCCTCACCGAGATGGGGTTGCAAACTCTCTGTTTCCCTTAAAATGAGTGATCGGTCCCACCGAGTCTGCAATGCAAAGTCCCTATTTCCTTTTCGTAACGCTTCGGTCCCACCGAGATGAGCGAATCGGTCCCACTGAGTTTGTCTGACCAACTCTTTGTTTGGTTATTACCAAAGTCGGTCCAACCGAGTTTGAGTAAACGGTCCAACCGAGATTACGTTATGTCCTAACCCTAATGATATCGGTCCCACCGAGATGACATGTAGGTCCCACCGAAATTGCCTAATGGTCACATATGTACTGAATCGGTCCGACCGAGTTTTCTGATTCGGTCCCACCGAGTTTGGTATAATGTGTGTAATGGTTAGATTTTGTGTGGAGGCTATATATACCCCTCCACCCACTCCTCATTCGTGAGGGAAGCCATCAGATCGTTCCTACACTTCCACTACTCATTTTTTGAGAGTGAGCCACCTACTCATGTGTTGAGACCAAGATATTCCATTCCTACCATATGAATCTTGATCTCTAGCCTTCCCCAAGTTGCTTTCCACTCAAATCATCTTTCCACCAAATCCAATCCTATGAGAGTGAGTTGAGTGTTGGGGAGACTATCATTTGAAGCACAAGAGCAAGGAGTTCATCATCGACACACCATCTATTACCTTTTGGAGAGTGGTGTCTCCTAGATTGGTTAGGTGTCACTTGGGAGCCTCCCACAAGATTGTGGAGTGAATCAAGGAGTTTTTAAGGGCAAGGAGATCACCAACTTCGTGAAGATCTACCCTAGTGAGGCAAGTCCTTCGTGGGCAATGGCCATGGTGGGATAGACAAGATTGCTTCTTCGTGGACCCTTCGTGGGTGGAGACCTCCATGGACTAGCGCATCCATTACCCTTCGTGGGTTGAAGTCTCCATCAACGTGGATGTACGATAGCACCACCTATCGGAACCATGACAAAAACATCCGTGTCTCCTATTGCGTTTGCACTCTCCAAACCCTTCCCTTTACATTCTTGCAAGTTGCATGCTTTACTTTCCGCTGCTTATATACTCTTTGCATGCTTGCTTGAATTGTGTTAAGATTGCTTGACTTGTGCTAAGTTGTTAAAATCTGCCAAGAACTAAAATTGGGAAAAGGTTAAGTTTTTATTTGGTCAAGTAGTCTAATCACCCCCCTCTAGACATACTTTCGATCCTACAATTGGTATCAGAGCTTTGGTCTCCATTTGCCTTGATTTCCATAGCTTTTGGTGATCATAGCCTTGGTTTCACAACCTAGGAGAGTATGGCGTCTAGCGAGGGAAATTACCACCGTAGAGGTCCTTACTTTGATGGTACTAATTTTGCTAGTTGGAAGCATAGGATGAAAATGCATATTCTTGGACATAACCCCGCCGTTTGGGCTATTGTGTGTATTGGCTTGCAAGGTGAATTCTATGATGGGAGAGAACCGAACCGTGAAGCTACCGCGGAAGAGTTGAAGATGTTGCAATACAACACTCAAGCTTGTGATATCCTCTTCAACGGATTGTGCCCCAAAGAATTCAACAAAATCAGCCGCCTTGAGAATGCAAAGGAAATTTGGGATACGTTGATTGATATGCACGAAGGTACCGACTCTGTCAAGGAATCCAAATTGGATGTGATTCAAAGTCAACTTGACAAGTTCAAAATGAAGGATGGTGAAGGTGTCGCTAAAATGTACTCTAGGCTTGCTCTCATCACAAATGAGATTGACGGCTTAGGAAGTGAAGATATGACCGACAAATTCATCATCAAGAAGATCCTAAGATCCTTGGATGGAAAATATGATACCATGTGCACATTGATCCAAATGATGCCCAATTACAAAGATCTCAAGCCAAGGGAAGTCATTGGAAGAATTGTTGCTCATGAGATGTCACTCAAGGATAATGAAGAGCTTCACAACAAGTCAAGTGGTGCTTACAAAGCCTCTTGTGATGCTCCTACATCATCAAGTGAGAAACAAACCTTCAATGAGGAATTGAGCTTAATGGTGAAAAACTTTAACAAGTTCTACAAGAGTAGAAGCAAGGAAAGAAGCTCCAAGTCAAGGTCCTACAATTACAAAAGATCTTCGAGTCGTGAACGTAATTGCTACAATTGTGGAAGACTCGAACACTATTCCAATGAGTGTACGACTCCTTACAAAAGGAGAGAAGGTTCACCCAAAAGAAGAAGTAGAAGAGAAGAATCACCACCAAGAGAGAGGAGGAGTAGAGATGATCATTATGAACGAAGAACCTCCTAGAGAAGCAAGGATTCGTAAAGTAAGGACAAATCATCAAAGAGCTACACAAAGCGAAGACATCAAGCTCATGTTGGTGAATGGGTATCCGGCTCCGACTCCGACCATCACTCCGAGAGAAGCTATCACTCCGACTCCGAATATACTCAAGATGAAGGTGTTGCCGGTCTAGCACTTGTGTCAACCAACTCCTACAACATATTTGACTCACAAAATGAAGGAATTGGAAGATGCTTCATGGCTAAAGGCCCAAAGGTATCACACCCCGAGTATGTTGATTTCAATAGTGATGAAGATGACTTGTTAGTTGATGATGATTTACTTGTTGACAACTCTAGTGATGAATACTATGATGAAACGTCAATTAATCATGCTAATCAAGAAAAAACGAATGACAATGATAAGGAGAATATTGAGCGCCTAACTAAAGAACTAAACACTCTTAAGTTAGCTCCTGAAACTACCTTGGAAAATCATCGAGAACTTTTAAAGACTCATGAGAAGTCACGCTTTGAAAAGCTCAACCTTGAGCAAGAGCATGAGTTTTTAAAGGCAATCAATGATGATATTTGCAAGAAAAGTTCTTCTTACATTGCCAAGCATTTACTCTTATCTACTTACATGCCACAAGTCAAGTCTAGTAACAAGAGTAAGAAAGATTCTTCTTCTATTAGTAACAATAATCATGCTAAATCCAATGTTGTTGCTTCTAGTAGTTCTCTTGATTCTACTAATGATTCTCTTAGCCAAGTTACACTTGAGCATAGCTTATTGAAGGGAATTATAGAGAAGGGTGTCTACAAGGGCCTTGCCGAAAGTAAGCAATTTGAGGAGATTGTACGCAAGCAAGGAAGGCATCGGAAGAATCAAGGTGTTGGTTTTGAACGAAAGTTCAATGCCAATGGAGTTGAGTGGGAAGAAGATCAATACCCCAAGACAAAGTTTGTTCCCCAACAAGAGAAGTATGATCCTACTTCTTTCCAAGGGACACAAGCTCAAGATGATCTTCCACCACAAGACCACAAGCAAAAAGGCAAGGACAAGCTTCAAGAGGAGATTGATGGATTTGAAAAAGCTCCCAAGGCCTTGGTCAAGTGGGTTCCCAAGACTACATCAAGTTCTGCTTCATCAAGTTCCACTACTACCCCAAGGATTCCCATCAAGATGATGTGGATCCCAAAGAAGAAGGACTAGAGAGTTCTTGAGCGTGACTCCGCCAATATACTTCACTCACATCATTTTGGCAAGGACAAGTGCAATCAACTTCCACATCTTGCACTAGTTCAAGGAGTCACAAACCCTCTTGTTGGTAAGACAAGGGACAAGGTAACCTAATGCTTTCATGGACATCATCTTATGTGTGCATCAATCTATCTCTATGGATATCCTTGTTTGTTCCTTGTGTGACTAACCCGTGTAGGTATTGAAAGTGCAACTCACTCCAATGGATTGCTCCAAATGATCTTCAACAACATTGAGCATCCACATCTTCAACACCTACATGAAGTCATCATTGACAAAACCCAAGGTTAGTTCATACCTCTTAGGGGGATCTCACATCTAGGGGGAGCTTTACTCTAAAGAATTGAGCTAAAGCAACTCAAATGGTGTGAACATAACAATGCTTTATGTAAAAGTGGTAACCCCACTTGTGCTTAAACGATGAGTATGACCTATGGTCAAATGTTCTCATTTGGCTCCTAAGTCAATACTCATATATAGATGACCTAGTCATCGCCAATTGTTTGATAGATGCTAGAGTTGGTTGTGCATGCTTTGCCACATATTTCATTTGCCATTTTATTGTGTGAGCATGTTGGTTGCATATTTTACTCATTCGAGGACATCCACTTGTTGTTTTGATTGTTTGGCTCTTTTTCTTTTGCCAAGTGGATGGACAAGAATGCCTAAGAAACTTCTCTAGCTATCTATGCTTTTCTCATCTCAAACTCTATTCATGCTACATCACAAAGTTTGATCAAGTCAGATTTGAACCACTCTGTGTGAGGAGCACTCGGAGTCCCCAATTCGTAATAGACTTGAACTTCCAAAACCTCTTTGTGCATTTCGGTCTGACCGAGAAATCCATTTTGGTCAAACTGAGTTCACTAAGTTGATCTAGGTTTTCATCTTGGTGAAACCGATTTGAACAATTCGGTCACACCGAGTTGCAGCAACCGCTTGCGATTCTGCAATCTTGGTGCCACCGAGTTGTTCCACTCGGTCACACCGACAGGGTCGGGATATAACTACCCATGGGTGAGATTTTGGAAATTACTTCAAATCCTCTCAGCCCGCGCGTGTCCTGCTCTGCCTCCTCGGGTCTCCGGATTGTCTTCTCACTGCCAACGACCTCCCGCCGTTGGATTCTGCCGTCGTCGACGGATTCTGCTCCGCCGTTGCCGCTGTAGTGAACACTCACCGCTCTAGGGTACGTGTTCGACCCCTTGTGCTGTCATTTTCACTCTGATTCCTAGCACAAGGACAATGCCATGTTTCTTGCCATGAATGAGATTAATCTATCCAGCTAAAACTTCCTTAGGTCTAGATTGATTCGAAAATTTTAGGGTTAGCTCTCTGCAGAACTCATCTCGGACCGACCAAAATGTAGAAATCGGTCTCACCGATTCGGCTTAGGCCATTGCACATGCGCTTTTCGGTCTGACTGAAACGTGCAAATTGGTATGACCGAGTTCAGGATTCTGTGAAACCCTAGCAACCTTGGTGCCACCAAACTATGACTCGGTCCAACCGAGTTCACTAGTTTAGGTTCCAAGTGTTGCTTCAGTATCATCGAGTTTGTCAATTCGGTAGCTCCGAGGTCACTTCTGTAGAGAACTAAAACTAAGCTTTTTGACTCAATTTGTTTTGCAAAACCTCTGTACTTTGTGATGCTCATCTACTCTACCTCATCTACAACCTATTCACAGGGTCTGCTGACAGTTTGCCTGCAAGATGTCTGACCAGAGTGACAGCCAGAACAGGTCTGAACAGCCAGCACATTTGAGTGAGGGCACTAGTCCCTCCAGCAGCTATGATGAGGGCAGCAGGAGCACACCTAGTAAGTTGCCCAAGGCAGCTACTAGAACAAGGAAGAAGAGAACATCTAATTCAGAGGATGAAGACTATGTTGCAGCTGAGGATGAGGTCACTTCCAAGAAGAAGGTAGTGAAGAAAGAATTTGGCACTGCTGCATCAACTAGGCCAGGCATGAACATAAATGCACCAACTAGGAGAGTGCCTACTTCCAAGCCAAGGAAAGTTGCCACAAGTGAAACTATGAAGTTCACTATTGAATCTGAAGAAGAGGCAGCTGGTGAGGACAAGAAGAAGAAGAGGGCAAGAACAACAACAGCTAAAGTTCTTGGAAAATCTACAATGGTGAGATCTGATAATGAAGAGGAAGAGGATGCTGCTCCAGCTCCTATGGCACAGAAGCTCATGGGAGATGCTATTAAGTTAGGGGCTGTTGCTAAGCCCAAAACTGCTCCCAAAGCTGCTACTCTAGTTCCCAAGACCGCACCCAAGAGGAGTACCAGGAACATACCTGCTGAGGAAAAGAACAAGGCCCCAGTGCCTGAAGCTGAAGAAGAGGAAGCTGAAGCCCAAGTGCTAAGGAAGCTAAAGCCAAAGATCCCAGACCATAATGATGCACATCCTGTTGCAGAGGATATGAGGATTAGGAAGGATGCAGGACTGAGACAGTGGAGGGAGGCTGATCCATATGCTGTCAGGAGGAGAACTACCGTGGATTACAGGTTCCATACAAAGGAACAACAAGATTTCTATGAGACAACCCTGCTTGACAAGAAGCCCATAGTGTGTGACATGATATGGGTTGACTGTACCTACATTAGAGAGAATGAAGATCACTTCCCAGGTGTCTTGGACAGCTTCAAGGCCTATGAAGTTGACAAGTTTGTTGGCCAGAAGCTCACAAAGTGGAATGATGAGCTGATCATACAATTCTATTCTACTGCTCATTTCTATCCAGATGGCAGGATTGTATGGATGTCAGAGGGTACAAGGTACCGGTCTACAGTTAATGAGTGGGCTAGATTGATCAATGCCCCGGTAGCTCATGAAGATGACTTGGATGTCTATGCCAAGAAGAAGGATCACAACTCAATGGCTAGCATGTACAAGGAGATTCCTGATGCATACCTGGAGACTCACAAGTTTGGCTCAGTGAAACACTTGTTGTCAAGGCTGCCTACTATCAATACCATTCTGAGTCACACTCTATTGCCAAAATCTGGAGATCACATAATGATAAGAGGACACTCCATCAACTTGCTGCATATATTTGATGTCCCTCAAAAGTTCAAAGTAATGAGTCTGATTGTGGAAACAATCAAGAGGACCGCTGCAGATCAGAAGAGATCTTGTGGGTATGCTCCACAAATTCAGGTGATCATCAACTCCAAGATGGGCACATGCACACTCTGTTGGACAAGGAGCATTTACCCCTCAGGCCAGACTTTGAGGATAACATTGTTGTCATGACTGAGGAAGATCCATCCTTAGTGCAAGCACATGAGAAGAGAGAGAAGGCAAGGGCAGAGAAAGCTGCAAAGATGCCAACAGCTGAAGAGGCATCTCAGGTGTTCTTGAAGAGCAAGCAAGATTAGCTTGGATATCTGATCCAATCCGCCTTGAGGATTGAGAAGGGCTTGGCCACCATAACTCAAAACCAGGAGAGCTTGGAGAGGATCATTGAGCAGAAGTTCTATGATCTTGATGTCAAGGTAACTGAGATTCAGTCAGTAGTTGAGCAACTTCAGGAGGAAGTGGAGGAGAAGAAGGGCAAGTCTACTATAGATGCTTTTACTAGAATGCTAAGAAGTCAGAGGTCTGCTGCAGTGTCTGTCCCAGATACAAGAGCTACTACATCTGCACCAGCAGCCACAGCTTCGGTGCCACCAGCTCCAGTAGCCACTCCACCAGCTCCAGCCACATCAATAGAAGCTTTCGTCCTTGGAGTCATCTCTACACCACCTCATGAAGACCAAGCCTGAGAGACGCATAGCACTATGCATATTTTTACCTTTTTGGTACTTGTTGCCAAAGGGGGAGAAATATGTATAGATCATAGTCTTCGAGAGAGAGAGTGTTGCTTTTTGTATCTCTTTGCATTTTATTTGCTTGAACCTTATTGTGTGTTTGCTTGATACACTATGCCTTTTGTGAGATACTTGGATGATCATGTGTTTGATCATATGCTACTTTAATGAGTGCTTGAATGATATTATCCTTCATATCCATTTATGATCATTCACTTTGCTTGGTGATGAGTGCATGTTTTCAATTATTATCATTTTGAGCGCTCCACCAAGATGTATGTGACATGGAAAAGTGACCCATGATCCTAACACATTGTGCATTTGCAGTCCAAAGCAAATTTATAATACTGCACAAATTTAGGGGGAGCTCTTGTTTGTCACATACTTCTCAAAGCGACAATGTATTTCAATCTTATTATCATTTGTGAAGCTTTGATCTATATGTTGTCATCAATTACCAAAAATGGGGCGATTGAAAGTGCAACTATCCCTGGGTGGTTTTGGTAATGATTAACAACATATAGCTCATTGAACTAATGCCACTACAAGATAAATATTTCAAGAAAGTTCAATGATTGGCGTGGCATGGATAAGGAATGTGGACCCCTCAAAATGCTAAGGACAAAAGATTGGCCCAAGCTTCAAAGTCCAAGACTCTACATTTTCTATTTTAGCGATCCAAGATCAGATTGAGTCTATTGGAAAGCCAATACTATTAAAAGGGGATGAGGTGTTGCTTAATGGCTTGCTTGCTCAAAATGCTTAGTGATATGCTCCAAAAGCACTCAACCACTTTCTCATATCCACATATGTCCCAAACCAAAAGTCAAACTCGGCCCCACCAATTTGATCCATCCGGCGCCACCGAGTTCATTTGACATAGCCACTGCCAGAAACCCTAGTCTTTTCGGTCTCACCGATAGGGATCTCGGTCTCACCGAGATGGGGTTGCTGTTGGAAATATGCCCTAGAGGCAATAATAAATAAGTTATTATTATATTTCCTTGTTCATGATAATCGTTTATTATCCATGCTATAATTGTATTGATAGGAAACTCAGATACATGTGTGGATACATAGACAACACCATGTCCCTAGTAAGCCTCTAATTGACTAGCTCGTTAATCAATAGATTGTTACGGTTTCCTGACCATGGACATTGGATGTCGTTGATAACGGGATCACATCATTAGGAGAATGATGTGATGGACAAGACCCAATCCTAAGCCTAGCACAAAGATCGTGTAGTTCGTATGCTAAAGCTTTTCTAATGTCAAGTATCATTTCCTTAGACCATGAGATTGTGCAACTCCCGGATACCGTAGGAATGCTTTGGGTGTACCAGACGTCACAATGTAACTGGGTGGCTATAAAGGTGCACTACAGGTATATCCGAAAGTGTCTGTTGGGTTGGCACGAATCGAGACTGGGATTTGTCACTCCGATAAACGGAGAGGTATCTCTGGGCCCACTCGGTAGGACATCATCATAATGTGCACAATGTGACCAAGGGGTTGATCACGAGATGATGTGTTATGGAACGAGTAAAGAGACTTGCCGGTAACGAGATTGAACAAGGTATCGGTATACCGACGATCGAATCTCGGGCAAGTATAATACCGCTAGACAAAGGGAATTATATACGGGATTGATTGAGTCCTTGACATCATGGTTCATCCGATGAGATCATCGTGGAACATGTGGGAGCCAACATGGGTATCCAGATCCCGCTGTTGGTTATTGACCGGAGAACGTCTCGGTCATGTCTGCATGGTTCCCGAACCCGTAGGGTCTACACACTTAAGGTTCGATGATGCTAGGGTTATGAAGGAAGTTTGTATGTGGTTACCGAATGTTGTTCGGAGTCCTGGGTGAGATCCCGTACGTCATGAGGAGTTCCGGAATGGTCCGGAGGTAAAGATTTATATATGGGAAGTCCTATTTTGGTCACCGGAAAAGTTTTAGGTTTTATCAGTAATGTACCGGGACCACCGGGAGGGTCCCGGGGGTCCACCAAGTGGGGCCACCGGCCCCAGAGGGCTGCATGGGACAAGTGTGGGAGGGGACCAGCCCCAGGTGGGCTGGTGCCCCCTCCCACAAGGGCCCAAGGCGCAGGGAAGAGTGGGAGGGGGCAAACCCTAGGGCAGATGGGCCCTAAGGCCCACCCCAGGTGCGCCTTCCCTCTCTCCCCCTCTGGCCGCCACCCAGATGGGATCTGGGGGCTGCCGCCACCCCTGGGAGGGAACCCTAGAGGGGGCGCAGCCCCCTCCCCTCCCCCTATATATAGTTGAGGTCTAGGGGCTGCCCAACACATGAGTTTCTCTCCCTCTTGGCGCAGCCCTACCTCTCTCCCTCCTCCTCTCCCGCGGTGCTTGGCGAAGCCCTGCAGGATTGCCACGCTCCTCCACCACCACCACGCCGTTGTGCTGCTGCTGGATGGAGTCTTCCTCAACCTCTCCCTCTCTCCTTGCTGGATCAAGGCATGGGAGACGTCGCTGGGCTGTACGTGTGTTGAACGCGGAGGTGCCGTCCGTTCGGCACTAGGATCTCCGGTGATTTGGATCACGACGAGTACGACTCCTTCAACCCCGTTCTCTTGAACGCTTCCGCTTAGCGATCTACAAGGGTATGTAGATGCACTCTCCTTCCCCTCGTTGTTGGTTTCTTCATAGATAGATCTTGGTGACACATAGGAAAATTTTGAATTTCTGCTACGTTCCCCAACAGTGGCATCATGAGCTAGGTCTATTGCATAGATTCTTTGCACGAGTAGAACACAAAGTAGTTGTGGGCGTTGATTTTGTTCAATATGCTTACCGTTACTAGTCCAATCTTGTTTCGACGGTATTGTGGGATGAAGCGGCCTGAACCAACCTTACACGTACTCTTACGTGAGACAGGTTCCACCAACTGACATGCACTTGGTGTATAAGGTGGCTAGCGGGTGCCTGTCTCTCCCACTTTAGTTGGAACGGATTCGATTAAAAGGGTCCTTATGAAGGGTAAATAGCAATTGGCATATCACGTTGTGGTTTTGCGTAGGTAAGAAACGTTCTTGCTAGAAACCCATAGCAGCCACGTAAAACATGCAAACAACAATTAGAGGACGTCTAACTTGTTTTTGCAGGGTATGCTATGTGATGTGATATGGCCAAGAAGAATGTGATGAATGATATGTGATGTATGAGATTGATCATGTTCTTGTAGTAGGAATCACGACTTGCATGTCGATGAGTATGACAACCGGCAGGAGCCATAGGAGTTGTCTTAATTTATTATATGACCTGTGTGTCATTAAACAACGCCATGTAATTACTTTACTTTATTGCTAACCGGTAGCCATAGTAGTAGAAGTAATAGTTGGCAAGACAACTTCATGAAGACACGATGATGGAGATCATGGTGTCATGCCGGTGACGATGATGATCATGGAGCCCCGGAGATGGAGATCAAAAGGAGCAAAATGATATTGGCCATATCATGTCACTATTTGATTGCATGTGATGTTTATCATGTTTATGCATCTTATTTGCTTAAGAACGACGGTAGTAAATAAGATGATCCCTCATTAAAATTTCAAGAAAGTGTTCCCCCTAACTGTGCACCATTGCGAAAGTTCATCGTTTCGAAGCACCACGTGATGATCGGGTGTGATAGATTCTTACGTTCACATACAACGGGTGTAAGCCAGATTTACACACGCGAAACACTTAGGTTGACTTGACGAGCCTAGCATGTACAGACATGGCCTCGGAACACAAGAGACCGAAAGGTCGAGCATGAGTCGTATAGTAGATACGATCAACATGAAGATGTTCGCCGATGATGACTAGTCCGTCTCACGTGATGATCGGACACGGCCTAGTTGACTCGGATCATGTAATCACTTAGATGACTAGAGGGATGTCTATCTGAGTGGGAGTTCATAAGATGAACTTAATTATCCTGAACATAGTCAAAAGATCTTTGCAAATTATGTCGTAAGCTCGCGCTTTAGTTCCACTGTTTAGATATGTTCCTAGAGAAAATATAGTTGAAAGTTGACAGTAGCGATTATGCGGACAGTAGAAAGCTTATGTCCTTCATGCACCGCTCAGTGTGTTGAACCCCAAACGTCGTTTGTGGATGTTGCGAACATCGTACATACACGTTTTGATAACTACGTGATAGTTCAGTTAAACGGTTTAGAGTTGAGGCACCAAAGACATTTTCGAAACGTCGCGGAACATATGAGATGTTTCGAGGGCTGAAATTGGGATTTCAGGCTCGTGCCCACGTGAAGAGGTATAAGACCTCCAATGATTTTCTTAGCCTGCAAACTAAGGGAGAAAAGCTCAATCGTTGAGCTTGTGCTCAGATTGTCTGAGTGCAACAATTACTTGAATCGAGTGGGAGTTATCTTCCAGATGAGAAAGTGATATTTCTCAAAAGTCATTGCCACCAAGCTACTAGAGCTTCATGATGAACTATAACATATCAGGGATAGATATGATGATCCTTGAAGTATTCGCGATGTTTGACACCGCGAAAGTAGAAGTCAAGTAGGAGCATCAATTGTTGATGGTTAGTAAAAACCACTAGTTTTCAAAAGGGGCAAGGGCAAGAAGGGATGCTTCATGAAACGGCAAATCAGCTACTGCTCCAGTGAAGAAACCCAAGGTTGAACCTTAACCCGAGACTAAGTGCTTTTGTAATAAGGGGAACAGCCACTGGAGCAGGATTATCCTAGATACTTGGTAGATAAGAAGGCTGGCAAGGTCGATAGAAGTATATTGGATATACATTATGTTAATGTGTACTTTACTAGTACTCCTAGTAGCACCAGGGTATTAAGATACCGGTTCGGTTGCTAAGTGTTAGGAACTCGAAATAAAAGAGCTACGGAATAAATGGAGACTAGCTAAAGGTGAGCTGATGATATGTGTTGGAAGTGTTTCCAAGTTTTATGTGATCAAACATCGCACACTCCCTCTACCATCAAGATTAGTATTAAACCTGAATAATTGTCATTTGGTGTTTGCGTTGAGCATAGACATGATTGGATTATGTCTATCGCAATACAGTTATTCATTTAAGGAGAATAATGGTTACTCTATTTATTTGAATAATACCTTCAATGGTCTTGCACCTAAAGGAATGGTTTATTGAATCTCGATCGTAGTGATACACATTTTCATGCCAAAAGATATAAGATAGTAATGATAGTACCACTTACTAGTGGCACTGCCATGTAAGTCATATTGGTATAAAACGCATGAAGAAGCTCCATGTTGATGGATCTTTGGACTCACTCGTTTTTGAAAAGTTTGAGACATGCGAACCATGTCTATTGGTGTATACGCATGAAGAAACTCCATGCAGATGGACCGTTTGGACTCGCTTGTTTTTGAATCACTTGAGACATGCAAATAATACCACATGGGCAAGATGACTGAAAGCCTTGTTTTTTCCAGTAAGATGGAACAAGATAGCAACTTGTTGGAAGTAACACATTTTGATGTGTGCAGTCCAATGAGTGCTGAGGCATGCAGTGAATATCGTTATGTTCTTACTTCACAGATGATTCGAGTAGATGTTGAGTATATTTACTTGATGAAACACAAGTCTGAATTATTGAATGGTTCAAGTAATTTCAGAGTGAATTGAAGATCATTGTGACAAGAGGATAAAATGTCTATGATATGATCATAGAGATGAGTATCTGAGTTACGAGTTTGGCACGCAATTAAGACATTGTGGAAATTATTTCACAATTAATACCGCCTGGAACACCATAGTGTGATGGTGTGTCCGAACATCATAGTTGCACCCTATTGGATATGGTGCGTACCATGATGTCTCTTATCGAATTACCACTATCGTTCATGGGTTAGGCATTAGAGACAACCGCACTCACTTTATAGGGCACCACGTAATTCTGTTGAGACGACACCGTTTGAACTATGGTTTGGAGAAACCTAAGTTGTCGTTTCTTAAAAGTTTGGGGCTGCGACGCTTATGTGAAAAAGTTTCAGGTTGATAAGCTCGAACCCAAAGCGGATAAAATGCATCTTTATAGGACACCCAAAACAGTTGGGTATACCTCCTAATTCAGATCCGAAAGCAATAGGGATTGTTTCTTGAATCGGGTCCTTTCTCGAGGAAAGGTTTGTCTCGAAAAGTTGAGTGGGAGGATGGTGGAGACTTGATGAGGTTACTGAACCATCACTTCAACCAGTGTGTAGCAGGGCACAGGAAGTTGTTCCTGTGGCACCTACACCAATTGAAGTAGAAGCTTATGATAGTGATCATGAAGTTTTGGATCAAGTCACTGCCGTACCTCATAGGGTGACAAGGATGCGTACTACTTTAGAGTGGTACAGTAATCCTGTCTTGAAGGTCATGTTGCTAGACAACAATGAACCTATGAGCTATGGAGAAGCGATGGTGGGCCCAAGTTCCGACAAATGGTTAGAAGCCATGAAATCCGAGATAGGATCCATGTATCAGAACAAAGCATGGACTTTGGTGGACTTGCCCGATGATCGGCAAGCCATTGAGATAAATGGATCTTTAAGAAGAAGACGGACGTGGACGGTAATATCACCATCTATGAAGCTCGACTTGTGGCGAAGAGTTTTTCACAAGTTCAAGGAGTTGACTACGATGAGATTTTCTCATCTGTAGCGATGCTTAAATCCGTCGGAATCATGTTAGCGTTAGCTGCATTTATGAAATCTGGCAGATGGATGTCAAAACGAGTTTCCTTACCAATTTTCGTAAGGAAAGGTTGTATGTGATAAAATCAGAAAGGTTTTGTCGATCCTAAGGATGCTAAAAAGGTATGCTGGCTCCAGCGATCCTTCTAAGGACTGGAGTAAGCATCTCGGAGTTGGAATGTACGCTTTAATGAGATGATCAAAGATTTTGGGTTTATACAAAGTTTATGAGAAACTTGTATTTCCAAAAGGGTGAGTGGGAGCACTATAGAATTTCTGATGAGTATATGTTGTTGACATATTGTTGATCAGAAATGATGTAGAATTTCTGGAAAGCATATAGGGTTATTTGAAAAGTGTTTTTCAATGGAAAACCTGGATTAAGCTACTTGAACATTGATCATCAAGATCTATAAGGATAGATCAAACTTCTTAATAATACTTTCAAATGAGCATATACCTTGACATGATCTTGAAGGTGTTCAAGATGGATCAGTCAAAGAAGGAGTTCTTGCCTGAGATGTAAGGTATGAAGTTAAGACTTAAAGCTCGACCACGGCAGAAAAGAGAGAAAGGACGAAGGTCGTCCCCTATGCTTTAGACGTAGGCTCTACAGTATGCTATGCTAAGTACCGCACCTGATGTGTGCCTTGTCGCATGTCTGGCAAGAGGGTACAAAGGTGATCAAGGAGTGGATCACTAGATAGCGGTCAAAATTATCCTTAGAGGAATAAGGATATGTTTGTCGGTTATGGAGGTGATAAAGAGTTCGACGTAAAGAGTTGCGTCGATACAAGCTTAACACCTATCCGAATGACTCTGAGTAGCAAACCGGATACGTATAGTGGAGCAACCATTTGGAATAGCTCCAAGTGGAGCGTGGAAGCAGCATTTATAATATGACATAGAGATTTGCGAAAGTACATCCGTATCTGAATATTGTAGACCCGTTGACTAAAACCTCTCTCACAAGCAAAACATGATCAAACCCCAGAACTCATTGAGTCTTAATCACATGATGATGTGAACTAGTTTAGTGACACTAGTGAACTCTTTGGATGTTGGTCACATGGCGATGTGACCTGTGAGTGTTAATCACATGGCGATGTGAACTAGATTATTGACTCTAGTGCAAGTGGGAGACTATTGGAAATATGCCCTAGAGGCAATAATAAATAAGTTATTATTATATTTCCTTGTTCATGATAATCATTTATTATCCATGCTATAATTGTATTGATAGGAAACTCAGATACATGTGTGGATACATAGACAACATCATGTCCCTAGTAAGCCTCTAATTGACTAGCTCGTTGATCAATAGATGGTTACGGTTTCCTGACCATGGACATTCGATGTCGTTGATAACGGGATCACATCATTAGGAGAACGATGTGATGGACAAGACCCAATCCTAAGCCTAGCACAAAGATCGTGTAGTTCGTATGCTAAAGCTTTTCTAATGTCAAGTATCATTTCCTTAGACCATGAGACTGTGCAACTCCCGGATACCGTAGGAATGCTTTGGGTGTACCAAACGTCACAACGTAAATGGGTGGCTATAAAGGTGCACTACAGGTATCTCTGAAAGTGTTTGTTGGGTTGGCACGAATCGAGACTGGGATTTGTCACTCCGGTAAACGGAGAGGTATCTCTGGGCCCACTCGATAGGACATCATCATAATGTGCACAATGTGACCAAGGGGTTGATCACGGGATGATGTGTTACGGGACGAGTAAAGAGACTTGCCGGTAACGAGATTGAACAAGGTATCGGTATACCGACGATCGAATCTCGGGCAAGTACAATACCGCTAGACAAAGGGAATTGTATACGGGATTGATTGAGTCCTTGACATCGTGGTTCATCCGATGAGATCATCGTGGAACATGTGGGAGCCAACATGGGTATCCAGATCCCGCTGTTGGTTA
Organism: Triticum dicoccoides; assembly: GCF_002162155.2. Classification (NCBI taxonomy): domain Eukaryota; kingdom Viridiplantae; phylum Streptophyta; class Magnoliopsida; order Poales; family Poaceae; genus Triticum; species Triticum dicoccoides. The sequence goes on along the minus strand of NC_041387.1, from coordinate 166,994,820 downwards.
TTGACCGGAGAACGTCTCGGTCATGTCTGCATGGTTCCCGAACCCGTAGGGTCTACACACATAAGGTTCGATGATGCTAGGGTTATGAAGGAAGTTTGTATGTGGTTACCGAATGTTGTTCGGAGTCCCGGATGAGATCCCGGACGTCAAGAGGAGTTCTGGTATGGTCCGAAGGTAAAGATTTATATATGGGAAGTCTTGTTTTGGTCACTGGAAAAGTTTCGGGTTTTATCAGTAATGTACCGGGACCACCGGGAGGGTCCCGGGGGTCCACCAAGTGGGGCCACCGGCCCCAGAGGGCTGCATGGGCCAAGTGTGGGAGGGGACCAGCCCCAGGAGGGCTGGTGCGCCCCCCACAAGGGCCCAAGGCGCAGGGAAGAGTGGGAGGGGGCAAACCCTAGGGCAGATGGGCCCTAAGGCCCACCCCAGGTGCGCCTCCCCTCTCTCCCCCTCTGGCCGCCACCCAGATGGGATCTGGGGGCTGCCGCCACCCCTGGGGAGGGAACCCTAGAGGGGGCGCAGCCCCCTCCCCTCCCCCTATATATAGTTGAGGTCTAGGGGCTGCCCAACACATGAGTTTCTCTCCCTCTTGGCGCAGCCCTACCTCTCTCCCTCCTCCTCTCCCGCGGTGCTTGGAGAAGACCTGCAGGATTGCCACGCTCCTCCACCACCACCACGCCGTTGTGCTGCTGCTGGATGGAGTCTTCCTCAACCTCTCCCTCTCTCCTTGCTGGATCAAGGCATCGGAGACGTCGTCGGGCTGTACGTGTGTTGAACGCGGAGGTGCCGTCCGTTCGGCACTAGGATCTCCGGTGATTTGGATCATGACGAGTACGACTCCTTCAACCCCGTTCTCTTGAACGCTTCCGCTTAGTGATCTACAAGGGTATGTAGATGCACTCTGTTGGGGAACGTTGCAGAAAACAAAAAATTTGCTACTCGTTTCACCAAGATCATCTAGGAGTTCATCTAGCAACGAGTCATTGGATGCATCTACATACCTTTGTAGATCGCGAGCGGAAGCGTTCAAAAGAACGGTGATGATGTAGTCGTACTTGACGTGATCCAAATCACCGATGACCAGCGCCGAACGGACGGCACCTCCGCGTTCAACACACGTACGGGACGGGAGATGTCTCCTCCTTCTTGATCCAGCAAGGGGGAAGGAGAGGTTGATGAAGATCCAGCAGCACGACGGCGTGGTGGTGGATGCAGGGCGTCACAGCAGCAGGGCTTCGCCGAGACTACGAGGGAGAGACGTAACGGGGGGAGGTGGAGGCGCCAGGGGCTGGTGTAAAATCCCTCCTCTCCCCCCCACTATATATAGGGGTGCCAGGGGGGCGCCGGCCCTAGTAGATGAGATCTACTAGGGGGGGCGGCGGCCAAGGGGAGGTTTCCCTCCCCCCCAAGGCACCTAGGGGTGCCTTCCACCACATGGACTCTTCCATGGTGGAAACCCTAGG
>NC_041387.1:166965986-166993133 GCF_002162155.2 Triticum dicoccoides | reverse complement strand
AATGCATGATCCCGTGACCAGACACTTGGTCACTCTGAGCTCATTATGATGATGCATTACCGAGTGGGCCCAGTGATACCTCTCCGTCATACGGAGTGACAAATCCCAGTCTTGATCCATGTCACCCAACAGACACTTTCGGAGATACCCGTAGTCTACCTTTATAGTCACCCAGTTACGTTGTGATGTTTGGCATACCCAAAGCACTCCTACGGTATCCGGGAGTTACACGATCTCATGGTCTAAGGAAAAGATACTTGACATTGGAAAACTCTAGCAAACGAACTATACGATCTTGTGCTATGTTTAGGATTGGGTCTTGTCCATCACATCATTCTCCCAATGATGTGATCTCGTTATCAATGACATCCAGTGTCCATAGTCAGGAAACCATGACTATCTGTTGATCAACGAGCTAGTCAACTAGAGGCTCACTAGGGACATGTCGGTGTCTGTTATTTACACATGTATTACGATTTCCGGATAACACAATTATAGCATGAATAAAGACAATTATCATGAACAAGGAAATATAATAATAATGCTTTTATTATTGCCTCTAGGGCATATTTCCAACAGTCTCCCACTTGCACTAGAGTCAATAATCTAGTTACATTGTGATGAATCGAACACCCATAGAATTCTGGTGTTGATCATGTTTTGCTCTAGGGAGAGGTTTAGTCAACGGATCTGCTATATTCAGGTCCGTATGTACTTTACAAATCTCTATGTCTCCATCTTGAACATTTTCACGAATGGAGTTGAAGCGACGCTTGATGTGCCTTGTCTTCTTGTGAAACCTGGGCTCCTTGGCAAGTGCAATAGCTCTAGTGTTGTCACAGAAGAGCTTGATCGGCCCCGACGCATTGGGTATGACTCCTAGGTCGGTGATGAACTCTTTCACCCATATTGCTTCATGTGCTGCCTCCGAGGCTGCCATGTACTCCGCTTCACATGTAGATCCCGCCACGACGCTTTGCTTGCAACTGCACCAGCTTACTGCCCCGCCATTCAAAATATACACGTATCCGGTTTGTGACTTAGAGTCATCCAGATCTGTGTCGAAGCTAGCGTCGACGTAACCCTTTACGACGAGCTCTTCGTCACCTCCATAAACGAGAAACATTTCCTTAGTCCTTTTCAGGTACTTCAGGATATTCTTGACCGCTGTCCAGCGTTCCTTGCCGGGATTACTTTGGTACCTTCCTACCAAACTGACGGCAAGGTTAACATCAGGTCTGGTACACAGCATGGCATACATAATAGAACCTATGGCTGAGGCATAGGGGATGACGCTCATCTCTTCTATATCTTCTGCCGTGGTCGGACATTGAGCTGAGCTCAATTTCACACCTTGTAACACAGGCAAGAACCCCTTCTTGGATTGATCCATATTGAACTTCTTCAATATCTTATCAAGGTATGTGCTTTGTGAAAGACCTATGAGGCGTCTTGATCTATCTCTATAGATTTTGATGCCTAATATATAAGCAGCTTCTCCAAGGTCCTTCATTGAAAAACTTTTATTCAAGTAGGCCTTGATGTTGTCCAAGAGTTCTATATCATTTCCCATCAAAAGTATGTCATCTACATATAATATGAGAAATGCTACAGAGCTCCCACTCACTTTCTTGTAAACGCAGGCTTCTCCATAAGTTTGTGTAAACCCAAACGCTTTGATCATCTCATCAAAGCGAATGTTCCAACTCCGAGATGCTTGCACCAGCCCATAAATTGAGCGTTGGAGCTTGCACACTTTGTCAGCATTCTTAGGATCGACAAAACCTTCCGGCTGTATCATATACAATTCTTCCTTAAGGAAACCATTAAGGAATGCCGTTTTGACGTCCATTTGCCATATTTCGTAATCATAGAATGCGGCAATTGCTAACATGATTCGGACGGACTTCAGCTTCGCTACCGGCGAGAAAGTCTCATCGTAGTCAACCCCTTGAACTTGTCGATAACCCTTAGCGACAAGCCGAGCTTTATAGATGGTCACATTACCATCCGCGTCTGTCTTCTTCTTAAAGATCCATTTATTTTCTATGGCTCGCCGCTCAACGGGCAAGTCAGTCAAAGTCCATACTTTGTTTTCATACATGGATCCTATCTCGGATTTCATGGCTTCCAGCCATTTGTCGGAATCCGGGCCCGCCATCGCTTCTTCATAGTTCGAAGGTTCACCGTTGTCTAACAGCATGATTTCCAAGACAGGGTTGCCGTACCACTCTGGTGCGGAACGTGTCCTTGTGGACCTTCGAATTTCAGTAGGGGCTTGATCAGAAGTATCTTGATCATTGTCATTAACTTCCTCTCTAGTCGGTGCAGGCACTTCAGGAACATTTTCTTGAGTTGCGCCATTTTCCGGTTCAAGAGGTAATACTTCATCAAGCTCTACTTTCCTCCCACTTACTTCTTTCGAGAGAAACTCTTTCTCCAGAAAGGACCCATTCTTGGCAACAAAGATCTTGCCTTCGGATCTGAGGTAGAAGGTGTACCCAATAGTTTCTTTTGGGTATCCTATGAAGACGCATTTTTCCGACTTGGGTTCGAGCTTTTCAGGTTGAAGTTTCTTGACATAAGCATCGCATCCCCAAACTTTTAGAAACGACAGCTTAGGTTTCTTCCCAAACCACAATTCATACGGTGTTGTCTCAACGGATTTCGACGGAGCCCTATTTAAAGTGAATGCGGCAGTCTCTAAAGCATAGCCCCAAAAAGAAAGCGGTAAATCGGTAAGAGACATCATAGATCGCACCATATCTAACAGAGTGCGATTACGACGTTCGGACACACCATTACGCTGAGGTGTTCCAGGCGGCGTGAGTTGTGAAACTATTCCACATTTTCTTAAGTGTGCCCCAAACTCGTGACTCAAGTATTCTCCTCCACGATCTGATCGTAGAAACTTGATTTTCCTGTCACGTTGATTTTCAACCTCACTCTGAAATTCCTTGAATTTTTCAAAGGTTTCAGACTTGTGTTTCATTAAGTAGATATACCCATACCTACTTAAATCATCAGTGAGGGTGAGAACATAACGATAGCCACCGCGAGCCTCAACACTCATTGGACCGCACACATCAGTATGTATGATTTCCAATAAGTCGGTTGCTCGCTCCATTGTTCCTGAGAACGGAGTCTTGGTCATTTTACCCATAAGGCATGGTTCGCATGTGTCAAATGATTCATAATCAAGAGACTCTAAAAGTCCATCAGCATGGAGCTTCTTCATGCGTTTGACACCTATGTGACCAAGGCGGCAGTGCCACAGGTATGTGGGACTATCATTATCAACCTTACTTCTTTTGGTACTCACATTATGAACATGTGTAGCATCACGTTCGAGATTCATAAAGAATAAACCATTCACCATAGGAGCATGACCATAAAACATATCTCTCATAAAAATGGAACAATCATTATTCTCAGATTTAAAAGAGTAGCCATCTCGAATTAAACGAGATCCCGATACAATGTTCATGCTCAAAGCTGGCACTAAATAACAATTATTAAGGTTTAAAACTAATCCCGAAGGGAGATGCAGAGGTAGCGTGCCGACGGCGATCACATTGACCTTGGAACCATTCCCGACGCGCATCGTCACCTCGTCCTTTGCCAGTTTCCGCTTATTCCGCAGCCCCTGCTTTGAGTTACAAATGTGAGCAACTGCACCGGTATCAAATACCCAGGAGCTACTACGGGCACTAGTAAGGCACACATCAATTACATGTATATCACATATACCTTTTGTTTTGCCGGCCTTCTTATCCGCTAAGTACTTAGGGCAGTTCCGCTTCCAGTGACCGCTTCCCTTGCAATAAAAGCACTCAGTCTCGGGCTTGGGTCCATTCTTTGGCTTCTTCCCGGCAGCTTGCTTGCCGGGCGCGGCAACCTCCTTGCCGTCCTTCTTGAAGTTCTTTTTACCCTTGCCTTTCTTGAACTTAGTGGTTTTATTGACCATCAACACTTGATGTTCCTTCCTGACTTCTACCTCTGCCGATTTCAGCATAGCAAATACTTCAGGAATGGTCTTTTCCATCCCCTGCATATTGAAGTTCATCACAAAGCTCTTGTAGCTTGGTGGAAGCGACTGGAGGATTCTGTCAATGACCGCATCATCTGGGAGATTAACTCCCAGCTGAGTCAAGCGGTTATGCAACCCAGACATAGTGAGTATGTGCTCACTGACAGAACTGTTTTCCTCCATCTTACAGCTGAAGAATTTGTCAGAGACTTCATATCTCTCGACCCGGGCATGAGCTTGGAAAACCATTTTCAGCTCTTCGAACATCTCATATGCTCCATGTCTCTCAAAACGCTTTTGGAGCCCCGGCTCTAGGCTGTAAAGCATGCCGCACTGAACGAGGGAGTAGTCATCGAAACGTGCCTGCCAAGCGTTCATAACATCTTGTTCTGCAGGGAGAACGGGTGCGTCACCAAGCGGTGCTTGTAGGACATAATCTTTCTTGGCAGCTATGAGGATGATCCTCAGGTTCCGGACCCAGTCCATATAGTTGCTGCCATCGTCTTTCAGCTTAGTTTTCTCTAGGAACGCGTTGAAGTTGAGGACTACGTTGGCCATTTGATCTATAAGACATATTGTAAAATATTTAGACTAAGTTCATGATAATTAAGTTCAACTAATCAAATTATTAGTGAACTCCCACTTAGATTAGACATCCCTCCAGTCATCTAAGTATTACATGATCCGAGTTAACTAGACCGTGTCCGATCATCACGTGAGACGGACTAGTCAACATCGGTGAACATCTTCATGTTGATCGTATCTACTATACGACTCATGCTCGACCTTTCGGTCTTCTGTGTTCCGAGGCCATGTCTGTACATGCTAGGCTCGTCAAGTCAACCTAAGTGTTTGCATGTGTAAATCTGTCTTACACCCGTTGTATGTGAACGTCTGAATAAAACACCTGATCATCACGTGGTGTTTTGAAACAGCGAACTGTCGCAACGGTGCACAGTTAGGGGGAACACTTCTTGAATTTATTGTGAGGGGTCATCTTATTTACTACCGTCGTTCTAAGTAAACAAGATGCAAAACATGATAAACATCACATGCAATCAAATAATAAACGTGACATGATATGGCCAATATCACATAGCTCCTTTGATCTCCATCTTGGGGCTCCATGATCATCTTGTCACCGGCTTGACACCATGATCTCCATCATCATGATCTCCATCATCGTGTCTCCATGAAGTTGCTCGCCAACTATTACTTCTACTACTATGGCTAACGCGTTTAGCAATAAAGTAAAGTAATTTACATGGCGTTTCTTGATGACACGCAGGTCATATAAAAGAATAAAGACAACTCCTATGGCTCCTGCCGGTTGTCATACTCATCGACATGCAAGTCGTGATTCCTATTACAATAGCATGAACATCTCATACATCACATATAGATCATTCATCATTCATCACAACTTTGGCCATATCATATCACAAACCACTTGCTGCAAAAACAAGTTAGACGTCCTCTAATTGTTGTTGCAAGTTTTACGTGGCTGAATTAGGGTTCTAGCAAGAACGTTTTTTTACCTACGTTAAAGCCACAACGTGATTTGTCAACTTCTATTTACCCTTCATAAGGACCCTGTTCATCGATTCCGCTCCAACTAAAGTAGGAGAGACAGACACCCGCCAGCCACCTTATGCAACTAGTGCATGTTAGTCGGTGGAACCGGTCTCACGTAAGCGTACGTGTAAGGTTGGTCCGGGCCGCTTCATCCCACAATACCGCTGAAGCAAGAAAGGACTAGTAACGACAAGAAAGTTGACAAATCTACGCCCACAACAAATTGTGTTCTACTCGCGCAAGAAGAACTACGCATAGACCTAGCTCATGATGCCACTGTTGGGGAACGTTGCAGAAAACAAAAAATTTCCTACTCGTTTCACCAAGATCATCTAGGAGTTCATCTAGCAACGAGTCATTGGATGCATCTACATACCTTTGTAGATCGCGAGCGGAAGCGTTGAAAAGAACGGTGATGATGTAGTCGTACTCAACGTGATCCAAATCACCGATGACCAGCGCCGAACGGACGGCACCTCCGCGATCAACACACGTACGGGACGGGAGACGTCTCCTCCTTCTTGATCCAGCAAGGGGGAAGGAGAGGTTGATGAAGATCCAGCAGCACGACGGCGTGGTGGTGGATGCAGGGCGTCACAGCAGCAGGGCTTCGCCGAGACTACGAGGGAGAGACGTAACGGGGGGAGGTGGAGGCGCCAGGGGCTGGTGTAAAATCCCTCCTCTCCCCCCCACTATATATAGGGGTGCCAGGGGGGCGCCGGCCCTAGTAGATGAGATCTACTAGGGGGGGCGGCGGCCAAGGGGAGGTTTCCCTCCCCCCCAAGGCACCTAGGGGTGCCTTCCACCACATGGACTCTTCCATGGTGGAAACCCTAGGCGCATGGGCCTATAGGGGCTGGTGCCCTTGGCCCATCTAGGCCAAGGCGCACCCCCTACAGCCCATGTGGCCCCCCGGGACAGGTGGCCCCACCCGGTGGACCCCCGGGACCCTTCCGGTGGTCCCGGTACAATACCGATAACCCCGAAACTTGTCCCGATGCCCGAAATAGCACTTCCTATATATAATTCTTTACCTCCGGACCATTCCGGAACTCCTTGTGACGTCCAGGATCTCATCCGGGACTCCGAACAACATTCGGGTTTCTGCATATACATATCTTCATAACCCTAGCGTCACCGAACCTTAAGTGTGTAGACCCTACGGGTTCGGGAGACAAGCAGACATGACCGAGACGACTCTCCGGTCAATAACCAACAGCGGGATCTGGATACCCATGTTGGCTCCCACATGCTCCACGATGATCTCATCGGATGAACCACGATGTTGAGGATTTAATCAATCCCGTACGCTATTCCCTTTGTCTATCGATATGTTACTTGCCCGAGATTCGATCGTCGGTATCCCAATACCTCGTTCAATCTCGTTACCGGCAAGTCACTTTACTCGTACCATAATGCATGATCCCGTGACCAGACACTTGGTCACTCTGAGCTCATTATGATGATGCATTACCGAGTGGGCCCAGTGATACCTCTCCGTCATACGGAGTGACAAATCCCAGTCTTGATCCATGTCACCCAACAGACACTTTCGGAGATACCCGTAGTCTACCTTTATAGTCACCCAGTTACGTTGTGACGTTTGGCATACCCAAAGCACTCCTACGGTATCCGGGAGTTACACGATCTCATGGTCTAAGGAAAAGATACTTGACATTGGAAAACTCTAGCAAACGAACTATACGATCTTGTGCTATGTTTAGGATTGGGTCTTGTCCATCACATCATTCTCCCAATGATGTGATCTCGTTATCAATGACATCCAGTGTCCATAGTCAGGAAACCATGACTATCTGTTGATCAACGAGCTAGTCAACTAGAGGCTCACTAGGGACATGTCGGTGTTTGTTATTCACACATGTATTACGATTTCCGGATAACACAATTATAGCATGAATAAAGACAATTATCATGAACAAGGAAATATAATAATAATGCTTTTATTATTGCCTCTAGGGCATATTTCCAACACACTCTCCTTCCCCTCGTTGCTGGGTTCTCCATAGATAGATCTTGGTGACACTTAGGTAAATTTTGAATTTCTGCTACGTTCCCCAACAGTTGCAAACTCTCTGTTTCCCATCATAATGTTTCGGTCTAACCGAGATGAGCGATAGGTCCCACCGAGACGAGAGAATCGATCCCACCGAGTTTGCCTGACCAACTCTCTGTTTGCTTATTACCAAAGTCGGTCCAACCGAGTTTGAGTAATCGGTCCAACCGAGATTACATTATGCCCTAACCCTAATGATATTGATCCCACCGAGATGACATGTTGGTCCCACCGAAATTGCCTAACGGTCACATATGTACTGAATTGGTCCGACCGAGTTTTCTGATTCGGTCCCGCCGAGTTTGGTATAATGTATGCAACGGTTAGATTTTGTGTGGAGGCTATATATACCCCTCCACCCACTCCTCATTCATGAGGGAAGCCATCAGATCGTGCCTACACTTCCACTACTCATTTTCTGAGAGAGAGCCACCTACTCATGTGTTGAGACCAAGATATTCCATTCCTACCATATGAATCTTGATCTATAGCCTTCCCCAAGTTGCTTTCCACTCAAATCATCTTTCCACCAAATCCAATCCTATGAGAGTGAGTTGAGTGTTGGGGAGACTATCATTTGAAGCACAAGAGCAAGGAGTTCATCATCAACACATCATCTATTACCTTTTGGAGAGTGGTGTCTCCTAGATTGGTTAGGTGTCACTTGGGAGCCTCCGATAAGATTGTGGAGTGAACCAAGGAGTTTGTAAGGGCAAGGAGATCGCCTACTTCATGAAGATCTACCCTAGTGAGGCAAGTCCTTCGTGGGCGATGGCCATGGTGGGATAGACAAGGTTGCTTCTACGTGGACCCTTCATGGGTGGAGACCTCCGTGGACTCGCGCAGCCGTTACCCTTCGTGGGTTGAAGTCTCCATCAACATGGATGTACGATAGCACCACCTATCGGAACCACGACAAAAAAATTTGTGTCTCCTATTGCGTTTGCACTCTCCAAACCCTTCCCCTTACATTCTTGCAAGTTGCATGCTTTACTTTCCGCTGCTTATATACTCTTTGCATGCTTGCTTGAATTGTGTTAAGATTGCTTGACTTGTGCTAAGTTGTTAAAATCTGCCAAGAACTAAAATTGGGAAAATGTTAAGTTTTTATTTGGTCAAGTAGTCTAATAACCCCCCTCTAGACATACTTTCGATCCTACAGCGGGCGCCTAGGGGCGGCCGGGCACCCGGGGCGAAGAGGGCTTTGCACCCAGACCGGTTAGGGGACCGGCTGTTGGGGGACTGGGCTCCCGGGGTTTACAGCCCGGGCACCCGGGGCGATCAGGGGCGCTGCCTAGGATTCGACCGGGGCACCCGGGGGCTCGGGGCCCGGGAACCCGAGGCGGTTAGAGGTGCGGCCTAGGCGGCGGTCGGGCACTGGGGGCTTGGGGGCTGGGCACCTTGGGTGGCCAGCGACTTGGCCAGCCAGTGGCTGGAGGTGGCCGGGCACCCGGGGCCTTTGGTGGCCGGGCACCCGGAGTGGTCCGTGACCTCCGTTACTTCGTTCTCCTCATTCCCTTGTTTTGCTTCCTTCTCCATGGTTGTTTGAATCTCCATCCTCATTTCCTCCCGGTCATCTCCTTGGTACCTAAGAGTGCATAACGTCTCCGTTTGAGGTAGGACCGAATTCACATGTGAATTCAAATGGAGTTCAAAGAGGAAGGAGTTAACCTCGGTTTCGATGGCACGTGCGCGAGCTCTTGTTATAGGTCCTCTCCGTGCTTGCGGTGGTGGTGTGTGATGGTCCAGGGATGCTCCGCATCATGATGTTTACATTGTTAGCTTGGTGAGTCCTACTAGTTCGATAAACCTTGGTTCTTAATTAAGGGAAATACTTTCTGCTCTTATGCTACATCACCTTTCCTCTTCGGAGAATCCAACAACTCCTATGGGAGTAGCAAAGACATACCTTCACACGTCCTCCAATGATGCTAAAAGCACCATCGAGGCGAGGGCTAACCAAGAAGAACCTTATCCCATCTTTATATAGCCTCCGCCTCGTCTTTAGGAGAGGACACAAACCCTAAACAAACTAAAAAAACACCTAAAAATGAAGCAGGAGCCCTCCCGCCAGGAAGGGTCGGGATCCTCCGTGCCTCTATGGCCCTAAGGCAAGGGGAGATAAGGCAGATCGATGACAGTGCCTGTGAGAGGCGAGAAAACCCTAGTCACGGAGTTGCTTGTCAGGAGGAGGAAAATTAATGTGATTTAAAGTCTCATCTAACTCCTGCAATATCTGATTAATCAAATAAAATAGGACAACAAAACCCCCACAAATATCCACGTAAAATTAAAAGATGTATGAGTTAGATGTGATTTAGTTAATTCTCATCCAGATGAGAGTTAGGGCTGGGCCAAAAGCTCGTAGCTCATGAGCTTAATGAGCGCTCGATAGTTCACCTCGTTAAGATCGTAGTTCACTTCTTAATGAACATAGTCAATCACATCTGTTAGCTCGTTAGTACAACACAACACATGATCCCACTTTACGCGACAACATTTCATGGTACATCAACCCATCTGCTCAATCTAATTGATTTATCCCAACCCATAGGAGGAAGCAAACTAGCTTACCTCCTACTATAGTCATCATATTCCTTCGTAGAAGTTACACCTACACTCTAATCCCACAGACTATAACACATCATGATTTTTTGCTCGTTAATTTAATTGGGATCGACTAGCCGAACCTTAGCAAGCCTATCAACTTGTTAATCCAGCTCTCGACACTCCTTACAAATTATCGCTCTCAAATCTCAAAATGGGTATCCAACTCAATCAGAAAAAGTAAAAATCTCAAAATGAGTAGAATTAGCACCCGTTTAGTAATTGTTGATGTACCTCTTCCACGACTCTGACAGATTGTCCCCGCATCCGCCTATTTGACCCACTAATCATCTATAGTTCCCCTTAGGCCTTATTCAAGGCTAGGTGCTTTGAAAAATAAACCGGGTTTTTTCTGAAGCATCGATGCCTATAGAATATTTCTACAGGAGCGATGTCTATAGAATATTTCTGAAACAAGATGGAGTAAACCTGACCCAAGATATACTAAACTAAATGTCGATGCAGCATTCTTTGCAGATGAGGGGCTAGGTGCGACAGCGGCTGTGCTTCGAGATGATAGGGGAAACTTTGTTGTCGCACAATGTAAGTTCATCCCATATGCGGCCGATGCTATTATCACTAAAGCAATGGTTATGAGAGATGGTTTGGCATTTGCAAATTCTCTTGGTTTTAACTGGATCGAGGCGGAATCAGATTCACTCGAAGTCATTAACTTCTGTACTGGTCACACAAGATGGTGGCATGAAGCAGCAACTTTATTTGCAGAGTGTGGTACTATGATCGGGAAGGTCACTTTCAAGCATTGTCTTTGTACCCCGCAAAAAAAATGCATTGTCTTTGCTCTTGTAATCAAGTGGCTCACGTGCTAGCAAGTCATAGCTATTGTAATAAGTCTTCTTTTAGTTGGTTAAATGAGTCCCTGACATTATCATCGGTAAACTCGTAAATGATGTAACCGTGTTTTAATTTTAATAAAGCTAGCCATGATGGCCTTTTAGAAAACACTAATGCTTAAGAAAATCCTGGTTTATTTCTCTAGCACCTCGTCTAAGCACCTTGCCTTGTATGCCTTAGCACGTGGCAACGAGCGCCTTGGCTCCTCCCCGTGTTCTTCTCTTCGAATCGAGATCATGACTGCTAGTGGACAGAGAGGCGACGCGAATCCTCCGAACCTCACATTTGCCACCCGCCGTCTTCCAAAGGTAACATCTTGATCGAGTTCCCCGCGGTGGGCACTTTAGATCGCTTCTTCTTCACCCCCTCTTTTTTGTTGTTGTAATTTTTGCGTAATTGTTCTGACCTTTTTTTCTGGCTTGGATTCCGTTCTGTCTGTTTGAATGAAAAGATCAACTTGTATTGATTGATAGAAATAGTACAGCTTATATATGTTTGGAAGAGACGCATCGCACAAGACGCGATGGTTGGAACCGATGCAACGGTTAGAGGAGAGGGGAAAAGAGATGTGTCGGTTGCTACAAGACGCCTGCATGCCGCAGGACAAGGGGAGATTTTCCTCTAATTAATATGCGCTAACTAATCACAACACTCCCCCTAATCTACACTTGTCCATATAGAATCGTCATATAATCATCAGGTAGAATCGTCATCTTGAAAGATTGTCCAGGTTGCATCATCATCTCAAATGGATTCTTCTCCGGTGATTCTTCATTAATATACTTGATGAGAACCTGAAACATAAAACTCACAGAGAGAAAGAAAAGTAATATGATACTTCAAACAGGTACAGTTCAGGGAGACACTCCTCCTGATTCTTGCAAGTCCCGAAGTCGTCGCATACCAATTTCATGAACATATTTCTGAAATGTAGAATTTGGTAGAGACTTGGTAAATAAATCAGCAAGATTTTCACATGATTTAATTTGCAAGATGTTTATTTCTCCCTTTTTCTGAAGAACATGGGGGAAAAACCACTTAGGCGAAATATGCTTAGTGATATTACTCTTGATGTATCTTGTTTGCATCTGTGCAACACAAGCCGCATTATCTTCGTAGATAATGGTAGGTGATTCTATAGAACCAATTCCACATGACTTTTGTATGTGGTTTATCATTCTGCGAAGCCACACACATTCGCGTGATGCCTCAAATAATGAAATTATTTCAGAATGATTGGTAGATGTTGCCACCAGAGTCTGTTTAGAAGACTTCCATGATATGGCAGTTCCACCATGTAGGAACACAAAGCCGGACTGCGATCTGGCATTATGGGGATTAGATAAATAGCCAGCATCGGCGTATCCAATCATATCAGAGTCCTGATTTCTCCGGAACTGAAAGAATAGGCCAAGATCCTTTGTGCCTTGGAGATATCGAAAGATATTCTTAACTCCAGACCAATGGCGTTTGGTGGGAGCTGCGCTATGTCTAGCAAGTAGATTCACTGCAAATGCAAGGTCAGGTCTCGTGCAGTTTGCAAGATACGTGAGCGCTCCAACGGCACTAAGATATGGAACCTCAGGTCCCAATATTTCTTCTCCATCGTCCCTTGGCCTGAACGGATCTTTCTCTACATCTAGAGAGCGAACCACCATGGGAGTTTTAGATGGGTAGGATTTGTCCATATTGAATTTCTCCAATATTTTTTGGATATAAGCAGCTTGGTATACCATGATTCCTGAGGGAAGGTGCTCAAATTGAATACCTAAGCAAAATTTGGTTTTACCCAAATCCTTCATCTCAAATTCTATCTTTAGGTGATTGCGTGCTTCGTCAATGTCATGTATGTTGCCAATGATGTTGAGGTCATCGACGTACACTGAAATGATGCAAAATCCTGTAGAGGACTTTTTGATAAAGACACATGGGCAATCACTACTATTGGAGTAGCCTTTTTGTAGAAGGAACTCACTAAGTCGGTTGTACCACATCCGTCCCGACTGTCTTAAGCCATATATTGACTTATTAAGTTTTACACAATACATGTTGCGTTTTGCGCTTGTATTCGGGATAGAAATTCCGTCAGGAACCTTCATATACATGTCCGAATCTAGTGACCCGTAAAGATATGCGGTCACGACATCCATCAACTGCATAGATAGACGGTTTTGCACTGCCAAAGATATAAGATATCGGAAAGTGGTTCCACTCATTACAGGAGAATATGTCTCATTGAAATCAATGCCGGGTCTCTGCGTGAACTCTTGTGCTACGAGCCTTGCTTTGTATCTCACCACCTCATTGTTCTCATTTCGTTTCCGGAGAAAAACCCATTTGTATCCGACGGGGAAAACATTGGGAGGTGTCGGTATTGCTTCAGTGAATACCTTTCTTTTGTTAAGCGAGGCAATTTCTGCTTGTATTGCGTCCTTCCATTTAGGCCAGTCGGAGCGCTTTTGGCACTCAACGATGGTCTTTGGATCATGATCAGTGAGAAGGATATCTGCAATTTTTTCAGCAAAATAAATGTCGATAGTCATAGACTTACAATCAAAAGATTCTCCAGAATCGATGTAGTTGATGGAAATTTCCTGCACTCCTAGTGACTCTTCATGATTTCCCAATACGCGTGAGTCTAGGTGTTCCGATGGCCCAGCCAGTGTGTGCAAACTGAAGTTGGGTTGTGGAGGTTGGCCTTCCATTGGGTGTATACTACCCATAAGGTGTTTGTCAACGTTGAGCTGACTTGCATTTACTGACTCCGAGGTTTTTCTCCTCGATTTCCTTTGTTGCTTGCTGGAAGCTTGTTCTAGGTCAGAGGCCGTACTACTCCCCCTCTTTTTAGGAACAGGAAGTTGAGTGGTATTTATTGGTACCTCCACTCTTTCGGGCGCATTTCTGGCCGGGTTTAAGGACTTTGTAACACCTTTTAGATCAGTAAATGAATCTGGCAGGTTATTTGCAAGATGTTGCAAATTAATGATTTTTCGAACTTGGAGTTCGGTCTCTTGTGTACGTGGATCAGAGGACGAAATGGCTTGAGCATTCCAATCAATTTCCAGGCATTCTTTCTGGTACTTGAAGTCTCCCCCTAATGCCGGAAAGTGTCCCTCATTAAATATACAATCAGCGTGACGGGCTGTGAACAGGTCCCCAGTAAGGGGTTCCAGGTACTTAATAATCGACGGTGATTTGTACCCCACATAGATCCCCAATTTCCTATGTGGGCCCATGGATGTCCGCTGTGGTGGTGAGATCGGGATGTATGCAGCACATCCGAACTTACGCAGATGGGAAATGCTAGGAGGATTTCCACGTACCAATTGCAGAGGGGAAGTACTGTGATATGCAATAGGCCTCAATTGTATCAAGTCAGCAGCGTGTAGAACCGCATGACCCCAACAAGAGGTTGGCAAGCTGCAATTCATTAACAAAGGTCTTGCAATGAGTTTGATCCTTTTAATCAATGATTCAGCCAAACCATTTTGTGTATGGACATATGGAACGGAATGCTGAACTTCAATCCCCAGGGCCATGCAATAATCATTGAAAGCACGTGAGGAGAATTCTGCAGCGTTGTCCGTGCGAATTGTCTTAATTCGACTTTCTGGATAATGGGCTTGTAACTTAATGACTTGCCTCATTATCTTGGCAAATGCATGGTTTCGTGTGGACAGAAGACACACGTGTGACCATCGTGTAGATGCATCAATTAGAACCATGAAGTACCGGAAAGGTCCAGATAATGGTTGGATGGGACCACAAATGTCTCCTTGAATACGTTCAAGAAACTGAAGTGGTTCATCTTGTATTTTGAGGTGAGAGGGTCTCAAAATTAGCTTTCCCGTGGCACAAGATGTGCACACAAAGTCTGAAGATTGAGGAAATTTTGACTCAAGCAAATTATGACCAATGGAATTGCTAGTAATTTTTCTCATCATCCCGATCCCGGGATGGCCTAGGCGATCATGCCAGGTTTGAAATGCATCAACATTTTGAAAAATTACTTTGTATGCAACATGTTCTACGGGTTTGATGTACGTATAGTACAAACCTGACGATAGAGAAGGAATTTTTTCATGTACCTGCTTGCCATATCCGTGATCTTTGGTGAAGAGTAGATACTCCTCTTTGTTGTCTTCATGAGTTTCAATGTGAAAGCCATTTTTACGGATATCTCAATAACTGATCAGGGTACGTGATGAGTCGGGATACAACAAAGCATCCTCAATTATCACTTGTGTACCACCTGGGAGGGTAAATATGGCACGTCCAGTGCCAACGATTACCGTATCGCGTCCAGCGATAGTTAGAATATCTCCATTCATCTTTTTCAGAGTTTGAAAATATTTCATCTCCCTCAGTATGGAGTTTGTGGTTGCACTATCCACAAGGCATAATTCCTCTTCCATCGGATTGTCACCGTAGAGAACTATATATAAAACAAAGAACTTTCAATAAGAAAATCTCATGTAAATACATAGAATACAATCTTATTTATATCAAATATGTTAGTACAATTACAATCTTATTATATCAAATGTGCTGATACAATATAAGGACAACAACAATACTTATATTCTTATTACAACATCACAAATGGACATAGCTAAATAGATCACTATGGAGATTGTGGGACTAGTCAAAGTCTCCAAACACTTCGTTTGAGGTGTACTCAATCATCATGTTTTCCGTGTCAGCAAGGTCCTCTGGTTGATGGAACGCAATGGTGTTGCTCGGTCCAGGAGGAACGTCGTGCGAACTACCGGCTCCATTGGTGCTGTCTGAATGAAGGTTGAAATTGGCTTCGAACCTCTTCCCTTGAGGTGCTTTGCGTCCCTGAGATTGCTGGTACAACATAACCAGATGCTTTGGGATCTTGCACTTGTCGGTGGGGTGCGTGTAGCATCCACACTTGTTGCAAAGCAGAGATTTATCATGCTTGGGCTTTGCAGTGCCTTTTCCCTTGTCTGAGTTCCTAGACCTCCTGTTCCTAATGCGCTTTCGCTTGTTCTGGACATTTGATTGATTGCCTCTAAAGGCACCATCAAACTTCTGTCTATTAGCGACATTCATATGAACTTCAGGTAAAGGTTGTGCCCCAACTGGGCGTTGAGAGCCATTCTTAGCGAGTAGCTCATCATGCTTTTCAGCCTGAAGTAACATATGAATAAGCTCGGAATAGACAGTATAGTTGCGAGCACGGTATTGCTGCTGGAGGATCCTGTCTGAAGGGAGCATACTAGATAAAGTTTTCTCTATCTTCTCCGCGTCAGTAGGTTCCTTCCCGCAAAAGCGCAGTTTGGAACTTATCTTATGAACCTTGTGGTTGTACTCACCGATGGACTTGAAATCCTGAAGACGAAGGTGAGTCCAATCATGGAGTGCTTCTGGCAGGACAACTGCCTTCTGTTGTTCATATCTTGTTTTGAGGGCTAGAAACAGAGTACTGGGAGATTCCTCCTCTAAGTACTCAGACTTAAGATCTGGGTGAATATGATGCCTTATGATGTATAAAGTTGCATAGTTTTGTTGTTCTATCAGCGGCGTGGTTCCGGCCGGTAGAGGAGTCTCCGGGTCCTGGATTGCACGCGCTATCCCACGGGAAGCAAGACTGATCTTGACGTCCATGGCCCATGTAGGGTAGTTGTGGCCATTGAGGGCAAGCTCCTCAAATTCTTTTGCGGCCATCGTTTACCTACATGGATGAACCAGAGATAATTAATTTACTAGGGTAAATTAAAAACCATCATGGTTGTATTGTAATAATGGTGCAAAATTTGATACTCAAGTGAAGAACTTGAATAATGTAGACCTCAATTGATTGAACATAACACGTCCAAGATCGCATGGATCTCACAGTAATAGGCTACATAATCTGACAATGTCAGTAGATGCATTTGTTTCTATTACTGTGTGTATGTTATCAATTCAAATATAAGGAAATGCACATTCAAGGTAATCATTTGTCAAATTGGACAAAATATAGACCGTGATTCCAAATATAATGAGGGAGGCGTGTATCAAAAATTTGCAAGTTTGTTGTACGAGAGAAATTAATCTCAATCGTTGGAACATGTTCTAGAAAATTGGAATGTGGTAAACACATTGAACATGACATTTCTAGATAATGTTGGTCCTTTATTTACATTATCAAATACATTACATAATGTAAACAGCCTACAAATATTTACACAAGTCCTAAAATAGAGTAAATCTAAATACCAGACTAGAATGTAAATAACTACATGTACATAGGCTAAACAGTACTAAAACAGTGATAAATTACTGCTACAACTACTGTTAAAAGGATTAAACAGAAGAAAGAAAGAGAAATTTCTGCAATTCAGCCCGTAGCCAGGGACTATCTGGGCACAGGCCCAAAGCCCACGTGGAGTGGGGGCGGTCGGCTGGCCTTTATACGGCTGGTGATTAGGGATCGAGGGATCCCAATCCTCCCGACCAACTCCTGTGCGCCGCCACCCCCACACACTCCATTGTTGCTTCTCACAAAGTGGTCGCCGACGTGCCTCCTTCTTCCTCGGACGAGGAGATGTAGACGACGCCGGCAGGGACGCCGTTCGGCAGATCGGAGGCAAGGCCGGAGTGGCTGCTTTCACGGCGGTCGATGGCGGTGATGGCGCGACTGAAGAGGCGGCGGCGTCCCTCCATGCTTGCGGAGTCCTGGAGGCGCGGTTGGGCGACCGCGCGCGGGGATGACGGTGCCTCGTCCAGCACGGAGGTGGAGGCGTGCGGGTGCTCGGTGGCGTTGCGACTCGGGCCGGCGTCCACGTCTTCAGGCTGCGCGACCGGCGTCGGGCCAGCGGCTTGGATCGTCCCTCCGGCGCCGTTCGGGAACGGCACAAAGACGAAGAAGCCGGGCTCGTCAGTCGGCGCTGGAGGCGGAGGCGGAATCCGCGTTGGATCCGCGAACATGGGCCCGGGGATCTCTTCTCCTGCATGTGCGGGAGGCGCGCTGGGGCTGGCCACCGTTGGGGCGTGGTCACCGGGAGCAGCGGCGCGATGGCCGTGTCTGGGGGCGCGGAGGCCACGTCGAGGGCCGCGTATAGCGGCATGGTGGCCTTGTCCAGCGCCACGGCGTCCGAATCGGCGGCGACGGCGCCCGCCTACTCCATAATGGCCACGGGCTGTGAAACGGCGACGGCGGCCGTCCTCACGGATGAGGCGGAGGAAGAAAGAGATGAGTCCAGGCATCTCACCGTCGGCGAGGCCTTCCTGTGCTCTCGGCAGAGCGTGTTATCGAATGAAAAGATCAACTTGTATTGATTGATAGAAATAGTACAGCTTATATATGTTTGGAAGAGACGCATCGCACAAGACGTGATGGTTGGAACCGATGCAACGGTTAGAGGAGAGGGGAAAAGAGATGTGTCGGTTGCTACAAGACGCATGCATGCCGCAGGACAAGGGGAGATTTCCCTCTAATTAATATGCGCTAACTAATCACAACACTGTCAGATGGCTGCTTCGGCGGCCTTCCACGGCGGTGGCGGTCGTGATGCTGGTGGCAGCGCACTTGGCCGCTGCGGCGGCGGCGGCTCCGGTGACGGCCCCGGCGTTCCTCTGGGCGCCGGAGAACTATGGGTATGATTACGTCCGCGTCTAGATGGATGTCTAGTGTCCGATTTGTCGTCTTGAGAATTGCCCTTGGTTCATACGATTAGGAGCCTGCAGTTTAGCATCTCTGTGAGGTGATCGGGTGATGTGGTTAGCTCAATTAGGACTTCAATGCCTTCATGCGAGTTCTTATTTACTACTCCCTCCGTTCCAAAATACTTGACTTCCATTTGTTCAAAAATAGATGTACCTATATATTAAAACATGTCTAGATACATCTATATTTTGACAAAGGAAAGGCATGTATTGTGGAACGGAGGGAGTAGGTAGGAAGTGCGGCTTGCCGCACCCGGCAGCACCGCTGCCAGCAAGTCATATCCAATTCGATCATCCAAGCATCGTAAATATAAAAAATAGCATGATATGGGTCCAATGCATTGTCATACACCAAATCATTATCTAATAGTGTCTGGCTCAACATTTTGTCTTGTCGTTTAATCAAAGCATTAGATATACCAAAAAAAGCAAGTACATTTAATCAATATAACAATTGATTTGAAAGTTCATGATAAAGAGGAATATATATTTGGTTCCAAATGTAAGTCAAGGCGATCGGTCCTCATAAAGTAGGTACAAATAGTTGGGTTATTAGATCGAAAAGCAAGCCCAAGCGATGACGTGAGATAGGAAGGTCACCTTGCACGCAGGGCAGTCCTGGCACATTTTCGATATTTGTTATTTCAAACAATATGATAGATTAAAGGCATTAATTTAACCAAGTATATCAAAGGTAATCAATTATTGATTCCTTTTGCATGTTATAACTAATTGACTTGATAGGAACACATATTTTAGAATCACAACTTAACCAAACATATGTGAGATCCAAACTAATGGTGATCTATTCTCTAAAGAAAACATTGAAGATCTGTTGATATTTGTAAGAAAACTAAGAAATAAAACAGATGCATCACAACTTTTTTCTTGTATCGCTGCTATATCCTCAAATTCAACTCTAAACAATTGAACATTCATGAATGGTCAACATTAGCAACAATAAAAAAATCGTGTCAATGCCACAATACACAACCTAAGAATAAACCATACAAAAGTGGGTAGGTTCATCTTGCTCCATACATAATCGCATGGCTTGAGCATCAACAACTTTCTCTCCATCTCCACCTTTGCAAGCTGAGTCTGCAGGTTGATTTCATTGTTGTAATGAACAATATTCAACATAGGAAATCGCTGCTGCATACCCAAGGGGGTGTTCCTGAAATAATAGATGAATGTTTTAACTAAATTCATTCAATAGGTAAGAGGGGGAGTTAGCATGGATAGATTTTTCCAGCCTCAAACTGAAAATCAGCCGATGGAAAACAATTGGCTCACTAACAGAACAATATACAGTAAGGGATATGTTTCAATAGATTTCAGCATGGATGGGGCAGAAGTTAATGTGGATGCCAAAGAAAAAGAAGTATGTATGCTACCTGACATGCAACAATGTAGACTCACCGGGAAAGGAATGTAGGACTCTATGGACCAACATTGTCTTTGTTGCAACGTACTCGTACCAATTTTTTAAATAGAAAAAAAGTCAGTGTAAAGCAGCCAGGAGAAAATCCTTTCAATTAACACCATGATCATCTTTAATAAGCACGGAAGACCAAGCAATTGTATAATCATACCTATCTACTTGAAGGACAAGTACTCTTTGCCCACAAGAGAAAAATACAGTCACAGGAAGATGAAGGAGAAATGTGAGAAACTAAAGGGGGGAAGAGAACTGTACATAATTGCATATAAGAATCCAGTAGTAGAAAATACATAGCACAGACGGAAATGCAAAGAACCCCACATTTTCCTGTTTTAGCTAAACCGGTAGTAGACAATATATAGCACAAACGGAAATGCAAAGCAGGCAGAGAGAGATTTGGTTGGTAATAGAAAGTAGATACTCCCAGCCAAACACAAAGTTCCATTACATGCATTGGGCAGAAAATGCAGCAGAAACTACCAAGAGCATCGAGATTTGGTATGACATAACAAAAGCAAGCCATAGTTATAGTTTGAGTTAATCTATAAGAACACTTAAACACGGCATAGAAGTGAACTACGACTATGATATACTCCCTCCCTCCGGAAATAAGTGTCTTGATTTAACCTATATATGAGCAAGAAGTCAATAATTCACATACCGACCTTAGAAAAGGTTATGGACAGAGTGTTGGTGCTTTTGAGCCTCCTCAAAGACGAAGACACAAATATGACCTTTAATATTGGCTGCTTCGGCAAATTGTGACCAGTTGATGGTTATACTCGCTCTTTCATCCTTGCCTTTTATCAGACAAACTTGTCCTCGGACACATCCATATGTGATTTTGATTTGAATTTACTCTGCAGGCAGTATCATCCATATGAGCTTGTCCCTGGACCATGTCAATTTGAAAGGTCTATTTGCATTTCACTTCTAGTCCAGAGATGAACTATGAATATATGATGGCATGATTGTTTTCAATTGAATAGAATCTCCAAAATTATGAAAACGAGAATAAGGAACCTCCGATGATCTTTATCGCTGCTATCATCACAGTAATTACAGAAATTTTGAACAATACCAAAATAATAATTCTAAGGAGTCAACTTTGCTATATTGTTTGAAAAGATATCTTTAGATGTTCATTATGAGCCATATATTGTACGTATGGACCATATTATGATTTGTGAGCCACTATGAGCTATATATTGTAATACTGGGACTCCCACAGGTAATAAGAAGCTAAAAATTAATCCAGAGCAGTAAATAGATGTTAGTGGATCCTACAGTCTGTACTACAAATACGGACAATGGTTTTTTCAGCAAAGTTGTACCATACTAACGTAATGAGGTAGCAGGAGAATATGATTAATTCAGAGCAGTATGAATGAAATAATCCCTCAAGACAATCATTAGTACAGAGCAATCTAAGACCGCCTTGTTACCATGACCGATGGAAGATACACAATATGTTCCACAGGAAAAAATCTTGTCATGCAACCTGCGCATGGAGAGAAAGAGGACATAATTAGCAAGTCATTTCATCAAGCACCAAGTAGGAGAGGAAGAAATTGCGGTAGCAGAGTTACTAAATGAGAGCTAATTATGTTCATACAAAGAGAACTGTGCAAGCCATTTGTTTGCTTCTTAACTGTCGAATGAACAGAATTTCATCAAGAAGCAGAAATTGATTTCCCCACAGATCCACATAATGTCCCTAACATGTTTCATCAAACAAGGGCACCAACCTGAAGATAACAAGGGCACCAACCTGAAGATCTGGGGAGCGTCAACCACATTTTCGAGGGAGAAGGGAGGGGCAAATGGCAGCACCGCCGTGTCAAATTGACCTTCCTTGCTACATGCAACTGAAACTTTTGATTTCCTTGTATGGCCATAGCTCTCTGAATAATTAATTAGAGAGTCAGTACAAATCAAGGGAATATATGTACAAACAAAGGCCCAAGACCTTCGTTTCAAGGGGAAACTTCAAGCATCTTGCACATTTTTCCTCCTTGATGATTTACAGAGGCAAGGGCAGGAAGCTGTGTTCCTTGCTGCCGGCCTCTGTGATGTACCGGAGCCAAGCACTGTGCATCACAAGCGCGACACCGCATGCTCAACTTTGCTGCTTTCCGTGGGCTTCTGTGACGAACCGGAGCCGGGCACTGTGCTTGAGAGACACGACACCATATGCTCCTGTAGTATAGTGAAAGAGAAAGTACTTCTGAGGAAGCATCCCATCATCGGTTGCATCACCCAGTGCTCGCTGGATATCTTTCGTTCGTGCACGTAACTCCTTGGCGGTACCATGATTTCCTCTAGAAGCTAGAATGCCACGATTATGTCTTTGCTCTTATCAATTGGTCCTTGATAATGCGGATTGTAGCATCTGGGGAAGTTGCGGAATGACCAGTGCCACTTGCTGATGTGGCGAGATCAGCATTGATACTATCATGATCAGATAATGTATCAGCAGCGCTTTCCTGGACAATTAAAACATCAGCTGCTGTTAGCACACATGATCTCTTGCGACTGACTAAACAAGCTACAGTATAAACATAACTATAAATATAGTTAAAAATATAAGAGTGGATTTTCAGGACATCTAATCGCTCTTAACTCAGTGCTCTAGTCCTAATTTTCACAAAAAGGTAAGAAACAGACCACAGAACAGTACCGCTGCTAAATGGGAATGAAAATAATAGGCATATCTTTGCCAATCTATTAAGATGCCTGCAATTTCTTTGGGAGTAGTCATAGAATAAATTTGACTTTTACAATAAACAATATCACCTCTATTCCCAGTTCATTCAATGCACAAAAATATTTTACTTTCATACGATGAGTATGAGCTTAGGTACTGAGTAGTAATAAAGATGTGATGGAACAAGGTTTAGTCCTAGGTTAGTTTTGCGTCCAGGATTCACAAGCAATAGATTGGTCTTCTCTAATAAATTTTACCTTTTCCAAAGACGATGTCAGGTTTGCAGTAGTATGAGCTCCAGCAATGTTATTCTCTGATGCACCAGATCCATCTTTGTGCTCTAGCTCAGTTGCATCCTGCAACTCTTTTTCATCCATCCCTTGTCCATCCTGCTCTTCAGCTACCTTGCTATCGCCGGGATCACGAAAGCCATCTGCTCGTCTGTCGGTGCTAACAACTTCCTTTATCATGTCATCCTGTGTCGACTGAGCACTGTCATTTCCCACAGCAACCACCTGATGGGCATCCCGCCACCCAGGGTCCTCCCACGTATCAATTTTCTTTTCTGATGGATGGCTCCTGGCTACCTCAACTGCTTGCCAGTTGTCAGTCGCCGAGAGCACCCGGTTCTTGTGCTCCCCTAGCCTCTCAATCGTCAAATCTACAAAAGCAATTCACACAGAGTTCCAACAAAAAATCAGATGCGGTGGCCGAAGGATGACTCAACTGCCGACTGCTTCACCAAAAAATGCGCATGACGTTGGTTTACTTGTTCGTACTGAGGTGAAAACAGACTCAATCTATCTCTACCATTTTCACGATCTAATCTACAGCCAGTGAAACTCATGCCTTCCCGAGATTAGGCAAGCAAAACGAAAGGGGGGAGGAAAAGCGGGCTCCCCTTTGGCGAGAGAAACCTCGGACGCGGCCATATGCGGCCACACCAGATTGGAGCCGGACCCGCCCCCCGATCGAACGCGCCTTTGGCCACTGCAAGACAACGCGCCCAAATCAAATCAAGAATCAAGAACGGATCTTCGCCGCATTGTCGCCAGCGCCGGACCCCGGGGAGAGGCAAGCGGGGGCCGTACATACCGATGGAGTCTGGGAGGGGCGAGACGGGGAAGTGGCCGTATAGCACGAGGGGCGCGAGCACGAACGCGACGAGTAGCAGCAGCATCGCGCCCCGGCACCGCCGGCCCCGCGCAGCCCCCGCCATGTCCGCGCCCCCGCAGCCGGCGGCCGGAGAGCCTCAGACGGCGCACTGCACCTCCGCCGCCGGATGAGGGTAGGGGAGCCGCTTTTCCGGCGCGGCGGGTGCTTGGTTTCGGGAAGGGTTCGGCGGGGGGGCGTCGGCACTCAGCACGCGCGGCGGACATGAAATTCCGGGGCGGCAGTTAGTCGGGGCTGCTGTTGCGCCGCCTTGCCCTGCTGCTGCTCCTCCCCGCTGCCGCCGCAGTCGTGCTCCTCGTCCTCCCTCCGCTGCTGCTCATCGCGGTTCGAGGAGGGGGTGGCGGCGGCGGCGATGTGGGTGGGAGGAGAGGAGGCGCGCGGGAGGGAGGGAGAGAGGAGGAGGCGGCTAGGTCTCCACTACAGGAGCGCCCCCTTTTATACCCCCACGACGAGAAATGACCGGAATGCCCTGGTGGGGGCATGGTATTTACATTCTGTCGCCATTGGAATTTTATCCAACGGCCCAGGACGATCGGGTAAATATCAGACGGCCCACGGCGATCTGGCCTGAGATCCGACGGCCTGTATCGCGAGGAGATTTCGATCCGACGGTCTAGAATCCAAATAAACGTGGGAGCTCCATTTTGTTTCAGACTCTAACAAGGGGATGGATTCACATGGACAGAGATTCTATAAAACTGCTTGTTCCACCACTACTTTGCTTAGAAATATAATTTAATTTCTGCAACCTGGCACAAACATAGAGAGTGAAGCATAGGCATTGGTTAAGGACTTAGCGTTAAACTGGCATTTAATTTGACTAATTAGCACTGCAAAATCATTGGTTTCCTTATTTATGAACTGAACCATCTGTGCCGCTAGTTCATTTTGGATATACAATCTTGACCTTTTGATCACAACCGCTTATATGACGTGTTATGAGTTATGAACTGTTACAATACTAGTCGATTTTATTATATCGTGTTCTTTTGTGGAGCACATTTCTTTTAATAAGATTATAGTATTACATGCTCCCTGTTTGGGTTTAGATCTCCACTCATGCTGCTATTTCCTTGAAATTCAGTTCCAATGAGGCTAAAGGAGTAGTCCACTATCAGACAATGTCACCAGCAAGTTTAGCTAAATCTGTTCTTGATGAAGGTGGCTGGTCAAACTTGGTGGTGAGTTTTCCTCATATATATCTATTTGCAAAACTTGAGTTCTTGTCCAACTATTCAAGTATCAATCCTTGTTATGCACAGTTAAATAATTCCTGACGTTGTGGTTCTGTTGGTAGTGTTCAAGGGAGGGCTCTTATAAGAACGCTGACATTGCTGTTGTTTTTCTTGGCTCGAAGGTACTATCTACTTCAAACTCATGTCTGTTACTGTTTATAAATATGCACTGTTTGTTATCGAAGCAAAACTCATATGCACCTAAAAGCTGAAATACATTTTTCTAGATATATCTGATTAACAGTGTTGATCAATTCCAAGTGACCATGAAGTTTCCTTGTTCTCCATGTATTAAGCTGTGTGGAAAAACTGTTACTGAGCACAATATTTTGTGTGGAATATGCTCATTCTTATATTGGTGCTGACATACTTATGTTGTTCCCTTAGCTACAATCGTCAGACATCTCTAAAGATAAGCAAGTTGATCCATCTTTAGCAGACACACTAAAGGTAAGCACTGGCACTCTTGTGTTCTATCCCTTTTTATTATTTGTATTGTTAAGGCATAAAAAAACCAACTGTTGATAATCTGTATTCTTCTTTTACCAGCTCTCCTTCACAGGCTCAGAGTTTTCCATGGCATTTCCTTATGTTGCTTTGGCAGATAATGACAAATTGGAGAGCACATTGCTGTCTGGACTTGCTGAGAATTGTGACAACGATTTTCGCGGAAACCACATCACATACACAGACACGTGTACTGTAAGTGGTGAAGATCTGAAGAAACATCAAAGCATGGATTCTATTCGTGTATGTTATCTTAGCTTTCTCTAAGAGAACTTCTTACCTTTCTTCTATCTTCATTTCATATTGACAGCATATACATTCCAGGACTTGGTGATGTCACAGAAGAGAAACAATCCAAGGGGAAAGACTGATCTAATTGTCTTCTGTAATGGTGGTTTCAAGGATTTAGATAATGCAAAATCAGAAGGTTACATTAAGTGAACTAGGTTTTGTTTGTCCACCTTGAACTGTAGTATAACTTCAACCTAACATTCTTCTGTTCTATCCTACATCAGGGGAGTTGCTTTCCGAGCTGGTTTCTGTGCTGAAAATGTCTGGGGCCAGATATACAGTTCTTTATGCTTCTGAACCCTATGGTTTACTAGAGAACACTTCCAACCTACCATTAGCCAGGTATCTTGCAGAGAAGACCAACACTACTACTAAATCTGGCCTAGGCAAATGTGATGGGGAGTGCCTAGTAAAATCAAGTCTTCTGGAAGGAACTTTTGTTGTAAGTTACCTGGACTCTGTTTTGTTACTAGTCACTTCTTGTGCTCTGGCTGTTTATTTTTATGAAATTTTTTATCAGTTTATTAGTAGTAAATATAACTCTATTATTACCTTCACGACAGCTACCAACTGCTATGTTGTTGCACCCTTGACCTGTAAAATGCTCCTCTGTAGTTTGTAGAAGATCACTGCTCTTGATATCCTTGTAACATTTTCTCACACTTGCCTACAATCTGCAGGGACTAGTGCTGCTGATCATTTTGATATCAGGACTCTGCTGTATGATGGGAATCGATACCCCCTCGAGGTTTGAGGCTCCCCGGGATTTGGTAGGAGAGTACAAATCCCATTGAAGCCTGCCAGAATGAAAGCTCAAGGCAGGCGTGAGAAATACAAATAGTCAATTTGCACTGTGGATATAAATTGCCTCATATATGTTACCAAGACTCGTGACTGATTTTTTGTATAATATTATTACATCTCGGACCTAACGACCGACCTGAAAGATATAGCTGAAAACGTATTCTTATG
>NC_041387.1:166863222-166965558 GCF_002162155.2 Triticum dicoccoides | reverse complement strand
GCGAATAACCTGGAATTCAGGTACCCAGTAAAATGGCATTGTCCATGAATAAAATCTTTTTTATTTATCTAGTACTGGTTGCTTCATGTTCGCACGGCTAAGCAAGTGATGGCATCTATGATCAGTACAGTTATTACCACACATGCATTCTGATTATTTGCTGTACTCAATTGTGGTTACTGGAAGTCAGAAACTGAGGCATGAAGTGTTTTGCGTAACCAGCTTTCTACATGTTAAAGTTTGGTTGATCAACCATTTGTCTATTATCTTGCAATAGACGATGTTCATCAACTGCAAGCTGAACCGTCCAAGCGCTCCCAGGTTTCATTAGGTTTTCTCTACACGAGTCATTTTTCTTTCCGCTGTCGGGTCGGAGAAAACAACAAAACTATACGTGATTCACGAATGCACGGGATTCCATTGATAGAAGAAGCCAATGGCAGTACAGAAATACATAGAACAAAGGTGAAAGCATCACACGTTGGCGGTAGTAGTACGTGATTCACGAACGGGATCGGCCGGACCTTGTTTGTTGCGCGCCGACGTGCATGAAGCGAGAAAGAAGACATCAGGGAGGAACTTGAGACTGCCGTTGGATGCAAATGGACGGTACAGACTATAGTAACGACATCACGATTACACAAGAACATGCATGTCATCGTCTGCTAGCCGTGTGCGTGTCAAACTTTGCAGAAAGGACACCATGTATCTAGACGAACGTAACGTGAAACACGACCCTGATATGAAAGCGGTGAACGAGGGACCACTTTAGAGCACGCGCGGTGTGGGCTGGTGCAGCTTAAGCTTATGAGCAAAAACGTTTTGGCTTAAATCGCTCAAATTCAATTTAAGACCGGATTCAGAACAAAATTGCACAACAGAAGACATGTACAAAATTCAAATGAATCAATCTACCGTGCCAACATATAATTATATCCAACTTCAAATTCTTCCATGCTGTTT
Source organism: Triticum dicoccoides (assembly GCF_002162155.2). Lineage (NCBI taxonomy): Eukaryota > Viridiplantae > Streptophyta > Magnoliopsida > Poales > Poaceae > Triticum > Triticum dicoccoides. The sequence continues at coordinate 166,964,595 of NC_041387.1, read as the reverse complement.
TCAGGCTCAGCGCAACATAGAGCGGTGTGCTTCTATTATTGTCTAAAAATCTACTCCCTTCATCCGGAAATACTTATCATTGAAATAGATGTATCTAGATGTATTTTAGTTCTAGATACATTCATTTTCATCCATTTTGACGACAAGTATTTTCAGACGGAGGGAGTACTCTGGTGCGCCAAATAGTAGGCGTTTCCAATAACAAACGCAGTCATCGACACTTAATATGGAACTGAGGGAGTAAAAGGAAAACATGAACTCTGGTGCAAATAGCCAAATAGTAGGCGTTTCCGATATCGAACGCAATCGTCCAATATGGACCAAGCGATGCTGCCCGAGATGGTTCGTGATGAACGTCCTTGTTGGATAAATTGATTTTGAGGGCCATGCATGTATCAACCACTTGTGTCAGGATATATCTATCAACGTCATCTGCCTTGTATATCTATAAATAGGCTCTTCCCTCCATCAACCCACGACATCAACAGACACACATTAAACACATTAACAGCCGCGCAAGGTGCGAATGCTGGGCTATGCCACGTAGGATATTTACTATAGTACACATTAACAGTCGCGCAAGGTGCGAATGCTGGGCTATGCCACGTAGGATATTTACTATAGTAGGAATTGCTTGTTTACTCCAGATAACACCTCCCCCTACTGTGCAACACAGTCGGTGGAAGAAAAAAACAAAGGGTGGCCCAACGCATGGGCGATCCCTCTCGTTCGCCTCTCTCTCGATCCTCTCTCCACCTCTCCGCCGCCGGCAAATTCCCGCCGCTGCCGGCGGTCTCCGGCGCCGCCCAGCACTCCCTCGAGGTCTCCTCGGTCCGGTCTATCTCCTTCACCCACTCGATTCGATGCTCGCCTCCTCCTCCTGCGCTCGTGGCTAACCCTAGCCACAGCTATCGTCGGCGTGGCTCCGACGCCTCCTGGCGCTCACCGAGGCCGTCGAACGCGAGGGCATGTACGATCTGTGCCCTCTTGAGAGGAGTCAGCCCTCATATGGTTCTGCACCAAGGTCGGGGGACGCTCGGCCCGTCCTCTTCAACGCCGTGGCCCGCCAAGGTCGGCGAGGAGGTCTCCGGCATGCTCGAGGCCACCGCCAGACGGAGCACGCCGTCGCCACCGCACGGTCTTCCTCCTTCGTAACCGATCCTCTGCCCATCCTCTCTTCTCCCCACGGGATAGCCAGCAGCCCACCTTGTGCTTGAGTCATGGAGAGGCAGGCGGCAGGTGTGGATGAGGAGATCCACCACAGAGGACGCGAGGTGAGATGGGAAAAAGATGCAAGGTCAGATGTGGATGGGGTAGGGGGCTTTGCCGTCACCGGAGATAGAGGAGGCAACAATATATTTTCTGCGACTTCTCGCTTACTGCTGCTACTGCAGGTTGTTGGCTTGTCCATGATGCTGGTGCTGATGCGGACACCGTGGCTGTCGTTTCCTCTGCACACCGATTGGCCATCCCAGGTTTACTATTGGTTCTATTTCATTCATGTGTCTAGTTGCTCAGATATTGTGTTTATTGGTCGTTTAGGTTAGGCTTGATTCTGAATTGAAACATGGCACATCATCCTCTCGATGCTAAAGAAGATCCTTTCTTAATTAAAAAAATGAAGTGAACAAGTAGTGATTTCTTAATTTCAATGCGAGACATGAATGGATTTCACAAATCTCCATCAATGGAAGGCCCTGTGTCATTAGATGGATTTGGTTTGGATACACTACTCCTTTAATACTCATGGTGGTATAGAGTTTTTAGATGGTACTTGTTCTTTGTTTAGGGATCGCATTTGCCTGTGGAGATCAGACAAAGCATAATCTCTTAAAAAAAGTGGCTTTGAATATTCTCGGTTGATGTAATATCCGCACACAGTTAATTTGTTATCACCCATTTCTAACTTTGTATTCATGTCCTGACCCAATTTTTTAGCCCTTTGATGCTACCACTTCTGGTTCTTGATTGCCAAGGTGGTCCTTTTGGGGTGCAAATGACTAAAGGCTCCTGCTTCATGACGAACACCTTGAATCTACATTTTTCAGTTCTGGTGGAACTTAGAACATCACATTGCAAGGACTGGCTTTTGATTGATCTAACCATACACTACAGAGTACAGACTACAGATTAGGTGTTTTTATTGATTGGTAATGTATCTGGTGTTGTCTTCGGTTGATGGTATTGCCATTGATATTTCTGTCTTAGTGCAGAGAACTCGTCGAAGATAATCCATGCCATCGCGTGGCATCGATCTCCATCGTCCTCGTCCTATAGGAGCGAGCTGGGAGCAAGCTCAAACAGTTTGTCGTGGACAGAGAAGAGTGAGACTAATAAGAGGCATATATCCGATGACTACGGTGGGATGAAGTCGGGAAGTCACTCGCAGACGTTAGGGAGATTGTATGCCTGGGAGAAGAAACTGTATGAAGAAGTCAAGGTGGGTTATTTATATCTGCTGGTGTCATTCGATCTTTCTTGTGATTGCGTACATATGCAAAGAATACTTCATATCTTTCTTAGCAAGGTGCTATTGATCTATCCGTGTTTAAGGCAACTAATTATTTGAAAAAGGATAACACCACCTTGATATTAAAATGCATCTTGTTTTTGGGTGTGTGTGTATTTAGTTAATAAGGCAAAGTTGAAGGTCTTGACAAGGTCATACTACTGATAATGCTATCTATGATTTTTAAGCTGCTAAAAAACAATGCGGTTAGTTTTCAATGCATTACGATCATTTTTTGTAGTTTCTTGTGCACAAGCATTTGTGCGTTCATGGTTTCCTGTCATATTATAAGAGCATGTCTTTGTTGTATTGTGTATTGTATATATATTAAAAATGATTTGGTTCTGTACAGGCCATAGATCAAATCTGACAAGAGAAGAAATGTGTGCAGCTGAGGAACCAAGACGCCAAAGGTGCACAGCTGCACTGTGCTGAAAAAACCAGGACAAATGTAAGAGACCTGTACACAAGGATCTGGGTTTCTCTACGAGCAGCAGAATCGAGATCTGATAGACTACAAAAATTATAGGACGGGGAGCTCAGTGTGAAGAACAAGACTCAGGTTAGTTTGGTGTTCTTTCATGTGTTGAGACCTCAGCTCAGCAACGACCAGTTTTCTGCAGTATTACTCACTGCTCTCTTCACTTTTTTTTTGAATTGAATGCCTGCCAGTGTTTCTCCTGCTTGCGCTGGCTAAAAAACTAATCAACTTAGTTGCATGTTGAACTGTAATTTTGTGGATTGCCTTTGGTGGTGATGCATTGTGTTTTGTCCTCTTAGTATGCAAAGTTAAGTGCACCGTCACGTAATATATGAGTAATTAACCATGGTTTAGGAAGTTTCAAGAGGTTCAGAAAGCTTATGAGGAACTTGATTTTTGTTCAACGTGGATGCTCATATATACATTTTTGTCTCTTCTTTGTATACTTTGAAGAATGAAGAAAAAGAACGCTCTATGATTAGGTAACAATTTAATCCCTCCGATTATAGACGTCTATGGCCGTTTCTTTCTATATGTTCATGAGTTACAAAGAATTAATTTATTGAAACTTAAGATAATTAGACAACAATACATTTTGAGTATATTTTGGATAGGATAAAGGAGGAGATTAATTCCATTTCTTGTATCAATGGAATGATGTACGGAAAAGCCGTCTTTCCGGTATTTGTGTTTTGGAAATGCCCTCTTACATGTTATTTCACTTTTAGTCCAACATGTAGCTGCTCGTGATCGATGCGCTTACTATTAATGTTTTTCGTGTTCGCTTCTCTCACAAAATAGGGGTTGCAAGTTTGAGTACCTTCTCAAAGTATGCTACTGAATCTATCTATGGTAAGTCTGCAACCTAGAATTTGCTCCTGCCTACTACATTTACAATGGTTTCATCAAGAATAATTATGCCCTACGTGGTACAATGCCCTTACACTTTCAGATTTAGCAGTAGTTAGAGAAATATAAATATCAGGTAGATTGACTACTTTGACACATAGGTGAGATTAAAAAAATACAACTGCTGAAACTCTTTCTGCGCTATACGAGGTGGTATTCAGTTCCTTTGGATTGCATGGTAAAAACATCTCTTGCTTCGGAATAACATGATCATTCTTCATGAAGTGCTTCCTAGGGATAACTCCGCTCTCCCACGCAGCCACACCAACGTCACCTTGAGGGACGAGTGGGTGGGAGGAGAAGGCGGCGCCGACGGTTTAAATCTATGATCTGCCTTGACGTGGCAGGCGGCGAATCAGTCCGGTCAAAATGGCAAGGTCACAACGGCTCATCTACATGCGACATACTCTTTCCTCCGGTGTCTACGACGACCACCACTACTTCTGCGATGCCTATGAGAGTGACGTGGTCTGCATCAAGGGTTATTACAATGGCATAGATCAGCAGCTGCTCGAGCAGGCGATGATGAAGGCGAGCGTCGACTCGGTTGGGGGTGGCGGACGACAGTGAGGATGCAAGGTTGAACGTGAAAGCTGACTAATTCATTGCAAAGTTCTACGCATAGATGAAACTGCAGCAGCAATCATCGTTGGAGCATCTGCTAGGTACATAGTGTTTAGATTGTCTGTTTATTTGTTGAGTTTGATTCACTTTTGGAGAAGCCACTGGATGTGTAATTATACCATGTAACCAACTATAATGACTGCTGACTTTAATCAACTTTTATCTCTATAATGAATTCCGCCCTACATTGCTGTCATTTATGCAGAAGGCTCTTAGTTGTGTATACACATGTCGTAGCAACTAGAGAAAAAGTGCTCCTGCAACTAGAGAAAAAGTGCTCGGAAGGAGCGCATGTCTACTTGGTACCGCACAGGAGTGCGTCAGGCGGCGTGCCATGGGCACGCCCCAACTGCTAGTACACACACAATCCTGCCTATAGCCACCACATGTCTCCTCAGCCTACCTTAGCCACCACCACCACGCCTGCTACTAGGCCTAACCCTTCCTATTTCCAAACAGCTCCTGTTAGCCAAGAGACTATCCAGCGAACGGAGATTCTTCTCCACCTGTACGCCTACCAGCACACCCAAGGAAAACCAAATGCTAACCAGACTGTCATAGTGGATCCAAAGCTCCCCGCGTGTTTCGGTGCCCTTGCTGCTAATGACTGGACCATATATGATGGCACTTGCACCAACGCAAACCTTGTTGCGCACGCTCAAGGTTTGCACATTGGTGCTGGTATGACCAAAGAAAATTGGTTTGGTGTTTGTGGACCGAAGATTCGACTTTCTTTTCGAATGAAATGGCCAGTGAGTGTAAATTTAGTATGTGTATCAATGAAAGCTTTTAAGTTAGTATTATTTAGTTTTATTTCCTAGCATGTTAAGTTTCTAATACAGTTGATGCAAACATATTTAGTTTGCACACGAAATAAAAGCCGACTAAAATAGTTTGAACTCTGTCATCACAAAATCCGCCTCGATTAATTTGTCAACTGCATATACTTGGCATAGGTTTATGGGTTCCAGCTTCAAGGTGATGGGAGATTTTCGAGGAAATGAAGGTGAATGGGCAATTGTTGGTGGGACGGGAGAGTTTGCATATGCACAAGGTGTCATAACCTTTAACAAGACCTGGTCAGCCCAGGCAAATGTCAGGGAGCTTCATGTTCGTGCTTTGTGTCTCTCCTTCTCAAAAGCAGCGGTGAGTTCCTTGAAATGTATATGTCCTTGCTCTCTTTTAGTCAAATTTGAAACTTGGTTTTATCAACACAAACCTAGCTTATACCATGCATATATATAATCATGATTATTACAATAGGAAACACCTTGCTCAAGGACACCACGGCAGAGCTCTGTCACCAAGATCGGCCCATGGGGTAAAATAAGTGGAGAATTTCTTGACGTTCCCACGACACCGCAACGTCTAGAGTGTGTGACCATCCGTCATGGAGCTGTCATTGATTCACTTGCATTTTCCTTCGTCGACCAAGCTGGTGGACAACATAATGTTGGCCCATGGGGTGGGCCATGAGGGGATAACAAGGACACAGTGGGTTCATGCTTTAAACATTTTTCCTTTATGCATGCATTTTCGAGCACTCATAATGTATTTCATGCATGCAGATTTAATAATTTGGTGATCTTTTTCCTCCATGCAGATCGAGCTTGCTCCATCGGAGATTGTGACAGAAGTCTCTGGAACAATTGGTGTATTTGGAGAAGCCAATGTCAAGTACAACGCCCTAACATCACTAACAATTACCACAAATGTCCGCACGTACGGGCCCTTTGGAGAACCGCAGTGTACTCGTTTCAGTGTTCCCGTGCAGGACAATAGCAACATCGTGGGTTTCTTCGTGTGCGCTAGAAAATGCGTGGAGGCGCTCGGGGTTTACGTGTGTCCACCTGTTTGAAACTAGTCCCGAAGTGTTTCACACTCGGTGTGCCTTCCACCTTTCTATGTTGTGCCAATAAGGGAGGTTATATACTTTCGGTGTAATGGTATCCCCACCCCCAAAAAATAGCGTGATGGTTTTCATATCAGCAAGCAGTTTTCTTGGTACTATATGCAAAATAAGTCTGTGTCTTTGTTGAGGTCAATTTTACCACGCTTGTCATATTGTACTTTATTAGAAAATAAATAATGAGGCAGAGGCATGCACATATTTTTATGATAAACATATATTTGCCTCATTCATCAAGACATCTCACACATGAAAACAAACAGAGTTTACGGAATTACTAAATCTCGTCTAATTGAGATTTACAATGTCTCATCTAAGTTGTGGACCGTTGGATCTAAATCATCATAAAAAATTCAGGCAAACGTGATCCCGCGTCACTTTGTCACACGCGTCCCGCGCTACGTCGCGCCGTTCCTCCCGGTGTGCACTTGTGGGCCTGTTTCTTTTGTTGGGCCGTTTTGCGTGTATTTGTTTCTACTGGCCTGGGTTGTATTAGTTGAAGGGAGAAGTTGTGTCACTGGTCGCTACCCAGTAGAAAATGTATCTTGTTTTTGATTGTTGGGTGCTGTTTTTAGAGTTACTTGTATCATGGATACGGAGTAGAGTTGCAGAATTTTTTGTTGTTTGTATGTGTTGCGGATTTTTTTTAAACATGGGGTTTTTCAACTTCATGTTTCGTTTTTTAGAAGTGGACGTGTAGTTACTGGAGATGGACCTTTTTTTCCTGTTCATGTACATTTTACTAGCATCAATTTTTGTTCAATTGATAGATTGTAGCAAAAACAAGCTAGTTTTTAAAGATGGTATGGGGAATTGGCCTTTTCTTAGTTTAATAGATAACTTACCTAAGGTTCTTTTTTTAGTGCACTCAAAACTAGCCCTCGACCATCGACACACAACTAGCTCTCTACCCCTTTTTGTCGCAGTTGCAACTCCACTCTTGACAAAAAACTTGCCCTCTATCTTTTTAATCCTAGTTACAAGTACACCCACATACACCCCATACGCAATTGCCCCAGACTTTTTTCTGGCCCAAGTTGCAAGTCCATCCACAACATGCAATTGGCCTCAGACTCCCGGTTGTAAGTCTACCCCCGACACACAACCACCCCTCTTCCCGAGCCCTTTGTCTAGTTGTAAAACCACAACTGACACGAAACTGGGCCCGACCATTTTTTGCCACAGTTACAAGTCCACACTCAACATGTAGTTGGTCCTAGACCCTTTTAGTCTCAGTTGTAAGTCCACCCTTGACACACAACTCACCCGACCTTTTTTTGTCATAGTTACAAGTCCATCCCCAACACATAAATAGCTCTGAACCCGTTTTTCCTCCCAGTTGCAAGCCCACCCTTTTGGGTCAACTTACCTCAAGCCCTTTGTCCCAGGTGTAAGTCCATTATCGACGCACATCTGGGCTCACCCATTTTTTGCCACAATTACAAGGCCACCCTCAACATGCAACTGGCCATGAACCCTTTTTCTCCCAGTTGCAAGTCCACCCTCAACACACAACTCACCCTCTCGATCCCTTTGTGCCAGTTGCAAGTCCACCATCAACACGCAACTGGGTCCGACCATTTTTTGCCACAATTACAAGTCCAGCCTCAACATGCAACTGGCTCAGACCCTTTTTTTCTCCCAGTTGCAAGTCCACCCTTGACATGCAACTAATCCCAGCCACAAATGTCCGCACGCGCGGGACCTTTGGAGAACCATAGAGTACTCGTTTCAGTGTTCCGGTGCGGGACAATAGCATCATCGTGGGTTTCTTTGTGTGCACTGGGAAATACGTGGAGGCGCTCGGGGTTTACGTGTTGTAAGGGCATATTTATCCCCAATATGTTTTGGTGATTGATGACAATGCTTGTGCGGACTAATCGTGTGCGTTTAGTTCTTTCAGAGATTCATCCATTGGCACGAGACGATTTCCTCCCCTCGGTGTTGTAATTCAAGACGGTGTAGCTCCTTCGTTTCGTTGTTGGTGGACTAGTTTCGTAGGAGTCACCGTACTATCAAGAGGGGATCCGCTTTGGTAAGACTTGGGTGGAATCACACGTACACATCCTTATCACACCCGTCGTCTTTCCTTCCGCATCTCTGGAGCTGCCGTTTCCCCCTGGCTATGCTTTGCTCTGCCCTAGCGGTAGTATCGCGACCACAGTGGTAGTACCGTCGAAGCTCCCCAGCGGTAGTACCGCTCCCAGAGCGGTAGTACCGCTCCAAGCGGTAGTACCGCTTGGGTTTTTTAGCCGTAGTACCACTGTGCGTCTGGGCTACTTCCGCCTCGATTCTCGAACGAAGTTTTTCGTGTGGGGTTTTGCGGCACTAAGGGAGGTAGTAGGAGCGGTAGTACCGCCCTGGGGTCAGGGCCCCGGGCAGCGCGGCGGTACCGCTGGGTCGAGCGGTAGTACCGCCCAGAGCGGTAGTACCGCCCTTCCCTAGCGGTAGTACCGCTCTGTGCGGGGCTGGTGAGTGGGATAACGGTTGGTTTGTTCCTCCCACTATAAAAGGGGGTCTTCTTCCCCAAAGTTGACCTACCTCTTTCCCCCAAAGCTCCATTGTTGCTCCAAGCTCCATTTTCGCCCAATCTCTCTCCCTAGCCAATCAAACTTGTTGATTTGCTCGGGATTGGTTGAGAAGGCCCAGATCTACACTTCCACCAAGAGAAATTTGATTCCCCCCACTTATCCCTAGCGGATCTTGTTACTCTTGGGTGTTGAGCATCCTAGACGGTTGAGGTCACCTCGAAGCCATACTCCATTGTGGTGAAGCTTCGTGGTGTTGTTGGGAGCCTCCAAGTGTTGTGGAGATAGCCCCAATCTTGTTTGTAAAGGTCCGGTTGCCGCCTTCAAGGGCTCCAATAGTGGAATCACGGCATCTCGCATTGTGTGAGGGCGTGAGGAGATTACGGTGGCCCTAGTGTCTTCTTGGGGAGCATTGTGCCTCCACACCGCTCTAACGGAGACGTACTTCCCCTTAAAAGGAAGGAACTTCGGTAACACATCCTCGTCTCCACCGGCTCCACTCTTGGTTATCTTGTCCCTTTACTTTTGGAAGCTTACTTGAGTTATATCCATTGCTTGCTTGTGTGCTTATTGTCTTTGCATCATATAGGTTGTCCACGCAGTTGCACATCTAGACAACCTATTTCATTGCAAGTTTTAATTTGTTAAAGAAAAGTCTAAAAATTGTTAGTTGCCTATTCACCCCGCCCCCTCTAGTCAACCATATCGATCCTTTCAATTGGTATCAGAGCCTCGTCTCTTTATTAAGGACTTTGTCGTCCGAAGAGTATGGTTGACACCCACGACGGTGCGGAGGAGCACTCCGGTGTGAATCCCATCTCGTCCACGGCCGAAGGGGGAGCCTCGGTCTCTCATGAGGAATTCAATGTGGCTTTAGACACATTGAAAACCTCCATGACGGCCGAGGTTAAAAGCATGTTTTTCTGATTTCTTAGACGGACTTAAACTATCTACCTCGCTGATGAAAGTGGGTGATCCCACTAACAAGGTGACGGATGCTACCTCCGACAAGGGGGAAGCTAACAGTGAAAAGAGTCCGTCTACTAGTGGTAGAAATGGCACCGGCATTTTTGCCAATGTGGAACCACCAGTGTATAGAGGACCGATCCCCTCTACTCATTTGAATCATGCCGGTCCTCCTCCTAAATATGTGAAAAATGAAGATTTTGATGCTTGGCTCTATCGCTTCAAGCGTCACTTAAAACATGTGAACACTAACCTTTGGAGAATTATTGAAGAAGGTTTCTATCCTCATGATCCAAGCAACTTCACCCCTCGAGAAGAAGTGGACAATAAATTCAATGAAAGTGCTCTCTTCATCATCCAAGATGCAATCCTTCCCGAAGATCTCCCTCATCTTCGACCTCATGCCATGGCTAAAGAAGCATGGAAATGTGTCGAGCGTCTCTATCGAGGAAGTGCTAGCATTCAACGCTCCAACTATGAAGTGGTGCAAGATGAAGCCGATGAGTTTGCAATGAAAGACGATGAAGAACCTCATGAGCTCTTTCGAAGAGTGACCAAACTCACGGTCACACTCCGAGATCATGGGAGCAAGGACACGGATGATAACTGGATCAAGCGCAAGTTCCTCAAGGCCATGATGCCCTACAACAAGGCCATGTCCTCCGTCATTCGCCAAAGACCGGACTTCCACTCCATGACCTCTGGTGAAGTGTTGGTTGAGTTTGTTGCAATGAGCATCTTGGACAAGACCGCCGACAATGCGGTGCTCCATTCCCAAAGGGCAAAGAAGCCGAATCTTGCCTTGAAGGCCAAGGTTAGTGTGGAAGAAGAAGAAGAAGAGGAAGATGAGGAGAGCAACCCCGAGGACATGAAGTATGATTATCATGAGCACATGGCTCTTGCCTCAAGACAGTTTTGGAGTAAGAAGAATACAAGACCCAACTTCAACAAGAACAACTCAAGTGGCCTCAAGGGGAAGCGACGAGTTAGAACCTGTTTCAACTGTGGCAATGTTATCCATTTCATTGCGGATTGTCCCTACGAGAAGCGGGAAGACAATGGTGGCAAGTTCATCCGAAAAGACAAAGCCAAGTCCTTCCCAAACAAGAACAACTTCACCAAGAAGACTCCGTCTCGCGGGTTGGTGGTTCAAGAAGAATACCGTGAGGATGACGATGATGATGAAGATGGTGAAACAATGGCCATGGCATCCGTTGCCATTGTCACAACTCCCTGGGTGTCTCTCTTCGATGCACCTAACGAGAACATCACCGCCAAGTGCCTCATGGCTAAGGCCACCAACAAGGTAACCTCCAACATCAAAACCACCATTATTCCTAACCCTCCTTCAACGGATGACTTTGATAATGGTAAGGGGTCTAATGAGGAGATCAATGAATTTGAGTCCTTCATGAGTAAGCTCAAGGGCAAATCCAAGAAGCACTTTGTTGCTCTCTTGGAACAACTTGGTGAAGCCAATGACATGATCGAGGCTCACGAAGAAACCATCTCTAAGATGGAAAGTCATAGTCGTGACTATGCCGATGAGATACTGGATCTCTCTAATGCTCTTAAGGAAGAGCGTGAGCATCGTTTGGCTCTTGAGGAGTCACATAACGATGGTCATGCTAAACTAAAGAAAGATCTTGATCATGCTCTTGTTGTGTCTCGTGTTCTAGCTTCCGAGAAGGCTAAACTTGGGGTTGATCATGTTAGACTCACGGAGGAGTTTGATGTACTTGACAAGGTCCACAAGGTCTTGAAAGGTGCTCATGCTACCCTCAAGGAGTCTCATGATCAACTCCAAGTTAAGCTAACCAAGGAAAAGGCCACATTTCCTCACATGGTCTTAATTGATAATGCAAATGCTACTAACCCTTGTTGTGAGCATGTGCATCTTGTGGAGGAGAATGCCAAGTTGAAGGAACAACTCGAGAAAGGTCTCGTGTCATGCATACAAGGCGAGAAGAACCTAAATGACCTTTTGAGCAATCAAAAGGAAGTTGTGGGCAAGGAGGGAGTTGGGTTCTCACCCAAGTCCAAGAACAAGAAGAAGAACAAGGAGAAGAAGAGCAAGACCGATCGACCTCCTCCGCTCACGCAAACCTTTGTGAGGGAGGGAGAAAGTGCTCCTAAGGAGAAGAAGAATAATGGGAAGAGTGGTGATGCCAAAGAGCGCAAAGCCATCTCTCCCAACAAAGCCGGCGACTTTAACCCATCTTATGTGTTGTGCCGTGCTAGTGATGGGCATGTTTATGCTAAATTTGTTGGTTCTCCTTATGAGTACATTGAATGGTCTATTTGGGTTCCTAAGACCCTTGTTACTAACATCAAAGGACCCATTACTCAATGGGTACCTAAAACCAAGCATTGATCTCTTGTAGGTGTTTGCTTCCGGTGGGGGATCATGGTTGCTCGATAGTGGAGCAACAAATCATATGACCGGGAGCAAGGACTTGGTGGTGGACGTGCACAAGATTCCATCTATGCCCACCAATGTCGAATGGGGTGATGCCTCACATTCTAAGGTATTGGGTTTTGGCAAAGTTGTCATTTCTCATGATCTAACGATCGAGAAAGTCATGCTTGTTGAGTCCCTTGCGTTCAATTTACTTTCCATTCGTCAACTCGCACTCATGGGCTTTGCCACCTTCTTTGATATTGATACTGTGGCCCTCTTGTGGAGCAAGACTCTTAAAGTAGCCTTTGTTGGGCATGTCGAGAATGGTCTCTATGTGATTAACTTTTTGGAGCAACCCACTAAGACCGCGACATGCCTAATGGCTAAAGTTGATGTGGGATGGCTTTGGCATCGTCGTTTAGCCCACGTCAATATGAGATCTTTGCAAAGTCTTCTCAAGGGGGACCATGTTCATGGACTAACAAATGTTAGCTTTGCCAAAGATCGTGTTTGCAGTGCTTGCATCGAAGGAAAGCTTCATGAGACGGCTCACCCTCCCACGACAATCATCTACTCAAAGAGACCCTTGGAGCTCCTGCACATGGACCTCTTCAGGCCTCCATCCTTTGACAGTCTTGGGGGTAGAAAGTATTGCTTGGTGATTGTGGATGATTTTTCAAGATACACTTGGGTATACTTCTTCAAGAGGAAGAGTGAGACTCAACAAACCGTCATCGACTTTGCAAATGAAGCTCAACGTCAACATAATGCAAAGATTCTGACAATAAGAAGTGACAACGGCACCGAGTTCAAGAACTACACCTTGGATGAGTTTCTTAGTGATGAAGGGATCAAGCATCAATATTCTGCACCATATACCCCTCAACAAAATGGTGTTGCGGAGAGGAAGAACCGGACGTTGATGGATGCGGCAAGGACCATGATGGCGGAGTTCAAGTCTCCATACAACTTTTGGGCCGAAGCCATCAACACAGCTTGTCATGCATCCAATCAGCTCTACCTCCGCAAAGGCTTGAACATGACTCCGTATGAGATACTCACCGGGAACAAGCCCAATCTCAAGTACTTCCGGGTGTTCGGGTGTAAGTGTTTCATTCTCAAGAAAGGTGTTCGTTTGTCTAAATTCGAGGCTAGAGCTCATGAGGGCATATTTGTTGGTTATGCTACAAACTCTCATGCTTACCATGTTCTCAACAAGTCCAACAGACTCATTGAGGAGACGTGTAACATAGAGTTTGATGAAAATAATGGCTCCCAAGTGGAGCAAAGTGGTACTTGTGATGTAGGTGATGAAATTCCTCCCCCAGCCATAAGAAGAATGGGTATTGGTCATATCCTACCCATTGAGGAACCCCTTGTGGCCGAAGGAGAAGGACAATGCTCCACCTCGGTGGAGCCTTCACCTACTCAAGACCCACACGCTTCCGAAGAATAAAGTGAAGGCCCTCAACCTAGGGAACAAGACCAAGGGCAAGATCAATTACAAGATGGTGGTGAATCTCCACATGATGCCCAAGGTCAAGTTCTTCCCCTCGAGCAAGTTCAAGATCATGAGCAAGCTCAAGATCAAGAACAAGCTCATGACGATGCTCAATATGATCAAGTGAACCCTCCTCATTCGACATCCGAGGAGGAATTGGAGCGTCATGCCATGAAGATTGCTTCCAAACTCACCACCAAAGGTCATCTCATGGAGAATGTGGTTGGAAGCCTAAGAAAGGGGGTAAGCACTCATAGAAAATTAGCAAACTATTGTGAACATCACGCGTTTGTCTCTTGTGTTGAACCCCATAAGGTCTATGAGGCGCTCGAAGACTCGGATTGGCTCAATGCCATGCATGAAGAACTCAACAACTTCGAGTACAACAAGGTGTGGAGATTGGTGCCAAGGCCTTCCGGGAACCATAACATCATTGGAACCAAGTGGATCTTCAAGAACAAGCAAGATGCTCATGTGAACATCATTCGCAACAAGGCAAGATTGGTAGCACAAGGCTACTCCCAAGTCGAGGGTATCGACTACAGTGAAACCTTTGCTCCCGTTGCTCGCCTTGAATCCATTCGTTTGTTGATTGCTTATGCTTCCCATCACAACTTTAAGTTGCAACAAATGGATGTTAAAAGTGCTTTTCTTAATGGTCCTATTAATGAGTTGGTCTATGTCAGGCAACCCCCCGGGTTCGAGGATCCCTTCTTCCCGGATCATGTGTATCAACTCGATAAGGCGCTCTATGGCCTTAAACAAGCCCCACGTGCGTGGTATGACCACCTTACCGAGTTGTTACAAGATCGTGGATTTGAAGTGGGGCTAATCGATCCCACTCTTTTTACTAAGAAGGTCAAAGGGGAGTTGTTTGTATGCCAACTATATGTTGATGACATTATCTTTGGTTCCCCTAACAAAGCTTTTAATGAAGAATTTGCCGCTCTCATGACCTCTAAGTTCAAGATGTCTTCGATGGGAGAGTTGAAGTTCTTCCTTGGTTTTGATATCAAACAAAGAAGAGAAGGTACCTTCATCAACCAAGCCAAATACACTCAAGACATGCTCAAGAGATTCAAGTTAAGTGATGTCAAGCCGGCCTCTACTCCAATGCCCACCAAGTGCCAACTTGACATTGATCCCAATGGTAAAGCGGTGGATCAAAAGGTATATCGCTCCATGATTGGCTCCTTGCTTTACCTTTGTGCATCCAGACCGGATATCATGTTGAGTGTGGGGATGTGTGCACGGTTTCAAGCTGCACCAAAGGAAAGTCACTATGTGGCGGTCAAGCGAATCTTTCTATATTTGGCTCATACCCCAAACTTTGGCTTATGGTACCCAAGAGGGGAAAACTTCAAGCTTGAAGGATTTATGGATTCCGATTGGGCGGGAGACAAAGTGGATAGGAAGTCCACTTCCGGAGGGTGCCAGTTTCTTGGGTGCTCTTTGGTGAGTTGGTCTTCCAAAAAGCAAAGTTGTGTATCTCTCTCGTCCACCGAAGCTGAATATGTGGCGGCCGGTAGTTGTTGTGCACAACTCCTATGGATGAGGCAAACTTTAAAGGAATACGGTGTCATTTGTGACAAAGTGCCTCTTTGGTGTGACAACGAAAGTGCCATCAAGATTTCTCTCAACCCGGTGCAACACTTCAAGACGAAGCACATTGAGATTTGGAATCATTTCATCTGGGATCACATTAGGCAAGGAGAGATCAAGCTCAAGTATGTCAACAATCATGATAACCTTGCAGATATTTTCACAAAGCCCTTGGATGAAGCAAGATTTCGCGAGTTAAGGCATGAGCTAAATATCATTGATTCGAGCAATGTGACTTGAACCCTTGCACACCCCACCCCACTCAACTTGGTATCTAGCTTAGATGTAGGCATGTACATAGGGGGAGTGTTGTTCTCTCAATGAACTTTCCCTCCCCCCATTATGCATAAAACGATCAACTCTTTCACAATAGCCATTTCTGATGGTACTTGTGCTTCAAAGACGAGTTTTGGTCACGGGCCCAAGGATAATTCTTCGCGCTGCCATACCAATTGACTCAAACATAGGTGGCTCCGGCCACCGCCCTCTCCTGAGAGAGGCCAGAGCTTGCCCTGTTTCGTGTGGTTGTTTGTGTTTGAGTTGTTTCTGTTCTGTTGTGTGTGTGTGTATTGCCGCGTCGGTCCTCTCGTTCTTTTGGCCTTGCTTTCCGTTTCTTTTTGAGCGTTATGTAGGGGAACGTAGCAGAAATTCAAAATTTTCCTACGTGTCACCAAGATCTATCTATGGAGAAACCAGCAACGAGGGGAAGGAGAGTGCATCTACATACCCTTGTAGATCGCTAAGCGGAAGCGTTCAAGAGAACGGGGTTGAAGGAGTCGTACTCGTCGTGATCCAAATCACCGGAGATCCTAGTGCCGAACGGACGGCACCTCCGCGTTCAACACACGTACAGCCCGGTGACGTCTCCTCCTTCTTGATCCAGCAAGGGGAGAGGAGAAGTTGAGGGAGAGCTTCGGCATCACGACGGCGTGGTGGTGGAGCTTGCAGTTCTCCGGCAGGGCTTCGCCAAGCACTACTACGGAGGAGGAGGTGTTGGGGAGGGAGAGGGCTGCGCCAGGGGCAAGGGTGAAGCTCCCATGCGCCTCCCCACTATATATAGGGGTGGAGGGGGCTGGTTTCTTGCCCTCCAAGTCCATTGGGGCGTTGGCAAAGGTGGGAGAAAAGAAATCACATCATTTCCTTCCCCACTGATTGTTATCCCCCTTTTTTAGGGATCTTGATCTTATCCCTTCGGGATATGATCTTATTCCTTCTAAGGGGGGATCTTGATGCGCCTTGACCAGGGGTGTGGGGCATTTCCCCCACTACCCACGTTCATGTGGGTCCCCCCATGCAGGTGGGCCCCACTCCGGAACCTTCTAGAACCTTCCCGGTACAATACCGAAAAATCCCGAACATTTTCCGGTGGCCAAAATAGGACTTTCCATATAAAAATATTTACCTCCAAACCATTCCGGAACTCCTCGTGACATCCGGGATCTCATCCAGGACTCCGAACAACATTCGGTAACTGCACACTAATTCCCATAACAACTCTAGCGTCACCGAACCTTAAGTGTGTAGACCCTACGGGTTCGGGAACCATGCAGACATGACCGAGACAACTCTCCGGCCAATAACCAACAGCGGGATCTGGATACCCATGTTGGCTCACACATGTTCCACGATGATCTCATCGGATGAACCACGATGTCAAGGACTCAATCAATCCCGTATACAGTTCCCTTTGTCTAGCGGTATAGTACTTGCCCGAGATTCGATCGTCGGTATCCTGATACCTTGTTCAATCTCGTTACCGGCAAGTCTCTTTACTCGTTCCGTAACACATCATCCCGTGATCAACCCCTTGGTCACATTGTGCACATTATGATGATGTCCTACCGAGTGGGCCCAGAGATACCTCTCCGTTACACGGAGTGACAAATCCCAGTCTCGATTCGTGCCAACCCAACAGACACTTTCGGAGATACCTGTAGTGCACCTTTATAGCCACCCAGTTACGTTGTGACGTTTGGTACACCCAAAGCATTCCTACGATATCCGGTAGTTGCACAATCTCATGGTCTAAGGAAATGATACTTGACATTAGAAAAGCTTTAGCATACGAACTACACGATCTTTAGTGCTAGGCTTAGGATTGGGTCTTGTCCATCACATCATTCTCCTAATGATGTGATCCCGTTATCAACGACATCCAATGTCCATGGTCAGGAAACCGTAACCATCTATTGATCAACGAGCTAGTCAACTAGAGGCTTACTAGGGACATGGTGTTGTCTATGTATCCACACATGTATCTGAGTTTCCTATCAATACAATTATAGCATGGATAATAACGATTATCATGAACAAGGAAATATAATAATAACTAATTTATTATTGCCTCTAGGGCATATTTCCAACAGTCTCCCACTTGCACTAGAGTCAATAATCTAGTTCACATCGCCATGTGATTAACACTCACAGGTCACATCGCCATGTGACCAACATCCAAAGAGTTTACTAGTGTCATTAAACTAGTTCACATCATCATGTGATTAAGACTCAATGAGTTCCGGGGTTTGATCATGTTTTGCTTGTGAGAGAGGTTTTAGTCAACGGGTCTGCAACATTCAGATCTGTATGTACTTCGCAAATCTCTAGGTCATGTTGTAAATGTTGCTTCCACGCTCTACTTGGAGCTATTCCAAATGGTTGTTCCACTATGCGTATCCGTTTTGCTACTCAGAGTCATTCAGATAGGTGTTAAAGCTTGCATCAACGTAACCCTTTACGTCGAACTCTTTATCACCTCCATAATCGAGAAACATATCCTTATTCCTCTAAGGATAATTTTGACCGCTATCTGGTGATCCACTCCTTGATCACCTTTGTACCCTCTTGCCAGATATGTAGCAAGGCACACATCAGGTGCGGCACACAGCATAGCATACTGTAGAGCCTACGTCTAAAGCATAGGGGACGACCTTCGTCCTTTCTCTCTTTTCTGCTGTGGTCGAGCTTTAGGTCTTAACTACATACCTTACATCTCAGGCAAGAACTCCTTCTTTGACTGATCCATCTTGAACACCTTCAAGATCATGTCCAGGTATATGCTCATTTGAAAGTACCATTAAGCGTTTTTGGTCTATCCCTATAGATCTTGATCCTCAATGTTCAAGTAGCTTAATCCAGGTTTTTTCACTTGAAAAACACTTTTCAAATAACCCTATATGCTTTCCAGAAATTCTACATCATTTCTGATCAATAATATGTCAACAATGTATACTCATCAGAAATTCTATAGTGCTCCCACTCACTTCTTTGGAAATACAAGTTTCTCATAAACTTTGTATAAACCCAAAATCTTTGATCATCTCATCAAAGCATATATTCCAACTCCGAAATGCTTGCTCTAGTCCATGGAAGGATCACTGGAGCTAGCATACCTTTTAGCATCCTTAGGATCGACAAAACCTTTCTGATTGTATCACATACAACCTTTCCTTACGGAAATTGGTAAGGAAACTCGTTTTTGACATCCATCTGCCAGATTTCATAAATGCAGCTAATGCTAACATGATTCCGATGGACATAATCTTCGCTACGGATGAGAAAATCTCATCGTAGTCAACTCCTTGAACTTTTGAAAAACTCTTCGCCACAAGTCGAGCTTCATAGACGGTGACATTATCGTCCATGTCCGTCTTCTTCTTAAAGATCCATTTATCTCAATGGCTTGCCGATCATCGGGCAAGTCCACCAAAGTCCATGCTTTGTTCTGATACATGGATCCTATCTCGGATTTCATGGCTTCTAACCATTTGTCAGAATATGGGCCCACCATCGCTTCTCCATAGCTCGTAGGTTCATTGTTGTCTAGCAACATGACCTTCAAGACAGGATCACCGTACCACTCTGAAGCAGTACGCGTACTTGTTATCCTACGAGGTTCGGTAGTGACTTGATCCTGAAGCTTCATGATCACTATCATAAGCTTATACTTCAATTGGTGTAGGTGCCACAGGAACAACTTCCTGTGCCCGGCTACACACCAGTTGAAGTGATGGTTCAATAACCTCATCAAGTCTCCACCATCCTCCCACTCAATTCTCGACACAAACCTTTCCTCGAGAAAGGACCCGATTCAAGAAACAATCCCTATTGATTTCGGATCTGAATTAGGAGGTATACCCAACCATTTTGGGTATCCTATGAAGATGCATTTTATCCGCTTTGGGCTCGAGCTTATCAACCTGAAACTTTTTCACATAAGCGTTGCAGCCCCAAACCTTTTAAGAAACGACAACTTAGGTTTCTCCAAACGGTGTCGTCTCAACGGAATTACGTGGTACCCTATTAAAGTGAGTGTGGTTGTCTCTAATGCCTAACCCATAAACGATAGTGGTAATTCGATAAGAGACATCATGGTATGCACCATATCCAATAGGGTGCAGTTATGATGTTTGGACACACCATCACACTATGGTGTTCCAGGCGGTATTGGTTGTGAAACAATCTCCACAATGTCTTAATTGTGTGCCAAACTCGTAACTCAGATACTCATCTCTATGATCATATCATAGACATTTTATCCTCTTGTCACAATGATCTTCAACTTCACTCTGAAATTACTTGAACCATTCAATAATTCAGACTTGTGTTTCATCAAGTAAATATACTCAACATCTACTCGAATCATCTGTTAAGTAAGAACATAACGATATTCACTGCATGCCTCAGCACTCATTGGACTGCACACATCAAAATGTGTTACTTCCAACAAGTTGCTATCTTGTTCCATCTACTGAAAACGAGGCTTTTCAGTCATCTTGCCCATGTGGTAAGATTTGCATATCTCAAGTGATTCAAAATCATGTGAGTCCAAACGATCCATCTGCATGGAGTTTCTTCATGCGTATACACCAATAGACATTGTTCGCATGTCTCAAACTTTTCAAAAACGAGTGAGTCCAAAGATCCATCAACATGGAGCTTCTTCATGCGTTTTATACCAATATGACTTATATGGCAGTGCCACAAGTAAGTGGTACTATCATTACTATCTTATATCTTTTGGCATGAAAATGTGTATCACTACGATCGAGATTCAATAAACCATTCCTTTAGGTGCAAGACCATTGAAGGTATTATTCAAATAAATAGAGTAACCATTATTCTCCTTAAATGAATAACCGTATTGTGATAGACATAATCCAATCATGTCGATGCTCAACGCAAACACCAAATGACAATTATTCAGGTTTAATACTAATCTTGATGGTAGAGGGAGCGTGCGATGTTTGATCACATCAAACTTGGAAACACTTCCAACACATATCGTCAACTCACCTTTAGCTAGTCTCCGTTTATTCCATAGCTCTTTTATTTCGAGTTACTAACACTTAGCAACCGAACCGGTATCTTAATACCCTGGTGCTACTAGGAGTACTAGTAAAGTACACATTAACATAATGTATATCCAATATACTTCCATCGACCTTGCAAGCCTTCTCATCTACCAAGTATCTAGGATAATTCTGCTCCAGTGGTTGTTCCCCTTATTACAGAAGCACTTAGTCTCGGGTTTGGGTTCAACCTTGGGTTTCTTAACTAGAGCAGCAGCTGATTTGTCGTTTCATGAAGTATCCCTTCTTGCCCTTGCCCTTCTTGAAACTAGTGGTTTCACCAACCATCAACAATTGATGCTCCTTCTTGATTTCTACTTTCGCGGTGTCAAACATCGCGAATACCTCAAGGATCATCATATCTATCCCTAATATGTTATAGTTCATCACGAAGCTCTAGCAGCTTGGTGGCAACGACTTTGGAGAAACATCACTATCTCATCTGGAAGATCAACTCCCACTTGATTCAAGTGATTGTTGCACTCAGACAATCTGAGCACAAGCTCAACGATTGAGCTTTTCTCCCTTAGTTTGCAGGCTAAGAAAAAACATCGGAGGTCTTATACCTCTTGACGTGGGCACGAGCCTGAAATCCCAATTTCATCCCTCGAAACATCTCATATGTTCCGTGATGTTTCGAAAACGTCTTTGGTGCCTCAACTCTAAACCGTTTAACTGAACTATCACGTAGTTATCAAAACGTGTATGTCCGATGTTCGCAACATCCACAAACGACGTTTGGGGTTCAGCACACTGAGCGGTGCATTAAGGACATAAGCTTTCTACTGTCCGCATAATCGCTACGGTCAACTTTCAACTATATTTTCTCTAGGAACATATCTAAACAGTGGAACTAAAGCGTGAGCTTATGACATAATTTGCAAAGATCTTTTGACTATGTTCAGGATAATTAAGTTCATCTTATGAACTCCCACTCAGATAGACATCCCTCTAGTCATCTAAGTGATTACATGATCCGAGTCAACTAGGCCGTGTCCGATCATCACGTGAGACGGACTAGTCATCATCGGTGAACATCTTCATGTTGATCGTATCTACTATACGACTCATGCTCGACCTTTCGGTCTCTTGTGTTTCGAGGCCATGTCTGTACATGCTAGGCTCGTCAAGTCAACCTAAGTGTTCCGCGTGTGTAAATCTGGCTTACACCCGTTGTATGTGAACGTAAGAATCTATCACACCCGATCATCACGTGGTGCTTCGAAACAACGAACTTTCGCAACGGTGCACAGTTAGGGGGAACACTTTCTTGAAATTTTAATGAGGGATCATCTTATTTACTACCGTCATTCTAAGCAAATAAGATGCAAAAACATGATAAACATCACATGCAATCAAATAGTGACATGATATGGCCAATATCATTTTGCTCCTTTTGATCTCCATCTTCGGGGCTCCATGATCATCATCGTCACCGGCATGACACCATGATCTCCATCATCGTGTCTCCATGAAGTTGTCTCGCCAACTTATTACTTCTACTACTATGGCTACCGGTTAGCAATAAAGTAAAGTAATTACATGGCGTTGTTCAATGACATGCATGTCATACAATAAATAAAGGCAACTCCTATGGCTCCTGCCGGTTGTCATACTCATCGACATGCAAGTCGTGATTCCTATTACAAGAACATGATCAATCTCATACATCACATATCAATCATCACATTCTTCTTGGCCATATCACATCACATAGCATACCCTGCAAAAACAAGTTAGACGTCCTCTAATTGTTGTTTGCATGTTTTACGTGGCAGCTATGGGTTTCTAGCAAGAACGTTTCTTACCTACGCAAAAGCCACAACGTGAGATGCCAATTGCTATTTACCCTTCATAAGGACCCTTTTTCATCGAATGCGTTCCGACTAAAGTGGGAGAGACTGGCACCCGCTAGCCACCTTATGCACCAAGTGCATGTCAGTCGGTGGAACCTGTCTCACGTAAGAGTACGTGTAAGGTCGGTCCGGGCCGCTTCATCCCACAATACCGTCGAAACAAGATTGGACTAGTAACGGTAAGCATATTTAACAAAATCAATGCCCACAACTACTTTGTGTTCTACTCGTGCAAAGAATCTACGCAATAGACCTAGCTTTGATACCACTGTAGGGGAACGTAGCAGAAATTCAAAATTTTCCTACGTGTCACCAAGATCTATCTATGGAGAAACCAGCAACGAGGGGAAGGAGAGTGCATCTACATACCCTTGTAGATCGCTAAGCGGAAGCATTCAAGAGAACGGGGTTGAAGGAGTCGTACTCGTCGTGATCCAAATCACCGGAGATCCTAGTGCCGAACGGACGGCACCTCCGCGTTCAACACACGTACAACCCAGTGACGTCTCCTCCTTCTTGATCCAGCAAGGGGAGAGGAGAACTTGAGGGAGAGCTCCGGCAGCACGACGGCGTGGTGGTGGAGCTTGCAGTTCTCCGGCAGGGCTTCGCCAAGCACTACTACTACGGAGGAGGTGTTGGGGAGGGAGAGGGCTGCGCCAGGGGCAAGGGTGAAGCTCCCATGCGCCTCCCCACTATATATAGGGGTGGAGGGGGCTGGTTTATTGCCCTCCAAGTCCATTGGGGCGTTGGCAAAGGTGGGAGGAAAGAAATCACATCATTTCCTTCCCCACCGATTGTTATCCCCCTTTTTTAGGGATCTTGATCTTATCCCTTCGGGATATGATCTTATTCCTTCTAAGGGGGGATCTTGATGCGCTTGACCAGGGGTGTGGGGCCTTTCCCCCACTACCCACGTTCATGTGGGTCCCCCCATGCAGGTGGGCCCCACTCCGGAACCTTCTAGAACCTTCCCGCTACAATACCGAAAAATCCCGAACATTTTCCGGTGGCCAAAATAGGACTTTCCATATATAAATCTTTACCTCCGGACCATTCCGGAACTCCTCGTGACATCCGGGATCTCATTCGGGACTCCGAACAACATTCGGTAACTGCACACTAATTCCCATAACAACTCTAGCGTCACCGAACCTTAAGTGTGTAGACCCTACGGGTTCGGGAACCATGCAGACATGGCCGAGACAACTCTCCGGCCAATAACCAACAGCGGGATCTGGATACCCATGTTGGCTTCCACATGTTCCACGATGATCTCATGGGATGAACCACGATGTCAAGGACTCAATCAATCCCGTATACAATTCCCTTTGTCTAGCGGTATAGTACTTGCCCGAGATTCGATCGTCGGTATCCTGATACCTTGTTCAATCTCGTTACCGGCAAGTCTCTTTACTCGTTCCGTAACACATCATCCCGTGATCAACCCCTTGGTCACATTGTGCACATTATGATGATGTCCTATCGAGTGGGCCCAGAGATACCTCTCCGTTACACGGAGTGACAAATCCCAGTCTCGATTCGTGCCAACCCAACAGACACTTTCGGAGATACCTGTAGTGCACCTTTATAGCCACCCAGTTACGTTGTGATGTTTGGTACACCCAAAGCATTCCTACGGTATCCGGGAGTTGCACAATCTCATGGTCTAAGGAAATGATACTTGACATTAGAAAAGCTTTAGCATACGAACTACACGATCTTTAGTGCTAGGCTTAGGATTGGGTCTTGTCCATCACATCATTCTCCTAATGATGTGATCCCGTTATCAACGATATCCAATGTCCATGGTCAGGAAACCGTAACCATCTATTGATCAACGAGCTAGTCAACTAGAGGCTTACTAGGGACATGGTGTTGTCTATGTATCCACACATGTATATGAGTTTCCTATCAATACAATTATAGCATGGATAATAACGATTATCATGAACAAGGAAATATAATAATAACTAATTTATTATTGCCTCTAGGGCATATTTCCAACACGTTAGCCGTTGGTCTAGAAGTCGTGTGGTTGATGAAGCGGTACTACCGCTGGTGGCGAGCGGTACTTCCTCTCTTAGCGGTACTACCGCCCTCCAGCGCGGCTACCGCTCCTAGCGGTACTACAGCCCTCCAGCGTGGTACTACCACTGTGAGGCACGGGCTGGGGGTTATATCGGGGGCAGGGGGAGTTTCTTCTCCCCCATACCCATTCGCTCGCCCCCTTCGCCCTGTTCATCTCTCTCTTCAGCAACCGGCGCCGCGGGAGGGCTCCGGCAGATCTCCCTCTCCAAGGCGCTCCTCTCCGTTTCCTTCGGTGGAATCGATCCCCACCTTATCCTCTTGCCATTGATGCCAGTATTGCCCCCGCTGCCTGTTTCCTTTTTTCTAGATTTCCAATCTAGCTTTCTAGGGGCAATAGCAGTTGCATCTCTAGATTTTTGTCCAGATCTAGGCTTGAGTAGGATGGAGAATGCTTCTAGACTGTTTGGATTAGTCTTTGGTTGGAGTATTTTTGAATTTGGTAGGACGTTAGTACCGGATCTGACCTCGGTAGTAGGAAACTGCTGTTTCCCCACCTCGAGCGGTACTACCGCTCTCCCAGAGCAGTACTACCGCTGAGAGCGGTACTACCGCTCTCTCTAGAGTGGTACTACCGCTTGGAGCGGTACTACCGCTCAAGGGTCACGGTACTACCGCCTTCTACTAGGTTCCATCATACTCCTACCTCTCAGTGATCCTCTTTGTTCGTGTTTATGGCTTACGCTCGTTCTTTCTAGTTGTTTGCGTGTTTGTGTGTGTGGTTCCAGGTGATGAGGTTCCTGAGCATCAGGCTCGTCGTGTCAACCCCGGTCGTGGCTCGTCCAAGCGCTACCGCACCACTGAGCCCACTGAGCCTGCCGGAGGATCTTCTAGTGCTCCACCTCCTCCTCAACTGCAGAAGAAGCCCGGGGTCAAGCCAAAGTCAAGGAAAACCGTGCCAGAAATGCAGCCCAAGGAGTTCTGGGCAAGGCGCCGCCGCAACCCGTATGAGGTCGACCAAGATCCTACTTTGGTCAACCGTCTGTTCTGTAACAGGTTCTAGTTTGCCATCTACTTTGATGTTCTCAAAGCCAAGAAGAATCTATATGTCAACGTGCACTCCATCGACACCGAGCATATGGAGAACGATCCCGACTACTTTGGTGAAGCTCTTCAGATGTGCACTCAGCTGAACATTCTCGGGATCATGCAATTCAACAAGGACTATGATGCTGATATTATGGCCCAATTCTATGCCATGGTTCACCTTGGGACCGATCAGGACATGACTCTGACTTGGATGACAAATGGCAAGTTGCTGTCAGTCAAGTGGAAAGCTTTCATGCAGTTGATTGGGGTGGAAGATCTAGGTCTTGAGTCTTCTGTCGGCTTTCGCCCCCACTGTCGCGCCAATGCCACTCACAAGCAAGCTCTGTTGCCCTACTGCACTCTGAGGATCAACCCTAAGACGAAGAAGGAGACCTATGAGCTGCCTGCCTATCTGGATATTCTTCACCGTATCTTCAGAGAGACTCTTTTCCCTCGCATCGGGAATCTGGACCAGGTTCACTCTTATCTCGTGGACATGCTTCTCTTCTGTCAGCGGGAGAAGGTGCAGAGCACCGGAGAGTCCTTGGATATCTCTCATGTTATGTGGTTTGAGCTGGTTTCTGCTATCTCCAAGTGCCCGATTTATGGTCCGTTCATTATGCTGCTCATTGAGAAGGCTTGGGATCGTGTCTATCCCAAGGTGGTGCTGGAGATTGGAGAGTTGGTTTCTCACGATGTCAAGTGTCTGAGGAAGAAGGATAACTGGGGCACTCAGGCCCCTAGGACTGGAGTTCCTTCATCTGCTGCTGCCATGGAGACTAAGGAGGAGATTGGGGCTGAGGCTGAGGATGAAGATGATGACTACATGCCTTCTGAGGCAGAGCCCTCTTGGGCCAAGAAGCTCAAGATCAAGGTGAAGAAGCTGTTTTGCATGGAGTCTCACGGTCAGTACATGACTCATGTGGCTGAGAAGAAGGCCCGAGGTCACCACAAGGAGCTCATGCGTCAGATGGGTGCTATTGTGATTATTGGTTCTGAGGATCAGCTTACCGAGGAGGAGGAGTGGATTCAGCAGCACTGCCCTTGGACTGATTCTGATGCTGAGCACTTCTCGGCTAACGATGGTAGCGTAGATGATCCCTATGAGATCTGATCGGTGTCCCTCGTTTGCCTTCACCTGGAGCCGTAGCAACACTCCCTCTCCTTTTTGGTGTCTCGATGCCAAAGAGGGAGAGAGTTTAGGGATTTGCGCTTTGTGTCTTCCGTCTTTTGTGTTTGTGCTTTCGCTTGTTGCTTTCTTTGGTTTGTGTCAGTGAGACCTAAGTTCTGGTTCTGTCAGTAAGACCTAAGCTCGAGTCATATGGTGTGAGACATATGCTACCTTACCTTTCTGTATCATTATCTATGTCTATCTAGCTTATGAGTTCCATGCTTATCCTGTTATATATATGTTGCTCTCATATCTTGCTTAGGTAGTTGGTCTCTAAAATGTAGGGGGAGCATTGATCCTGGCATCTGTGCCGTGCAGTCCAAAGCACTTTTCTAGGTAGCACACATCCAGGGGGAGCCCTTCTACATTTTAGGACGGTTGTGCTTTTGCGCTTATCCTATATCTATCATATTGTGCAAATCCCGTATTGTCGTCAGTCCACCAAAAAGGGGGAGATTGTAAGGGCATATTTATCCCCAATATGTTTTGGTGATTGATGACAATGCTTGTGCGGACTAATCGTGTGCGTTTAGTTCTTTCATAGATTCATCCATTGGCACGAGACGATTTCCTCCCCTCGGCGTTGTAATTCAAGACGGTGTAGCTCCTTCGTTTCGTTGTTGGCGGGCTAGTTTCGTAGGAGTCACCGTACTATCAAGAGGGGATCCACTTTGGTAAGACTTGGGTGGAATCACACGTACACATCCTTATCACACCCGTCGTCTTTCCTTCCGCATCTCTGGAGCTGCCGTTTTCCCCTAGCTATGCTTTGCTCTGCCCTAGCGGTAGTACCATGACCACAGCGGTAGTACCGCCGAAGCTCCCCAGCGATAGTATCGCTCTCAGAGCGGTAGTACCGCTCCAAGCGGTAGTACCGCTTGGGTTTTTCGGCCGTAGTACCGCTGTGTGTCTGGGCTACTTCCGCCTCGATTCTCGAACGAAGTTTTTCATGTCGGGTTTTGCGGCACTAAGGGTGGTAGTAGGAGCGGTAGTACCGCCCTAAGCGGTAGTACCGCTCTTCCCTAGCGGTAGTACCGCCCTGGGGTCAGGGCCCCGGGCAGCGTGGCAGTACCGCTGGGTCAAGCGGTAGTACCGCCCGGAGCGGTAGTACCGCCCTTCCCTAGCGGTAGTACCGCTCTGTGCGGGGCTGGCGAGTGGGATAACGGTTGGTTTGTTCCTCCCACTATAAAAGGGGGTCTTCTTCCCCAAAGTTGACCTACCTCTTTCCCCCAAAGCTCCATTGTTGCTCCAAGCTCCATTTTCGCCCGATCTCTCTCCCTAGCCAATCAAACTTGTTGATTTGCTCGGGATTGGTTGAGAAGGCCCAGATCTACACTTCCACCAAGAGAAATTTGATTCCCCCCACTTATCCCTAGTGGATCTTGTTACTCTTGGGTGTTGAGCACCCTAGACGGTTGAGGTCACCTCGAAGCCATACTCCATTGTGGTGAAGCTTCGTGGTGTTGTTGGGAGCCTCCAAGTGTTGTGGAGATAGCCCCAATCTTGTTTGTAAAGGTCCGGTTGCCGCCTTCAAGGGCTCCAATAGTGGAATCACGGCATCTCGCATTGTGTGAGGGCGTGAGGAGATTACGGTGGCCCTAGTGGCTTCTTGGGGAGCATTGTGCCTCCACACCGCTCTAACGGAGACATACTTCCCCTTAAAAGGAAGGAACTTCGGTAACACATCCTCGTCTCCACCGGCTCCACTCTTGGTTATCTTGTCCCTTTACTTTTGGAAGCTTACTTGAGTTATATCCATTGCTTGCTTGTGTGCTTATTGTCTTTGCATCATATAGGTTGTCCACGTAGTTGCACATCTAGACAACCTATTTCATTGCAAGTTTTAATTTGTTAAAGAAAAGTCTAAAAATTGTTAGTTGCCCATCCGAGTTTTAGCTCTTATCATACCAAAATGTTTGGAAAAACATCACCTGTATGTCAATGTCACTTGCATTCATGACAAAAGTGCTGGTAAGTGTCCATCCGATTTTTAGCTCTTATCATACCACCATGAACAGGAAAGTCTAAAAAAATTTCAAGAAAAATTTGGTGCCAAAGAAATGTAAATGTTTTAAGTGCTTGCCAAGTTTCATGAGGGAATGACATTCGTGGAAGTCGTGGCAAAAAAACAGTCTATTTTTGAGTGTTGACTATTTTTTTTGCCACGACTTCCATGAATGTCATTCCCTGATGAAACTTGGCAATCACTTAAAACATTTACAATTCTTTCGCACCAAATTTTTCTTGAATTTTTTGAAGTTTTTTAGACTTTCCTGTTCATGGTGGTATGATAAGAGCTAAAACTCGGATGGGCACTTACCAACACTTTTGTCATGAATGCAAGTGACATTGACATACAGGTGATGTTTTTCCAAACATTTTGGTATCTTATTTGCATTTATCTGATTTAGTTTGAATTAGTTATGAAGTTTTCAAAGTTATGGTCAAATGGTCAAAGGGCAAAATCACAAGATGACAAAGTGGGTCGGGCAAGACCACATGTTTTCAAAAACTAGGGGAATTCGGTTGAGGGGGGCACAACTAAGGGTATAAATACAATTATCCCTTGAAAAAATGCCTTGTCCTAAAGATATCAAAGGTATAAGAAGTTTCCTTGGTCATGCTGGTTTCTATAGGAGATTTATTAAAGACTTCTCTAGAATTTCTAGGCCTCTTACTAATCTCTTACAAAAAGATGTTCCATTTGTTTTTGATGATGATTGTGTAGAAGCATTTGAAATACTTAACAAAGCCTTAATGCCTGCACCTATTGTTCAACCACCTAACTGGAACCTACCCTTTGAAATTATGTGTGATGCTAGTGATTATGATGTTGGTGCTGTTCTAGGACAAAGAATTGATAAGAAATTAAATGTTATCCATTATGCTAGTAAAACTCTAGACAATGCTCAAATAAATTATGCTACTACTGAAAAGAAATTTTTAGCAGTTGTATTTGCTTGTGACAAGTTCACATCTAATATTGTTGATTCCAAAGTTAATGTTCACACGGATCAAGCTGCTATTAAATATCTTATGGAAAAGAAAGATGCTAAACCTAGACTCTTAGGTGGGTTCTCTTGCTACATGAATTTGATTTACATATTATTATTAGAAAGGGAGCTGAGAACCCCCTAACAGACAACTTGTTAGAAAATATTCTTGATGACCACTGCCTATTGATGATAGCTTTCCTGATGAACAGCTAGCTGTTATAAATGCTTGTCATAGTACTCCATGGTATGCAGACTATGCTAATTATATTGTTGCTAAATTTATACCACCTAGTTTCACAAACCAACAAAAGAAAAAGGTTTTCTATGATTTATTACACTACTTTTGGGATGACGCTCACCTTTATAAAGAAAGAGTAGATGGTGTTATTAGACGTTGTGTATCTGAGCACGAATAGGAACATATCCTACGCAAGTGTCACTCTGAGGCCTACGGAGGACACCATGCTAGAGATAGAACTACACATTAGGTATTACAATCTGGTTTTTATTGGCCTACCCTTTTCAAGGATGCTCGTAAGTTGTCTTGCCTTGTGATGAATGTCAAAGAATTGGTAATATTAGTAGACATCAGGAAATGCTTATGAATTATTCCCTTGTTATTGACCATTTGATGTTTGGGGATTTGATTATATGGACCTTTTCGTTCCTCCAATGGGTATACACATATTTTGGTTGCTGTTGATTATGTTACTAAGTGGGCAGTAACTATTCCAACTAGTAGTGGTGATCATAACACCTCCATTAAAATGCTTAAGGAAGTTATTTTCCCGAGGTTTGGAGTCCCTAGATATTTAATGACTGATGGTGGTTCACACTTTATTCATGGTGCCTTTCATAAATTGCTTGCTAAGTATGATGTTAACCTTAGAATTGCATCTCCTTATCATCCTCAGTCTAGTGGTCAAGTAGAATTAAGTAATAGAGAAATAAAACTGATCTTGCAAAAGACTATTACTAGATCTAGAAAGGATTGGTCTAAGAAACTTGATGATGCATTATGGGCTTATAGAACTGCTTATAAAAAATCCTATGGGTATGTCTCCATATAAAATGGTTTATGGAAAAGCATGTCATTTACCTCTTGAATTAGAACATAAAGCTTATTGGGCAATTAAAGAGCTCAACTATGATTTCAAACTTGCCGATGAGAAGAGGTTATTTGACATTAGCTCACTTGATGAATGGAGAACCCAAGCCTATGAGAATGCCAAATTGTTTAAAGAAAAAGTCAAAAGATGGCATGGCAAAAGGATACAAAAGCGTGAATTCAATGTAGGTGATCATGTATTGCTATACAATTCTCATTTAAGATTTTTTGCAGGAAAACTTCTCTCTAATGGAAAGGGCCTTACATTATCGAGGAAGTTTATCGCTCCGGTGCCATCAAAATGAACAATGCCGAGGGTACCAACCCGAAGGTGGTGAATGGGCAAAGAATCAAGCTTATATCTCACGTACTCCCATAAATGTTGAAACCAATATTATTAATACCATAACACCGGAGGAGTACATAAGGGAGACCTACCAGAAGGCTCCAGACCTGCGAAAAGGAATAGGTATGTGATACAGTAAGCAAAACTTTCTCAAAGGCAATTTTCTCCATTTTGGAATGTTTAAAAATTAGGAAAATAAGAAGCAGTCCAAAAAGTGCACAAGGAGGAGACTAGCCATGCGGGCGCGCCCTACCCCCTGGGTGCACCTCCTAGGCTTGTGGCCACCTCGTGTGCCCTCTGGACTCCATTTTCTTACAGTATACTTCTTTTGGTAAATAAAAATTCATTATATAATCTCCCTAACGTTTTGACCACCGTACCATGACAATATCCTCTATTCTTGTTTCGAGCTATTTTCCTAACAAATCTAGATCGCCATGACGTCTCCAAGCGCCCCTAAGGACAAGTTCTTCGAGAAGGTCATCAACCCGTACCTTGCGGAGGTGCTGCAAAACCCTCAAACCATCAAGATGCACAAGGGGTGCTTCACATCCGTGATGGCCAAGGAGGACCGAAAGCGTGGAGTCTAGGCTCGAAGCGGTGGAGCAAGAAGTGTTCAAGTGCAAAGGGATGTGATACGTCTCCAACGTATCTACTTTTCCAAACTCATTTGCCCTTGTTTTGGACTCTAACTTGCATGCTTTGAATAGGAACAAACCCGGACTAACGCTGTTTCAGCATAATTGCCATGGTGTTATTTTTGTGCAGAAATAAAAGTTCTTGGAATGACCTTGAACACGGAGATGATTTTTGGAATTAATAAAAAATATTGGTGAAAGAATCAAGCGAAGGGGCCCCACACCCTAGTCATAAGGGTGGGGGGGGGGGCACCCACCCCCTGGGGCGTGCCATCCGTCCTTGTGGTCCCCCTAGACCTCCACCGACCTCATCTCCAACTCCATATATTCACATTCGGGGAGAAAAAACCAGAGAGAAGGATTCATCGCGTTTTACGATATGGTGCCGCCGCCAAGCCCTGTTCTTCCTAGGGAGGGCAGATCTGGAGTCCGTTCGGGGCTCTGGTGTAACGCCCCGAGACCGACGCTCCAGATGCCTTCCATGTTTTCCGAGCTTTGCCGTGTGTTTTATTTGCTTGTTGCATTGCATCATGTCATCCTGCCATCATGTCATTTAATTTTTATAACTCTTCTAAATAAATTGTATGGATTTTTCGATCCATTTAAATCGAGGGAATTCACTTGTGATTTCTCTTTATAACATATTAAAGCCTCTCAATATTATTACGGAGCTATATTAAATATTCCACTAATTCGGAATCACCCATAAACACACTTGAAAAATAATTTCGTTTCTTTTCTGCTTCAAGTTTGGTCTCCAACCTTGCCATGTATTCTTTTATCATATTCCGGAGCTCCACCAAAAATCCGAACATTTTTGGACCTTCCCAAACCTCACTTCCTATTCAAATCATTTGAATTTAAATCAAATGAGTTTGAATTTAAACTTTCGGTCATGCCCACTTCTATTTTTCTTGGATCAAGCTCATTTTTGTGAGTCCGGGAAAATTATCCGCATGTCCAACTTCTTCCCCAACACCTCCTTCCTTCTTCTTTTCTTCTTTGTTATTTTCTGTTTTAGAAAATAAGAGAGAGGGAGAAGGGAGCTCAGCCAGGCCTCCTAGGCCCGACCAACTAAGCTGGCCCAAGGCCCAGTCGCGCTTTTAACCCTAGCCTCATCCCGATCGATCCCCTCGTCCTCCCTCAAGCGCCGCACACCCGCATCTCTCTCTCGATCCCCATCTCTCCCTGCTCTCCTCCCTTGCGCCGCCACTCCCTCCTCTCGATATCCCCCTCTCCCCTGCCCGATTCCCATCTCCATCCCCTCGCTCCCTCGTCCTCCTACTCCGCCGCCACACACACACGCTCACAGCCAGCACCGCTGGAGCTCCTTCCCCGCGCCCGATCTGCTACAAGCCGCGCCGCCGGCCAAGCCCCTCTTCCCCTCCTCACCATCGCCGCCCCAACGCCCCTCCACGCGACGCCTTCCCTTCTCCTGCTCCTCCATCGCCTGTGCCTGTGTCCTTCTCGTCGCCTCCGCACCTCCAGCCGGCCACCGGAGCCCGCTCGTTGCCACCGGGATTCGCCTCGCCGGCTGCCCAGGACGTCGCTCCCCTGCCGTCTCCGGCGCTGCAGCACCGGAGCTGCTCCTTCCCAGCGACCCCGAGCCCCAAGTCCCTCGCCGCCTCTCTCTGCTACATCTCGTGCGCCCTCGTCCTTGTTCCCGCGCCGCTTGTCGCCAAGGCCAAGTGCAGGACGCCTCCGCTCCTCCTCACCTCGTCCGCGTCATCGGGATCGCGTCAAGCCCCTCGCCATTGTCCTCTGCTCGGGAACGAGCTCGACCCCGCGCCCTGGCCTCGTCCCATGCCCAGATATCCCTGCGCCTCGCCGCCTGCTGCCTCCTCCGCAAGGTGAAGCCACGGCCGCGCCAAGTTCCCTGCTCCGCCTCCACACGCCGCCCGCACATGCTACCAACTGCTGTTGTTGCCTCCGTGCATCTTCACTTCCTATGCCCATGGACGCCAAGTTCTTTTTGGAGACCCCTCGAAGACCAGGATACACAAGGACCCGTTCGTGGATTTCGTCAAGTTCGAGCACCGCTGAACGAGGGTTTTTGCCTTGCTCATTTTGGATGCGCCAAGTTCCTGTTCGAAAGTACGTTAACATGGACAAGTACCGTGGCACCGAAGACTTTTGATGCGACAAGTCCCTCTCCAACATGTACATCGACACCGCCAAAACTGGACCGACAAGTATCCTGACGTTGTGTGTACCACTACCGTCACCCTGAAGATGTTGGATTTGTCAAGTACCTCTCCGAGACGAACGTGTACAACTACTTCCTCTATGACCGCTACGAGAACGTCTACTTCCTCTACATCGTACCGAACCCGAACCGCTCCGAAACTCATGCTTCGAAGGTATAATCCCGAGATGACGACCGCCCATGACCGAATGCATGTGTTGTACGAGATGCACCCTATGTTTGGGCCGTGTTCGAATTGTCTTTGCACATTCCTCATTTGCCATGCCACCGTCCCGTGGGAACCCGGAATCTGGGAGCACCCCACCATCCTTGCATGACATGCTCATGCCCACTTCTCGTTTGCATCGGTATCTCACTCGAGTTATCGGGACCGGAATGTTGCCGTGGCACCATTTCCGTTTCGCCGCCGTGGCACCTTTTTCCTTCCGCCATGGCGACAAATGCCTCGTAACATGATTATGTCAACCTTTTCATAAATTGCATAAACTTGTATATGTCATCCGCATCATGATAACAACATTTAAAATGTTTAAAATTGTTGTTTGCATTAAATTGCTAAATGATATGGGGATTTTCCGGAATTGTTGTTTGTTGTTTCCGGCCTCATTTAAACTTGCCTAAATAGGTGGTTTGCTCATGCTTCACCCCTTGCCATGTTTAATAACATTTAATATTGTTGGGTACATAACCGAGAGAGAACTAAATAATTGATGTGGTGTTCCATCAATATGCAACTCGTTGCATATTGAGCTCCACTTAATTTGTAGTATTGTTTGTTGCAGTTTGCCATGCCATGCCTCATTAAACCGGACATGCATCATACTTGATTGTGCATCATGCCATGATTATGCTTGTGTGTTTACCATGTTGTTTGCTTCTTTCCGGTTTGCTTCTCTCGTTAGCTTCGGTTTCATTCCAGAGTTGTGAGGATTCGTTCGACTACGTCCGTTTGTCTTCTTCATGGACTCGTTCTTCTTCCTATCGGGATTTCAGGCAAGATGACTATTACCCTCGATATCACTTCTATCTTTGCTTGCTAGTTGCTCCGTTCTATCGCTATGTTGCGCTACCTATCACTTGTCTGTCAAGCCACCCAAATTGCCATGCCAGCCTTTAACCTTTTTCACCCTTCCTCGCAAACCATTGTTTGGCTATGTTACCGCATTGGCTCAGCACCTCTTATAGCGTTGTTAGTTGCAGGTGAAGTTGAAGATTGCTCCATGATGGACAGGATTATGTTGGGATAACACACTATCTCTTATTTAATTAATGCATCTATATACTTGGTAAAGGGTGGAAGACTCGGCCTTATGCCTGGTGTTTTGTTCCACTCTTGCCACCCTTGTTTCCGTCATACTGGTGTTATGTTCCTTGATTTTGCGTTCCTTACACGGTTGGGTGATTTATGGGACCCCCTTGATAGTTCTCTTTGAATAAAACTCCTCCAGCAAGGCCCAACCTTGGTTTTAACATTTGCCACCTAAGCCTTTTTCCCTTGGGTTCTGCAGACTCAAGGGTCATCTTTATTTTAACCCCCCCGGGCCAGTGCTCCTTTGAGTGTTGGTCTGAACTGAGTAGACTACGGGGCCACCTCGGGGAAACTTGAGGGCTGGTTTTACTCGTAGGATGTCTCATCCGGTGTGCCCTGAGAACGAGATATGTGCAGCTCCTATCGGGATTTGTCGGCACATCGGGCAGCTTTGCTGGTCTTGTTTTACCATTGTCGAAATGTCTTGCGAACCGGGATTCCGAGGCTGATCGGGTCTTCCCGGGAGAAGGTATATCCTTCGTTGACCGTGAGAGCTTGTGATGGGATAAGTTGGGACACCCCTGCAGGGTATATTATCTTTCGAAAGCCGTTCCCGCGGTTATGAGGCAGATGGGAATTTGTTAATGTCCGGTTGTAGATAACTTGACACCAGATACGAATTAAAATGCATCAACCGCGTGTGTAGCCATGATGGTCTCTTTTCGGCGGAGTCCGGGAAGTGAACACGGTTTTGGTTTATGTTTGACGTAAGTAGGAGTTCAGGATCACTTCTTGATCATTGCTAGCTTCACGACCGTTCCATTTGCTCTCTTCTCGCTCTTATTTGTGTATGTTAGCCACCATATATGCTCAGTCACTGCTGCAACCTCACCTCATTTCCATTTCCTACCCATAAGCTTAAATAGTCTTGATCTCGTGGGTTTTGAGATTGCTAAGTCCTCGTGACTCACCAGATACTATCACCACAGTTGCAGGTGCCGATGATACCAGTGCAGATGATGCAACCGAGCTCAGATGGGAGCTCAACAAAGATCTTAGTTTTTGCTATGTTTTGTTTCTTGATGATCAGTAGTGGAGCCCAGTTGGGACGATCGGGGATCTAGGAGTTGGGTTATCTTCTTCTCTTTTGGCTTCGTCCATAGTCGGACTATATGTGTGTACTCTGAATGATGTATGATTTATTATATGTTCATTGTATGAAGTGGCGATTGTAAGCCAACTCTTTATCCCATTCTTGTTCATTACATGGGATTGTGTGAAGATGACCCTTCTTGCGACAAAACCACAATGCGATTATGCCTCTAAGTCGTGCTTCGACACGTGGGAGATATAGCCGCATCATGGGTGTTACAAGTTGGTAATCAGAGCCATCCCCGACTTAGGAGCCCCCTGCTTGATTGTTTGCTGGCGTTGTTGAGTCTAGAAAAAAAAATCTTTTGAGTCTTAGGATTATATATATCGGAGAGTAGGATTCTTTTTACTCCTCAGTCCCTTCGTCGCTCTGGTGAGGTCTCCTGACGTAGATGTTTTGACTTTCCTCTCCTCAAATTTCACTAAATTTTTTTAGGATCACGCGGGTATCTTGGAATTGTTCCGATGGTTTTGTGACGAGAACATTGTTCTTGGTGCCTCCTGTCTATTATGTGGCATTGACCCGGGGAGTTGAGCTCCGAGGTGTTGTCGTCATAATTTTATCATTGCAGTTCTAGAATACCTGAGTTTTGCCGACATCGAAAATCTCTTTTATGCAGTTGTTGGTGAGATAACCTCGACGCCACCCAGTACTGGGGCGGGAGTTCGGGAGTATTGCCATAGCTCGTATAACGGATGCTTTTCGAAGGTTGAGGTACACGATTTCCAGAGTTTTCTTGGTTATGTGTTGACGGATGGATACAGCTTGGATGTAGGGATTGTTAGTTTTGGGTGAGATATATATTGCTTCCCCTGTATCCCCAACACCAGATTGCATAACCAGAAAGTTTCAGGAGTTTTATAGGTGGGAATTCAAGTAGCTCCTAGAATATCTTTTTGACATATGCATGATACGAGATTGGGGTTTGATGTCTAGTGGTCCGCCTTTCCACGGTCGTTTTTACAGTGGTCTCGTTGTGTCTTAAAGAACCCATGGCTATGTTGGTTCGGGGACACTTCGTATGTCATGTGCACTACCTTGTACATGATGGTGCTGTACACTCGAGCCCGTGTGGGCCCCACCACGAAAACTTCGGACGAAATCTCTATCATATGTTTGTTCCGGCTTATTCTGCAAGCCAAATCCTTTGTTTTGTTTTATTTGTTGTATTCGAGTTGCTTCGAAGTCAAATGTTGAATCCATACCTTTCCTAAACAGTGTTCTCATATTGCTTTGTGAATACTAATCCTTCTTGATCATCGAGGTTATCATGTGAATTCTTTTCGACCGGTGTGCTTCTCTTCAAGTGGATCAGATCATTTCAACATTCGCAAGATCAATTCTAAGTTTTCTCAATGGTATCCATTCCATCTGCCCCAAGTTGCCTTCGTTTACCCACCCTCCCACCCTTTTCTTCAAGGACTCAGATTTCTTAATCGGGTATCCATTTTATTGATGGGAAGACTCTCCATTCTTTTCCGTCAATGTTCTTATCCGGTGATTCTCAAGAAGATACTAACGGAGCTTCAAGTTTATTATTCTTCATTCTCTTTTCTTCTCCGGTGGATTTAACTCAAGCTTTCGGTGT
Source organism: Triticum dicoccoides (assembly GCF_002162155.2). Taxonomy (NCBI): domain Eukaryota; kingdom Viridiplantae; phylum Streptophyta; class Magnoliopsida; order Poales; family Poaceae; genus Triticum; species Triticum dicoccoides. The sequence goes on along the minus strand of NC_041387.1, from coordinate 166,926,392 downwards.
TGATCATATCCTTTTTCCTCGTTCAAATGCTATCCCATGCCGGTGCCTCTCATAATTGTTCACCTCTCTCTATTCTTATTCGGAGTGCTCAATATATCTCGGAAGATTCGTGTTTCCATTCTCAATCAATTCAAGCTATTTGGAGATTATTATCTCATTCTAGTCATTTAATTCAACCGGTGCAATCTCTCTTCAAAATCATTCAACGGTGTTTTCTTTTGAGTGGGCCCTAACCCACAGTTTTTTTCCAGGATCTTACCCGGCTCTTCTAATTTTCCCGGAGATATTCCCAAATTCATTTCGAAGTTTGATGTAAGAATGAATTATCATCAGTCATATGTCCTTCTCCAAGATCTTTCAAATTCTTTTCATCGTTGGTTCAACCTTTCTAATTTTCATCCTGGAGTATCTTAACAATCCATGGTGGTGTTTCTCGTCATCATTCTCAGCATGTGAAGACCGAAGAAGGATTTCTCCTAAATCTTGGTCCGTTCTCTTGAAGATTCATAGTTCTAGCTTAAGCCATCCTCTCATAATTGTTTTCGATTGTGAGAATTCTTTTCACCCATCCGGAGCATTTCATGAGTTGTTTCCATTTCTTTCCTCCGAAGGCCATCATGTCATAATTCTTCATTCTCAGCATGTAGCTGTCGTTCTCCAAATCTTACCGGTGCATCGTCCAAATATCCTCTAATCAGTTAATAATCTCTTCGTTCTCATGTATCTAAATCCCCTCAAGTGTCTTCATTCGTTTTCCAATTCTTCCCGGTGAATTGTGCCTTTGCTACTCCCATTTTCAATTCTTACGATGGTTCGTTCAAGATTTTCACTTCCTTCGTTATCATATAAATTCATTCACTGTTTCCAAATCCCACCGGTGGTTCCATCAATACCTTCTGAAGTTTACACTATATCTCTCTTAATCCTTTTCTACGAGAATAAGTAGTATGCCAAATTCATTGCTTGTCATCAATTTAATTTGATGAAGGATAAGCATACAATAAATCTTATTCTTAGTTCCTCTAGGTGATTCAATTCTTTTCTTCTGGAGATTGTTCATGATGAAGTAATTCTCGGCTCTAGTGTTTCATCTTTTCCTTTTCTGGAGTTCCAAGTTTTCTCGGTTATATCGTCGTGAAGCTTCATCTAAATCACCGCAAGGCTTCACCTTGCGTTTTCAACCTCTCTTTCTTTCTATCATCCTTTTATTACCGGAGTTCTTCATGGAGGCTCTACATGGTGGTTCGCCAAAGATTCTTTTCATTCTCCAATTGTTCTTCAAGATTTCTCTTGAAGTTATGACCCGCCAAGCTACACTCTAAAATAAACATGGTGCTCAACACATGTTTTGTTTTGGGGAGTTCAAGTATTCTTCATCTTGCATTCCAAAGTGCAATTCCTTCTACCCTATCTTTTGAGATGGTGATTATGTCATCCTTGGCAATTTCTCTTCATGTTTCGCGATTCACATGTTGTCAAGAATGAGGTATTTTAAATCCATCAATCTCTTCGTTGGAGTTATCTTGGTATAGATTTCACCTAAAACCTTCCCTAAGGAATGTTGTATTGTGGTGCTTATCAATGATCCAAGTTTTCTCCTATCCTCTCGGCAAAAGCAATTTTCATCTCAAGCAAGCAATTGTTTCCGTTAGTGGCCGATTGTCACCTCATAATTTTGAGAAGTTTTCCATAAGCCCACTACAAGCTTATTTGTTTCGTTGTTGGTTTTCCAACGACTCCGTTATAACCTTCTCGGAAAAATGCTTTCCAAGCTTATTTGTGGCAGAAGTTGGCATTTTCTTCTCCATTCTGTTATTCCAATGATCTATCGTCCATTATTTCTTCCGGAGGCATTGTGATATTGCTCTTTTCACTCATCATCTCGAATTGTGAAGATTATGTTCTTTTCCATGCTTATCCATTTAACCGGAGTGTCGTGTCCTCTCTTCAAGTTCTTTTCATCTTATCAAGTCTTGCATCTCTTTTCAACCGGAATGCTGTCCGAATTTGATCTTCCTTGTTCCTTGTTTATCGCGTTTCATCCAGAGTGGTTCCAATTCCTTCTTGTCCATTGTACTCGTCTTTCATAGCTTTGCAACCTCCAAGGTTCACATGGTGTTCCTTGTTTCTATTTTCTATCGTAGTGCTCTCAATTGTGTTCAACTCCATTGTGTTCTCTCTTTCAACTTTTCAACCTCTCAAGGTTCGTGGTTTCACTCGTTCGTCAAAGAAGCAACTTAGTTTTACCTCTTCTCTTCCTCTTCCGCTTCCCTCCGGTGCCATCCTAGATCTCGGGATGAGATCCTCTTGTAGTGGTGGAGTGTTGTAACGCCCCGAGACCGACGCTCCAGATGCCTTCCATGTTTTCCGAGCTTTGCCGTGTGTTTTATTTGCTTGTTGCATTGCATCATGTCATCATGCCATCATGTCATTTAATTTTTACAACTCTTCTAAATAAATTGTATGGATTTTTCGATCCATTTAAATCGAGGGAATTTAGTTGTGATTTCTCTTTATAACATATTAAAGCCTCTCAATATTATTAGGGAGCTATATTAAATATTCCACTAATTCGGAATCACCCATAAACACACTTGAAAAATAATTTCGTTTCATTTCTGCTTCAAGTTTGGTCTCCAACCTTGCCATGTATTCTTTTATCATATTCCGGAGCTCCACCAAAAACCCGAACATTTTTGGACCTTCCCAAACCTCACTTCCTATTCAAATCATTTGAATTTAAATCAAATGAGTTTGAATTTAAACTTTCGGTCATGCCAACTTCTATTTTTCTTGGATCAAGCTCATTTTTGTGAGTCCGGGAAAATTATCCGCATGTCCAACTTCTTCCCCAACACCTCGTTCCTTCTTATTTTCTTCTTTGTTATTTTCTGTTTTAGAAAATAAGAGAGAGGGAGAAGGGAGCTCAGCCAGGCCTCTTAGGCCCGACCAACTAAGCTGGCCCAAGGCCCAGTCGCGCTTTTAACCCGAGCCTCATCCCGATCGATCCCCTCGTCCTCCCTCCAGCGCCGCACACCCGCATCTCTCCCTCGATCCCCATCTCTCCCTGCTCTCCTCCCTTGCGCCGCCACTCCCTCCTCTCGATCTCCCCCTCTCCCCTGCCCGATTCCCATCTCCATCCCCTCGCACCCTCGTCCTCCTACTCCGCCGCCACACACACACGCTCACAGCCAGCGCCGCTGGAGCTCCTTCCCCGTGCCCGATCTGCTACAAGCCGCGCCGCCGGCCAAGCCCCTCTTCCCCTCCTTGCCATCACCGCCCCAACGCCCCTCCACGCGATGCCTTCCCTTCTCCTGCTCCTCCATCGCCTGCGCCTGTGTCCTTCTCGTCGCCTCCACACCTGCAGCCGGCCACCGGAGCCCGCTCGCTGCCGCCGGGCTTCGCCTCGCCGACTGCCCCAGGACGTCGCTCCCCTGCCGTCTCCGGCGCTGCAGCACCGGAGCTGCTCCTTCCCAGCGACCCCGAGCCCCAAGTCCCTCGCCGCCTCTCTCTGCCACATCTCGTGCACCCTCGTCCTCGTTCCCGCGCCGCTCGTCGCCAAGGCCAAGTGCAGGACGCCTCCGCTCCTCCTCACCTCGTCCATGTTGTCGGGATCGCAATCAAGCCCCTCGCCGTTGTCCTCTGCTCGGGAACGAGCTCGGCCCCGCGCCCTGGCCTCGTCCCATGCCCAGATATCCCTGCGCCTCGCCGCCTGCTGCCTCCTTTGCAAGGTGAAGCCACGACCGCGCCAAGTTCCCTGCTCCGCCTCCACACGCCGCCCGCACACGCTACCAACTGCTGTTGTTGCCTCCGTGCATCTTCACTTCTTGTGCCCGTGGACGCCAAGTTCTTTTCGGAGACCCCTCGAAGACTAGGATACACCAAGACCCGTTCGTGGATTTCGTCAAGTTCGAGCACCGATGAACGAGGGTTTTTGCCTTGCTCATTTTGGATGCGCCAAGTTCCTGTTCGAAAGTACGTCTACATGGACAAGTACCGTGGCACCGAAGACTTTTGATGCGACAAGTCCCTCTCCAACATGTACTTCTACACCGCCAAGACCGGATCAACAAGTACCCCGACGTTGTGTGTACCACTACCGTCGCCCCCAAGATGTTGGATTCGTCAAGTACCTCTCCGATACGAACGTGTACAACTACTTCCTCTACGACCGCTACGAGAACGTCTACTTCCTCTACATCGTACCGAACCCGAACCGCTCCGAAACGCACGTTTCGAAGGTATAATCCCGAGATGACGACCGCCCGTGACCGAATGCATGTGTTATATGAGATGCACCCTATGTTTGGGCCGTGTTCGAATTGTCTTTGCACATTCCTCGTTTGCCATGCCGCCGTCCCGTGGGAACCCGGAATCCGGGAGCACCCCACCATCCTTGCATGACACGCTCACGCCCACTTCTCATTTGCATCGGAATCTCACTCGAGTTATCGGGACCGGAATGTTGCCGTGGCACCATTTCCGTTTCGTCGCCGTGGCACCTTTTTCCTTCCACCATGGCGACAAATGCCTCATAACATGCTTATGTCAACCTTTTCATAAATTGCATAAACTTGTATATGTCATCCGCATCATGATAACAACATTTAAAATGTTTAAAATTGTTGTTTGCATTAAATTGCTAAATGATATGGGGATTTTCCGGAATTGTTGTTTGTTGTTTCCGGCCTCATTTAAACTTGCCTAAATAGGTGGTTTGCTCATGCTTCACCCCTTGCCATGTTTAATAACATTTAATATTGTTGGGTACATAACCGAGAGAGAACTAAATAATTGATGTGGTGTTCCGTCAAGATGCAGCTCGTTGCATATTGAGCTCCACTTAATTTGTAGTATTGTTTGTTGCACTTTGCCATGCCATGCCTCATTAAACCGGACATGCATCATACTTGATTGTGCATCATGCCATGATTATGCTTGTGTGTTTACCATGTTGTTTGCTTCTTTCCGGTTTGCTTCTCTCGTTAGCTTCGGTTTCGTTCCGGAGTTGTGAGGATTCGTTCGACTACGTCCGTTTGTCTTCTTCATGGACTCGTTCTTCTTCCTATCGGGATTTCAGGCAAGATGACTATTACCCTCGATATCACTTCTATCTTTGCTTGCTAGTTGCTCCGTTCTATCGCTATGTTGCGCTACCTATCACTTGTCTGTCAAGCCACCCAAATTGCCATGCCATCCTTTAACCTTTTTCACCCTTCCTCGCAAACCATTGTTTGGCTATGTTACTGCGTTGGCTCAGCCCCTCTTATAGCGTTGTTAGTTGCAGGTGAAGTTGAAGATTGTTCCATGATGGAAAGGATTATGTTGGGATAACACACTATCTCTTATTTAATTAATGCATCTATATACTTGGTAAAGGGTGGAAGACTCGGCCTTATGCCTGGTGTTATGTTCCACTCTTGCCGCCCTAGTTTCTGTCATACCGGTGTTATGTTCCTTGATTTTGCGTTCCTTACACGGTTGGGTGATTTATGGGACCCCCTTGATAGTTCGCTTTGAATAAAACTCCTCCAGCAGGGCCCAACCTTGGTTTTAACATTTGCCACCTAAGCCTTTTTCCCTTGGGTTCTGCAGACTCAAGGGTCATCTTTATTTTAACCCCCCCGGGCCAGTGCTCCTTCGAGTGTTGGTCCGAATTGAGTAGACTGCGGGGCCACCTCGGGGAAACTTGAGGGCTGGTTTTACTCGTAGGATGTCTCATCCGGTGTGCACTGAGAACGAGATATGTGCAGCTCCTATCGGGATTTGTCGGCACATCGGGCGGCTTTGCTGGTCTTGTTTTACCATTGTTGAAATGTCTTGCGAACCGGGATTCCAAGGCTGATCAGGTCTTCCCGGGAGAAGGTATATCCTTTGTTGACCGTGAGAGCTTGTGATGGGCTAAGTTGGGACACCCCTGCAGGGTATATTATCTTTCGAAAGACGTGCCCGCGGTTATGAGGCAGATGGGAATTTGTTAATGTCCGGTTGTAGATAACTTGACACCAGATACGAATTAAAACGCATCAACCGCGTGTGTAGCTGTGATGGTCTCTTTTCGGCGGAGTCCAGGAAGTGAACACGGTTTTGGGTTCTGTTTGACGTAAGTAGGAGTTCAGGATCACTTCTTGATCATTGCTAGCTTCACGACCGTTCCATTTGCTCTCTTCTCGCTCTTATTTGCGTATGTTAGCCACCATATATGCTCAGTCGCTGCTGCAACCTCACCTCATTACCATTTCCTACCCATAAGCTTAAATAGTCTTGATCTCGTGGGTTTTGAGATTGCTGAGTCCTCGTGACTCAACAGATACTATCACCACAGTTGCAGGTGCCGATGATACCAGTGCAGATGATGCAACCGAGATCAGATGGGAGCTCAATGAAGATCTTAGTTTTTGCTATGTTTTGTTTCTTGATGATCAGTAGTGGAGCCCAGTTGGACGATCGGGGATCTAGCAGTTGGGTTATCTTCTTTTCTTTTGGCTTCGTCCATAGTTGGACTATATGTGTGTACTCTGAATGATGTATGATTTATTATAAGTTCATTGTGTGAAGTGGCGATTGTAAGCCAACTCTCTATCCCATTCTTGTTCATTACATGGGATTGTGTGAAGATGACCCTTCTTGCGACAAAACCACAATGCGGTTATGCCTCTAAGTCGTGCTTCGACGCGTGGGAGATATAGCCACATCGTGGGTGTTACAAGTTGGTAATCAGAGCCATCCCCGACTTAGGAGCCCCCTGCTTGATTGTTTGCTGGCGTTGTTGAGTCTAGAAAAAAATCTTTTGATTCTTAGGATTATATATATCGGAGAGTAGGATTCTTTTTACTCCTCAGTCCCTTCGTCGCTCTGATGAGGTCTCCTGACGTAGATGTTTTGACTTTCCTCTCCTCAAATTTCACTAAATTTTTTTAGGATCACGCGGGTATCTTGGAATCGTTCCGATGGTTTTGTGACGAGAACATTGTTCTTGGTGCCTCCTGTCTATTATGTGGCATTGACCCGGGGAGTTGAGCTCCGAGGTGTTGTCGTCATAATTTTATCGTTGCAGTTCTGGAATACCTGAGTTTTGCCGACATTGAAAATCTCTTTTATGCAGTTGTTGGTGAGATAACCTCGACGCCACCCAGTACTGGGGCGGGAGTTCGGGAGTATTGCCATAGCTCGTATAACGGATGCTTTTCGAAGGTTGAGGTACACGATTTCCAGAGTTTTCTTGGTTATGTGTTGACAGATGGATACAGCTTGGATGTAGGGATTGTTAGTTTTGGGTGAGATATATATTGCTTCCCCTGTATCCCCAACACCAGATTGCATAACCAGAAAGTTTCAAGAGTTTTATAGGTGGGAATTCAAGTAGCTCCTAGAATATCTTTTCGACAGATGCATGATACGAGATTGGGGTTTGACGTCTAGTGGTCCGCCTTTCCACGGTCGTTTTTACAGTGGTCTCGTTGTGTCTTAAAGAACCCTTGGCTATGCTGGTTCGGGGACACTTCGTATGTCATGTGCACTGCCTTGTACATGATGGTGTTGTACACTCGAGCTCGTGTGGGCCCCACCACGAAAACTTCGGACGAAATCTCTATCATATGTTTGTTTCGGCTTATTCTGCAAGCCAAATCCTTTGTTTTGTTTTATTTGTGGTATTCGAGTTGCTTCGAAGTCAAATGTTGAATCCATACCTTTCCTAAACAGTGTTCTCATATTGCTTTGTGAATACTAATCCTTCTTGATCATCGAGGTTGTCATGTGAATTCTTTTCGACCGGTGTGCTTCTCTTCAAGTGGATCAGATCATTTCAACATCCGCAAGATCAATTCTAAGTTTTCTCAACGGTATCCATTCCATCTGCCCCAAGTTGCCTTCGTTTACCCGCCCTCCCACCCTTTTCTTCAAGGACTCAGATTTTTAATCGGGTATCCATTTTATTGATGGGAAGACTCTCCATTCTTTTCCGTCAATGTTCTTATCCGGTGATTCTCAAGAAGATACTAACGGAGCTTCAAGTTTATTATTCTTCATTCTCTTTTCTTCTCCGGTGTATTTAACTCAAGCTTTCGGTGTTGATCATATCCTTTTTCCTCGTTCAAATGCTATCCCATGCCAGTGCCTCTCATAATTGTTCACCTCTCTCTATTCTTATTCGGAGTGCTCAAGATATCTCGGAAGATTCGTGTTTCCATTCTCAATCAGTTCAAGCTATTTGGAGATTATTATCTCATTCTAGTCATTTAATTCAACCGGTGCAATCTCTCTTCAAAATCGTTCAACGGTGTTTTCTTTTGAGTGGGCCCTAACCCACAGTTTTTTTCCAGGATCTTACCTGGCTCTTCTAATTTTCCCGGAGATATTCCCAAATTCATTTCGAAGTTTGATGTAAGAATGAATTATCATCAGTCATATGTCCTTCTCCAAGATCTTTCAAATTCTTTTCATCGTTGGTTCAACCTTTCTAATTTTCATCCTGGAGTATATCAACAGTCCATGGTGGTGTTTCTCGTCATCATTCTCAGCATGTGAAGACCGAAGAAGGATTTCTCCTAAATCTTGGTCTGTTCTCTTGAAGATTCATAGTTCTAGCTTAAGCCATCCTCTCATAATTGTTTTCGATTGTGAGAATTCTTTTCACCCATCCGGAGCATTTCATGAGTTGTTTCCATTTCTTTCCTCCGAAGGCCATCATGTCATAATTCTTCATTCTCAGCATGTAGCTGTCGTTCTCCAAATCTTACCGGTGCATCGTCCAAATATCCTCTAATCAGTTAATAATCTCTTCGTTCTCGTATCTAAATCCCCTCAAGTGTCTTCATTCGTTTTCCAATTCTTCCCGGTGAATTGTGCCTTTCCTACTCCCATTTTCAATTCTTATGATGGTTCGTTCAAGATTTTCACTTCCTTCGTTATCATATCAATTCATTCACTGTTTCCAAATCCCACCGGTGGTTCCATCAATACCTTCTGAAGTGTACACTATATCTCTCTTAATCCTTTTCTACGAGAATAAGTAGTATGCCAAATTCATTGCTTGTCATCAATTTAATTTGATGAAGGATAAGCATACAATAAATCTCATTCTTATTTCCTCTAGGTGATTCAATTCTTTTCTTCTGGAGATTGTTCATGATGAAGTAATTCTCGGCTCTAGTGTTTCATCTTTTCCTTTTCTAGAGTTCCAAGTTTTCTCGGTTATATCGTCGCGAAGCTTCATCTAAATCACCGCAAGGCTTCACCTTGTGTTTTCAACCTCTCATTCTTTCTATCATCCTTTTATTACCGCAGTTCTTCATGGAGGCTCTACATGGTGGTTCGCCAAAGATTCTTTTCATTCTCCAATTGTTCTTCAAGATTTCTCTTGAAGTTATGACCCGCCAAGCTACACTCTAAAATAAACATGGTGCTCAACACATGTTTTGTTTTGGGGAGTTCAAGTATTCTTCATCTTGCATTCCAAAGTGCAATTCCTTCTACCCTATCTTTTGAGATGGTGATTATGTCATCCTTGGCAATTTCTCTTCATGTTTCGCGATTCACATGTTGTCAAGAATGAGGTATTTTAAATCCATCAATCTCTTCGTTGGAGTTATCTTGGTATAGATTTCACCTAAAACCTTCCCTAAGGAATGTTGTATTGTGGTGCTTATCAATGATCCAAGTTTTCTCCTATCCTCTCGGCAAAAGCAGTTTTCATCTCAAGCAAGCAATTGTTTCCGTTAGTGGCCGGTTGTCACCTCATAATTTTGAGAAGTTTTCCATAAGCCCACTACAAGCTTATTTGTTTCGTTGTTGGTTTTCCAACGACTCCGTTATAACCTTCTCGGAAAAATGCTTTCCAAGCTTATTTGTGGCAGAAGTTGGCATTTTCTTCTCCATTCTGTTATTCCAATGATCTATCATCCATTATTTCTTGCGGAGGCATTGTGATATTGCTCTTTTCACTCATCATCTCGAATTGTGAAGATTATATTCTTTTCCATGCTTATCCATTTAACTGGAGTGTCGTGTCCTCTCTTCAAGTTCTTTTCATCTTATCAAGTCTTGCATCTCTTTTCAACCGGAGTGCTGTCCGAATTTGATCTTCCTTGTTCCTTGTTTACCACGTTTCAACCAGAGTGGTTCCAATTCCTTCTTGTCCATTGTACTCGTCTTTCATAGCTTTGCAACCTCCAAGGTTCACATGGTGTTCCTTGTTTCTATTTTCTATCGTAGTGCTCTCAATTGTGTTCAACTCCATTGTGTTCTCTCTTTCAACTTTTCAACCTCTCAAGGTTCGTGGTTTCACTCGTTCGTCAAAGAAGCAACTTAGTTTTACCTCTTCTCTTCCTCTTCCGCTTCCCTCCGGTGCCATCCTAGATCTCGGGACGAGATCCTCTTGTAGTGGTGGAGTGTTGTAACGCCCCGAGACCGACGCTCCAGATGCCTTCCATGTTTTCCGAGCTTTGTCGTGTGTTTTATTTGCTTGTTGCATTGCATCATGTCATCCTGCCATCATGTCATTTAATTTTTATAACTCTTCTAAATAAATTGTATGGATTTTTCGATCCATTTAAATCGAGGGAATTCACTTGTGATTTCTCTTTATAACATATTAAAGCCTCTCAATATTATTAGGGAGCTATATTAAATATTCCACTAATTCGGAATCACCCATAAACACACTTGAAAAATAATTTCGTTTCTTTTCTGCTTCAAGTTTGGTCTCCAACCTTGCCATGTATTCTTTTATCATATTCCGGAGCTCCACCAAAAATCCGAACATTTTTGGACCTTCCCAAACCTCACTTCCTATTCAAATCATTTGAATTTAAATCAAATGAGTTTGAATTTAAACTTTCGGTCATGCCCACTTCTATTTTTCTTGGATCAAGCTCATTTTTGTGAGTCCGGGAAAATTATCCGCATGTCCAACTTCTTCCCAACACCTCCTTCCTTCTTCTTTTCTTCTTTGTTATTTTCTATTTTAGAAAATAAGAGAGAGGGAGATGGGAGCTCAGCCAGGCCTCTTAGGCCCGACCAACTAAGCTGGCCCAAGGCCCAGTCGCGCTTTTAACCCTAGCCTCATCCCGATCGATCCCCTCATCCTCCCTCCAGCGCCGCACACCCACATCTCTCCCTCGATCCCCATCTCTCCCTGCTCTCCTCCCTTGCGCCGCCACTCCCTCCTCTCGATCTCCCCCTCTCCCCTGCCCGATTCCCATCTCCATCCCCTCGCTCCCTCGTCCTCCTACTCCGCCGCCACACACACACGCTCACAGCCAGCGCCGCTGGAGCTCCTTCCCCGCGCCCGATCTGCTACAAGCCGCGCCGCCGGCCAAGCCCCTCTTCCCCTCCTCACCATCGCCGCCCCAACGCCCCTCCACGCGACGCCTTCCCTTCTCCTGCTCCTCCATCGCCTGTGCCTGTGTCCTTCTCGTCGCCTCCGCACCTCCAGCCGTCCACCGGAGCCCGCTCGCTGCCACCGGGACTCGCCTCGCCGGCTGCCCAGGACGTCGCTCACCTGCCATCTCCGGCGCCGCAGCACCGGAGCTGCTCCTTCCCAGCGACCCCGAGCCCCAAGTCCCTCGCCGCCTCTCTCTGCTACATCTCGTGCGCCCTCGTCCTTGTTCCCGCGCCGCTTGTCGCCAAGGCCAAGTGCAGGACGCCTCCGCTCCTCCTCACCTCGTCCGCGTCGTCGGGATCGCGTCAAGCCCCTCACCGTTGTCCTCTGCTCGGGAACGAGCTCGGCCCCGCGCCCTGGCCTCGTCCCATGCCCAGATATCCCTGCGCCTCGCCGCCTGCTGCCTCCGCCGCAAGGTGAAGCCACGGCCGCGCCAAGTTCCCTGCTCCGCCTCCACACGCCGCCCGCACATGCTACCAACTGCTGTTGTTGCCTCCGTGCATCTTCACTTCCTGTGCCCATGGACGCCAAGTTCTTTTCGGAGACCCCTCGAAGACCAGGATACACAAGGACCCGTTCGTGCATTTCGTCAAGTTCGAGCACCGCTGAACGAGGGTTTTTGCCTTGCTCATTTTGGATGCGCCAAGTTCCTGTTTGAAAGTACGTCTACATGGACAAGTACCGTGGCACCGAAGACTTTTGATGCGACAAGTCCCTCTCCAACGTGTACATCTACACCGCCAAAACCGGACCGACAAGTACCCCGACGTTGTGTGTACCACCACCGTCACCCCGAAGATGTTGGATTCGTCAAGTACCTCTCCGAGACGAACGTGTACAACTACTTCCTCTATGACCGCTACGAGAACGTCTACTTCCTCTACATCGTACCGAACCCGAACCGCTCCGAAACGCACGCTTCGAAGGTATAATCCCGAGATGACGACCGCCCGTGACCGAATGCATGTGTTGTATGAGATGCACCCTATGTTTGGGCCGTGTTCGAATTGTCTTTGCACATTCCTCGTTTGCCATGCCACCGTCCCGTGGGAACCCGGAATCTGGGAGCACCCCACCATCCTTGCATGACACGCTCACGCCCACTTCTCGTTTGCATCGGTATCTCACTCGAGTTATCGGGACCGGAATGTTGCCGTGGCACCATTTCCGTTTCGCCGCCGTGGCACCTTTTTCCTTCCGCCATGGCGACAAATGCCTCGTAACATGCTTATGTCAACCTTTTCATAAATTGCATAAACTTGTATATGTCATCCGCATCATGATAACAACATTTAAAATGTTTAAAATTGTTGTTTGCATTAAATTGCTAAATGATATGGGGATTTTCCGGAATTGTTGTTTGTTGTTTCCGGCCTCATTTAAACTTGCCTAAATAGGTGGTTTGCTCATGCTTCACCCCTTGCCATGTTTAATAACATTTAATATTGTTGGGTACATAACCAAGAGAGAACTAAATAATTGATGTGGTGTTCCGTCAATATGCAACTCGTTGCATATTGAGCTCCACTTAATTTGTAGTATTGTTTGTTGCACTTTGCCATGCCATGCCTCATTAAACCGGACATGCATCATACTTGATTGTGCATCATGCCATGATTATGTTTGTGTGTTTACCATGTTGTTTGCTTCTTTCCGGTTTGCTTCTCTCGTTAGCTTCGGTTTCACTCCGGAGTTGTGAGGATTCGTTCGACTACGTCCGTTTGTCTTCTTCGTGGACTCGTTCTTCTTCCTATCGGGATTTCAGGCAAGATGACTATTACCCTCGATATCACTTCTATCTTTGCTTGCTAGTTGCTCCGTTCTATCGCTATGTTGCGCTACCTATCACTTGTCTGTCAAGCCACCCAAATTGCCATGCCAGCCTTTAACCTTTTCACCCTTCCTCGCAAACCATTGTTTGGCTATGTTACCGCATTGGCTCAGCCCCTCTTATAGCGTTGTTAGTTGCAGGTGAAGTTGAAGATTGCTCCATGATGGACAGGATTATGTTGGGATAACACACTATCTCTTATTTAATTAATGCATCTATATACTTGGTAAAGGGTGGAAGACTCGGCCTTATGCCTGGTGTTTTGTTCCACTCTTGCCGCCCTAGTTTCCGTCAAACCGGTGTTATGTTCCTTGATTTTGCGTTCCTTACACGGTTGGGTGATTTATGGGACCCCTTTGATAGTTCGCTTTGAATAAAACTCCTCCAGCAAGGCCCAACCTTGGTTTTAACATTTGCCACCTAAGCCTTTTTCCCTTGGGTTCTGCAGATTCAAGGGTCATGTTTATTTTAACCCTCCCGGGCCAGTGCTCCTTTGAGTGTTGGTCCGAACTAAGTAGACTACGGGGCCACCTCGGGGAAACTTGAGGGCTGGTTTTACTCGTAGGATGTCTCATCCGGTGTGCCCTGAGAACGAGATATGTGCAGCTCCTATCGGGATTTGTCGGCACATTGGGCGGCTTTGCTGGTCTTGTTTTACCAATGTCGAAATGTCTTGCGAACCGGGATTCCGAGGCTGATCGGGTCTTCCCGGGAGAAGGTATATCCTTCGTTGACCGTGAGAGCTTGTGATGGGATAAGTTGGGACACCCCTGCAGGGTATATTATCTTTCCAAAGCCGTTCCCGCGGTTATGAGGCGGATGGGAATTTGTTAATGTCCGGTTGTAGATAACTTGACACCAGATACGAATTAAAATGCATCAACCGCGTGTGTAGCCATGATGGTCTCTTTTCGGCGGAGTCCAGGAAGTGAACACAGTTTTGGGTTATGTTTGACGTAAGTAGGAGTTCAGGATCACTTCTTGATCATTGCTAGCTTCACGACCGTTCCATTTGCTCTCTTCTCGCTCTTATTTGTGTATGTTAGCCACCATATATGCTCAGTCGCTGCTGCAACCTCACCTCATTTCCATTTCCTACCCATAAGCTTAAATAGTCTTGATCTCGTGGGTTTTGAGATTGCTGAGTCCTCGTGACTCACCAGATACTATCACCACAGTTGCAGGTGCCGATGATACCAGTGCAGATGATGCAACCGAGCTCAGATGGGAGCTCAACGAAGATCTTAGTTTTTGCTATGTTTTGTTTCTTGATGATCAGTAGTGGAGCCCAGTTGGGACGATCGGGGATCTAGCAGTTGGGTTATCTTCTTTTCTTTTGGCTTCGTCCGTAGTCGGACTATATGTGTGTACTCTGAATGATGTATGATTTATTATATGTTCATTGTATGAAGTGGCGATTGTAAGCCAACTCTTTATCCCATTCTTGTTCATTACATGGGATTGTGTGAAGATGACCCTTCTTGCGACAAAACCACAATGCGATTATGCCTCTAAGTCGTGCTTCGACACGTGGGAGATATAGCCGCATCATGGGTGTTACAAGTTGGTAATCAGAGCCATCCCCGACTTAGGAGCCCCCTGCTTGATTGTTTGCTGGCATTGTTGAGTCTAGAAAAAAAAATCTTTTGAGTCTTAGGATTATATATATCGGAGAGTAGGATTCTTTTTACTCCTCAATCCCTTCGTCGCTCTAGTGAGGTCTCCTGACGTAGATGTTTTGACTTTCCTCTCCTCAAATTTCACTAAATTTTTTTAGGATCACGCGGGTATCTTGGAATTGTTCCGATGGTTTTGTGACGAGAACATTGTTCTTGGTGCCTCCTGTCTATTATGTGGCATTGACCCGGGGAGTTGAGCTCCGAGGTGTTGTCGTCATAATTTTATCGTTGCAGTTCTGGAATACCTGAGTTTTGCCGACATCGAAAATCTCTTTTATGCAGTTGTTGGTGAGATAACCTCGACGCCACCCAGTACTGGGGCGGGAGTTCGGGAGTATTGCCATAGCTCGTATAACGGATGCTTTTCGAAGGTTGAGGTACACGATTTCCAGAGTTTTCTTGGTTATGTGTTGACGGATGGATACAACTTGGATGTAGGGATTGTTAGTTTTGGGTGAGATATATATTGCTTCCCCTGTATCCCCAACACCAGATTGCATAACCAGAAAGTTTCAGGAGTTTTATAGGTGGGAATTCAAGTAGCTCCTAGAATATCTTTTTGACAGATGCATGATACGAGATTGGGGTTTGACGTCTAGTGGTCCGCTTTTCCATGGTCGTTTTTACAGTGGTCTCGTTGTGTCTTAAAGAACCCTTGGCTATGTTGGTTCGGGGACACTTCGTATGTCATGTGCACTGTCTTGTACATGATGGTGCTGTACACTTGAGCCCGTGTGGGCCCCACCACGAAAACTTCGGACGAAATCTCTATCATATGTTTGTTCCGGCTTATTCTGCAAGCCAAATCCTTTTTTTGTTTTATTTGTGGTATTCGAGTTGCTTCGAAGTCAAATGTTGAATCCATACCTTTCCTAAACGGTGTTCTCATATTGCTTTGTGAATACTAATCCTTCTTGATCATCGAGGTTGTCATGTGAATTCTTTTCGACCGGTGTGCTTCTCTTCAAGTGGATCAGATCATTTCAACATTCGCAAGATCAATTCTAAGTTTTCTCAATGGTATCCATTCCATCTGCCCCAAGTTGCCTTCGTTTACCCGCCCTCCCACCCTTTTCTTCAAGGACTTAGATTTCTTAATCGGGTATCCATTTTATTGATGGGAAGACTCTCCATTCTTTTCCGTCAATGTTCTTATCCGGTGATTCTCAACAAGATACTAACGGAGCTTCAAGTTTATTATTCTTCATTCTCTTTTCTTCTCCGGTGGATTTAACTCAAGCTTTCGGTGTTGATCATATCCTTTTTCCTCGTTCAAATGCTATCCCATGCCGGTGCCTCTCATAATTGTTCACCTCTCTCTATTCTTATTCGGAGTGCTCAATATATCTCGGAAGATTCGTGTTTCCATTCTCAATCAGTTCAAGCTATTTGGAGATTATTATCTCATTCTAGTCATTTAATTCAACCGGTGCAATCTCTCTTCAAAATCGTTCAACGGTGTTTTCTTTTGAGTGGGCCCTAACCCACAGGTTTTTTTCAGGATCTTACCTGGCTCTTCTAATTTTCCCGGAGATATTCCCAAATTCATTTCGAAGTTTGATGTAAGAATGAATTATCATCAGTCATATGTCCTTCTCCAAGATCTTTCAAATTCTTTTCATCGTTGGTTCAACCTTTCTAATTTTCATCCTAGAGTATCTTAACAATCCATGGTGGTGTTTCTCGTCATCATTCTCAGTATGTGAAGACCGAAGAAGGATTTCTCCTAAATCTTGGTCCGTTCTCTTGAAGATTCATAGTTCTAGCTTAAGCCATCCTCTCATAATTGTTTTCAATTGTGAGAATTCTTTTCACCCATCCGGAGCATTTCATGAGTTGTTTCCATTTCCTTCCTCCGAAGGCCATCATGTCATAATTCTTCATTATCAGCATGTAGCTGTCGTTCTCGAAATCTTACTGGTGCATCGTCCAAATATCCTCTAATCAGTTAATAATCTCTTCGTTCTCATGTATCTAAATCCCCTCAAGTGTCTTCATTCGTTTTCCAATTCTTCCCGGTGAATTGTGCCTTTGCTACTCCCATTTTCAATTCTTATGATGGTTCGTTCAAGATTTTCACTTCCTTCGTTATCATATCAATTCATTCACTGTTTCCAAATCCACCGGTGGTTCCATCAATACCTTCTGAACTTTACACCATATCTCTCTTAATCCTTTTCTACGAGAATAAGTAGTATGCCAAATTCATTGCTTGTCATCAATTTAATTTGATGAAGGATAAGCATACAATAAATCTTATTCTTATTTCCTCTAGGTGATTCAATTCTTTTCTTCTGGAGATTTTTCATGATGAAGTAATTCTCGGCTCTAGTGTTTCATCTTTTCCTTTTCTGGAGTTCCAAGTTTTCTCGGTTATATCGTCGCGAAGCTTCATCTAAATCACCGTAA
Organism: Triticum dicoccoides; assembly: GCF_002162155.2. Taxonomy (NCBI): domain Eukaryota; kingdom Viridiplantae; phylum Streptophyta; class Magnoliopsida; order Poales; family Poaceae; genus Triticum; species Triticum dicoccoides. The sequence continues at coordinate 166,909,090 of NC_041387.1, read as the reverse complement.
GGCTTCACCTTGTGTTTTCAACCTCTCTTTCTTTCTATCATCCTTTTATTACCGGAGTTCTTCATGGAGGCTCTACATGGTGGTTCGCCAAAGATTCTTTTCATTCTCCAATTGTTCTTCAAGATTTCTCTTGAAGTTATGACCCGCCAAGCTACACTCTAAAATAAACATGGTGCTCAACACATGTTTTGTTTTGGGGAGTTCAAGTATTCTTCATCTTGCATTCCAAAGTGCAATTCCTTCTACCCTATCTTTTGAGATGGTGATTATGTCATCCTTGGCAATTTCTCTTCATGTTTCGCGATTCACATGTTGTCAAGAATGAGGTATTTTAAATCCATCAATCTCTTCGTTGGAGTTATCTTGGTATAGATTTCACCTAAAACCTTCCCTAAGGAATGTTGTATTGTGGTGCTTATCAATGATCCAAGTTTTCTCCTATCCTCTCGGCAAAAGCAGTTTCAATCTCAAGCAAGCAATTGTTTCCGTTAGTGGCCGGTTGTCACCTCATAATTTTGAGAAGTTTTCCATAAGCCCACTACAAGCTTATTTGTTTCGTTGTTGGTTTTCCAACGACTCCGTTATAACCTTCTCGGAAAAATGCTTTCCAAGCTTATTTGTGGCAGAAGTTGGCATTTTCTTCTCCATTCTGTTATTCCAATGATCTATCGTCCATTATTTCTTCCGGAGGCATTGTGATATTGCTCTTTTCACTCATCATCTCGAATTGTGAAGATTATGTTCTTTTCCATGCTTATCCATTTAACCGGAGTGTCGTGTCCTCTCTTCAAGTTCTTTTCATCTTATCAAGTCTTGCATCTCTTTTCAACCGGAGTGCTGTCCGAATTTGATCTTCCTTGTTCCTTGTTTATCGCGTTTCATCCAGAGTGGTTCCAATTCCTTCTTGTCCATTGTACTCGTCTTTCATAGCTTTGCAACCTCCAAGGTTCACATGGTGTTCCTTGTTTCTATTTTCTATCGTAGTGCTCTCAATTGTGTTCAACTCCATTGTGTTCTCTCTTTCAACTTTTCAACCTCTCAAGGTTCGTGGTTTCACTCGTTCGTCAAAGAAGCAACTTAGTTTTACCTCTTCTCTTCCTCTTCCGCTTCCCTCCGGTGCCATCCTAGATCTCGGGATGAGATCCTCTTGTAGTGGTGGAGTGTTGTAACGCCCCGAGACCGACGCTCCAGATGCCTTCCATGTTTTCCGAGCTTTGTCGTGTGTTTTATTTGCTTGTTGCATTGCATCATGTCATCATGCCATCATGTCATTTAATTTTTACAACTCTTCTAAATAAATTGTATGGATTTTTCGATCCATTTAAATCGAGGGAATTCACTTGTGATTTCTCTTTATAACATATTAAAGCCTCTCAATATTATTAGGGAGCTATATTAAATATTCCACTAATTCGGAATCACCCATAAACACACTTGAAAAATAATTTCGTTTCTTTTCTGCTTCAAGTTTGGTCTCCAACCTTGCCATGTATTCTTTTATCATATTTCGGAGCTTCACCAAAAATCCGAACATTTTTGGACCTTCCCAAACCTCACTTCCTATTCAAATCATTTGAATTTAAATCAAATGAGTTTGAATTTAAACTTTCGGTCATGCCCACTTCTATTTTTCTTGGATCAAGCTCATTTTTGTGAGTCCGGGAAAATTATCCGCATGTCCAACTTCTTCCCCAACACCTCCTTCCTTCTTCTTTTCTTCTTTGTTATTTTCTGTTTTAGAAAATAAGAGAGAGGGAGAAGGGAGCTTAGCCAGGTCTCTTAGACCCGACCAACTAAGCTGGCCCAAGGCCCAGTCGCGCTTTTAACCCTAGCCTCATCCCGATCGATCCCCTCGTCCTCCCTCCAGCGCCGCACACCCGCATCTCTCCCTGCTCTCCTCCCTTGCGCCGCCACTCCCTCCTCTCGATCTCCCCCTCTCCCCTGCCCGATTCCCATCTCCATCCCCTCGCTCCCTCGTCCTCCTACTCCGCCGCCACACACACACGCTCACAGCCAGCGCCGCTGGAGCTCCTTCCCCGCGCCCGATCTGCTACAAGCCGCGCCGCCGGCCAAGCCCCTCTTCCCCTCCTCGCCATCACCGCCCCAACGCCCCTCCACGCGACGCCTTCCCTTCTCCTGCTCCTCCATCGCCTGCTCCTGTGTCCTTCTCATCGCCTCCGCACCTCCAGCCGGCCACCGGAGCCCGCTCGCTGCCGCCGGGCTTTGCCTCGCCGGCTGCCCCAGGACGTCGCTCCCCTGCCGTCTCCGGCACCGCAGCACCGGAGCTACTCCTTCCCAGCGACCCCGAGCCCCAAGTCCCTCGCCGCCTCTCTCTGCTACATCTCGTGCGCCCTCGTCCTCGTTCCCGCACCGCTCGTCGCCAAGGCCAAGTGTAGGACGCCTCCGCTCCTCCTCACCTCGTCCGCGTCGTCGAGATCGCGTCAAGCCCCTCGCCGTTGTCCTCTGCTCGGGAACGAGCTCGGCCCCGCGCCCTGGCCTCGTCCCATGCCCAGATATCCCTTTGCCTCACCGCCTGCTGCCTCCTCTGCAAGGTGAAGCCACGGCCGCGCCAAGTTCCCTCCTCCGCCTCCACACGCCGCCCGCACACGCTACCAACTGCTGTTGTTGCCTCCGTGCATGTTCACTTCCTGTGCCCGTGGATGCCAAGTTCTTTTTGGAGACCCCTCGAAGACCAGGATATACCAAGACCCGTTCGTGGATTTCGTCAAGTTCGAGCACTGTTGAACGAGGGTTTTTACCTTGCTCATTTTGGACGCGCCAAGTTCCTGTTCGAAAGTACGTCTACATGGACAAGTACCATGGCACCGAAGACTTTTGATGCGACAAGTCCCTCTCCAACGTGTACATCTACACCGCCAAGACCGGACCGACAAGTACCCCGACGTTGTGTGTACCACTACCGTCGCCCCGAAGATGTTGGATTCGTCAAGTACCTCTCCGAGACGAACGTGTACAACTACTTCCTCTACGACCGCTACGAGAACGTCTACTTCCTCTACATCGTACCGAACCCGAACCGCTCCGAAACGCACGCTTCGAAGGTATAATCCCGAGATGACGACCGCCCGTGACCGAATGCATGTGTTGTATGAGATGCACCCTATGTTTGGGCCGTGTTCGAATTGTCTTTGCACATTCCTCGTTTGCCATGCCGCCGTCCCGTGGGAACCCGGAATCCGGGAGCACCCCACCATCCTTGCATGACACGCTCACGCCCACTTCTCGTTTGCATCGGTATCTCACTCGAGTTATCGGGACCGGAATGTTGCCGTGGCACCATTTCCGTTTCGCCGCCGTGGCACCTTTTTCCTTCCGCCATGGCGACAAATGCCTCGTAACATGCTTATGTCAACCTTTTCATAAATTGCATAAACTTGTATATGTCATCCGCATCATGATAACAACATTTAAAATGTTTAAAATTGTTGTTTGCATTAAATTGCTAAATGATATGGGGATTTTCCGGAATTGTTGTTTGTTGTTTCAGGCCTCATTTAAACTTGCCTAAATAGGTGGTTTCCTCATGCTTCACCCCTTGCCATGTTTAATAACATTTAATATTGTTGGGTACATAACCGAAAGAGAACTAAATAATTAATGTGGTGTTCCGTCAATATGCAACTCGTTGCATATTGAGCTCCACTTAATTTGTAGTATTGTTTGTTGCACTTTGCCATGCCATGCCTCATTAAATCGGACATGCATCATACTTGATTGTGCATCATGCCATGATTATGCTTGTGTGTTTACCATGTTGTTTGCTTCTTTCCGGTTTGCTTCTCTCGTTAGCTTCGGTTTCGTTCCGGAGTTGTGAGGATTCGTTCGACTACGTCCGTTTGTCTTCTTCATGGACTCGTTCTTCTTCCTATCGGGATTTCAGGCAAGATGACTATTACCCTCGATATCACTTCTATCTTTGCTTGCTAGTTGCTCCATTCTATCGCTATGTTACGCTACCTATCACTTGTCTGTCAAGCCACCCAAATTGCCATGCCAGCCTTTAACCTTTTTCACCCTTCCTCGCAAACCATTGTTTGGCTATGTTACCGCGTTGGCTCAGCCCCTCTTATAGCGTTGTTAGTTGCAGGTGAAGTTGAAGATTGCTCCATGATGGACAGGATTATGTTGGGATAACACACTATCTCTTATTTAATTAATGCATCTATATACTTGGTAAAGGGTGGAAGACTCGGCCTTATGCCTGGTGTTTTGTTCCACTCTTGCCGCCCTAGTTTCCGTCATACCGGTGTTATGTTCCTTGATTTTGCGTTCCTTACACGGTTGGGTGATTTATGGGACCCCCTTGACAGTTCGCTTTGAATAAAACTCCTCCAGCAAGGCCCAACCTTGGTTTTAACATTTGCCACCTAAGCCTTTTTCCCTTGGGTTCTGCAGACTCAAGGGTCATCTTTATTTTAACCCCCCCGGGCCAGTGCTCCTTCGAGTGTTGGTCCGAACTGAGTAGACTGCGGGGCCACCTCGTGGAAACTTGAGGGCTGGTTTTATTCGTAGGATGTCTCATCCGGTGTGCCCTGAGAACGAGATATGTGCAGCTCCTATCGGGATTTGTCGGCACATCGGGCGGCTTTGATGGTCTTGTTTTACCATTGTCGAAATGTCTTGCGAACCGGGATACCGAGGCTGATCGGGTCTTCCCGGGAGAAGGTATATCCTTCGTTGACCATGAGAGCTTGTGATGGGCTAAGTTGGGACACCCCTGCAGGGTATATTATCTTTCGAAAGCCGTGTCCGCGGTTATGAGGCAGATGGGAATTTGTTATTGTCCGGTTGTAGATAACTTGACACCAGATACGAATGAAAACGCATCAACCGCGTGTGTAGCTGTGATGGTCTCTTTTCGGCGGAGTCCGGGAAGTGAACACGGTTTTGGGTTATGTTTGACGTAAGTAGGAGTTCAGGATCACTTCTTGATCATTGCTAGCTTCACGACCGTTCCATTTGCTCTCTTCTCGCTCTTATTTGCGCATGTTAGCCACCATATATGCTCAGTCGCTGCTGCAACCTCACCTCATTACCATTTCCTACCCATAAGCTTAAATAGTCTTGATCTCGTGGGTTTTGATATTGCTGAGTCCTCGTGACTCACCAAATACTATCACCACAGTTGCAGGTGCCGATGATACCAGTGCAGATGATGCAACCGAGCTCAGATGGGAGCTCAACGAAGATCTTAGTTTTTGCTATGTTTTGTTTCTTGATGATCAGTAGTGGAGCCCAGTTGGGACAATCGAGGATCTAGCAGTTGGGTTATCTTCTTTTCTTTTGGCTTCGTCCGTAGTCGGACTATATGTGTGTACTCTGAATGATGTATGATTTATTATATGTTCATTGTGTGAAGTGGCGATTGTAAGCCAACTCTTTATCCCATTCTTGTTCATTACATGGGATTGTGTGAAGATGACCCTTCTTGCGACAAAACCACAATGCGGTTATGCCTCTAAGTCGTGCTTCGACACGTGGGAGATATAGCCGCATCATGGGTGTTACATCTGGAGAGGGGGATCCATCGCCATCGACATCATCAACCATCCTCCATCACCAATTTCATGATGCTCACCACTGTGCGTGAGTAATCCCGTCGTAGGCTTGCTGGACAGTGATGGGTTGGATGAGATTTACCGTGTAATCGAGTTAGTTTTGTTAGGGTTTGATCCCTAGTATCCACTATGTTCTAAGATTGATGTTGCTTTGACTTTGCTATGCCTAATGCTTGTCACTAGGGCCCGAGTGACATGATTTTCGATCTGAACCTATTATGTTTTCATGAATATATTTGTGTTCTTGATCCTATCTTGCAAGTTATAGTCACCTACTACGTGTTATGATCCGGCAACCCCAGAGTGACAATAGTCCGGACACTTCCCGGTGATGACCGTAGTTTGAGGAGTTCATGTATTCACTAAGTGCTAATGCTTTGTTCCGGTTCTCTATTAAAAGTAGGCCTTAATATCCTTTAATTTCCAATAGGACCCCGCTGCCACGAGAGGGCAGGACAAAAGATGTCATGCAAGTTCTTTTCCATAAGCACGTATGACTATATTTGGCATACATGCCTACCTTATATTGATGAACTGGAGCTAGTTCTGTGTCACCCTATGTTATAACTATTGCATGATGAATTCCATCCGACATAATTATCCATCATTGATCCATTGCCTACGAGCTTTTCACATATTGATCTTTGCTTAGTTACTTCTCCGTTGCTACTGTCACAATTGCTACAAAATTGCTACTGTTACTATTGCCATTGTTACTGTTACTTCCATACTACTTTGCTACTAAATATTTTGCTGCAGATATTAAGTCTTTCAGGTGTGGTTGAATTGACAACTCAGCTGCTAATACTTGAGAATATTCTTTGGCTCCCCTTGTATCAAATCAATAAATTTGGGTTGAATACTCTACGCTCAAAAACTATTGCGATCCCCTATACTTGTGGGTTATAAATACCTTTTTCTCTGAGTCACTTGGGGTTTATATCTGTTGATCACTATGAGGAATTTGAAAGATCAAAGAACTGAGATTTTTCCCTGAACTATGAGGGGAGGTAAGGAACTGCCATCTAGCTCAGCACTTGATTCTCCTTATGTTTTGAGTAAACTTGCAACACCTACACCTGCTATTGATTCCGATATGTCACATGTTATTGATGATGCCACTTCTGCTATGCATGATGCTTATGATGAAACTACTTCTCTACTTGATAATACTGTGCCACTAGGCGAATTTCTTGATGAACAACTTGCTAGGGTTAGAGAGAATGAAATTATTGAAACTAATGATATTATTGAAACTGAAGATTATGATTCTCCCCTTAGATATGAATTGCCTATTGTACCTGAGGGTTATGTTATGGATGAGGAAACTGCTAGAGACTTTCTTGCTTGTAATGATAGATATGATCTTAAGAAACTGTTAGCTAAGCTGAAACAAAAGTCTTTGAATGCTAGAATGAAATATGATCCCAATTTTGCTACTTCACCTATCTTTGTTACTGATAAGGATTATGAATTCTCTGTCGATCCTGAGTTAATTACTTTGGTTGAATCTGATCCTTTCTATGGTTATGAATCTGAAGCTGTTGTGGCACATCTTACTAAATTGAATGGTATAGCCACCCTATTTGCTCATGAATAAAAAATTCACTATTACTATATTCTCAAATTGTTTGCTTTATCATTGAAGGGTGATGCTAAGATATGGTTTAATTATCTTGCTTCTAGTTGTGTGCATAGTCCCCAGGATATGATTTACTACTTTTCTGGAAAATATTTCCCCGCTCATAAAAAACAAGCTGCTTTAAGGGAAATATTTAACTTTGTGCAAATTGAAGAAGAGAGTCTCCCACAAGCTTGAGGGAGGCTTCTCCAATTACTTAATGCTTTGCCCGATCATCCTCTTAAGAAAAATGAAATACTTGATATCTTTTATAATGGACTAACCGATGCTTCCAGAGACCACTTGGATAGTTGTGCTGGTTGTGTTTTCAGGGAAAGAATTGTTGAGCAAGCTGAATTTCTATTGAATAATATATTGAGTAATGATAATGATTGGACATTCCTGAACCAACTCCTAAGCAAACTCTTAAGAAAAGAAGTATTCTATTTCTTAGTCCTGAAGATATGCAAGAGGCAAAGAAATCTATGAAAGAAAAGGGTATTAAAGCTGAAGATGTTAAGAATTTACCGCCTATTGAGGAAATACATGGTCTTGATAACCCGACACAGGTAGTAGAGGTAGACTCTCTCCATAGATTTGATGAAGGTGATATTCCTCATAATAAGTCTGCTAGTCAATGCTTGGATGAGTTTGATAATTTTATTGTTAAACAAGAAAATGTCAATGATTATGTTAGTAGACAATTGAAACGTAATGCTTACATGCTTGAACACTTGGGTAATTATATGAATAGAACTGTTAATGATCTTAAGCTTATTAGTAAACATGCTTCCATGGTCACAACTCAAGTAGAACAAGTACTTAAGGCACAAGATGATTTGCTTAATGAGTTGAATAGTAAGAATAATGATAACGCTATTAGGGTTATGACTAGAGGTGGTAAGATGACCCTGGAACCTTTGTATCCCGAGGGTCATCCTAATAGAGTTGAGCAAGATTCTGAGAGAACTAATACTGATGCACCTAGTCCTAGTAATAAAAAGAAAAACAAAACTGATAGGACTTTGCATGCTAGTGAACTTGTTATAGACACACCTAAGAATCCCAATGATAATTCTATTTCTGATGCTGAGACACAATCTGGTGATGAACATGAACCTAGTAATAATGTTAATAATGATGTTCATGTTAATGCTCAACCTAGTAATGATGTAGAGATTGAACTTGCTATCGATCTTGATAACCCACAATCAAAGAATCAATGTTATGATAAGAGAGACTATTGCTAGGAAACACGGTAAAGAAAGAGAACATGGTAGAACGTTTCTGAACCACCTATTCATTTTCTGAGAGAGAACCACCTACTCATGTGTTGAGACCAAGACATTCCAATCCAACCACAAGAATCTTGATCTCTATCCTTCCCCAAGTTGCTTTCCACTCAAATCATCTTTCCACCATAGCCCAATCTGTGTGAGAGAGTTGAGTGTTGGGGAGACTATCATTTGAAGCACAAGAGCAAGGAGTTCATCATCAACACACCATCTATTACCTTTTGGAGAGTGGTGTCTCCTAGATTGGTTAGGTGTCACTTGGGAGCCTCCATCAAGATTGTGGAGTTGAACCAAGGAGTTTGTAAGGGCAAGGAGATCGCCTACTTCGTGAAGATCTATCAAAGTGAGGCAAGTCCTTCGTGGGCGATGGCCATGGTGGGATAGACAAGGTTGCTTCTTTGTGAACCCTTCATGGGTGGAGCCCTCTGTGGACTTGTGCAACCGTTACCCTTTGTGGGTTGAAGTCTCCATCAACGTGGATGTATGATAGCACCACCTATCGGAACCACGCCAAAAATCTCCGTGTCTACATTGCGTTTGCCACTCCAAACCCCTCCCTTTACCTTCATATGCAATTATTTACATTCCGCTGCTATACTCTTAGAATTGCATGTGTAGGTTGATTGCTTGACTTGTGCTAAGTTGTTCAAATCTGCGAAGACTTAAAATTTGGAAAAGGCTAGATTTTTATTTGGTCAAGTAGTATAATGACCCGCCTCTAGACCTACTTTCGATCCTACAAGTGATATCAGAGCTTTGGTCTCCATTTGCCTTGATTTCCATAGCTTTGGTGATCATAGCCTTGGTTTCACAACCTAGGAGAGTATGGCGTCTAGTGAGGGAAATTACCACCGTAGAGGTCCTTACTTTGATGGCATTAATTTTGCTAGTTGGAAGCATAAGATGAAAATGCATATTCTTGGACATAAGCCCGCCGTTTGGGCTATTGTATGTATTGGCTTGCAAGGTGAATTCTTCGATGGAAGGGAACCGAATCATGAAGCTATGGCGGAAGAATTGAAGATGTTGCAATACAATGCTAAAGCTTGCGATATCCTCTTTAACGGATTATGCCCTAAAGAATTCAACAAAATCAGCTGTCTTGAGAATGCAAAGGAAATTTGGGATACTTTGATTGATATGCACGAAGGTACTGACTCCGTCAAGGAATCGAAATTGGATGTGCTTCAGAGTGAACTTGACAAGTTCAAAATGAAGGATGGTGAAGGTATCACTGAAATGTACTCTAGGCTTGCTCTCATCACAAATGAGATTGCCAGCTTAGGAAGTGAAGAATGACTGACGGATTCATCATCAAGAAGATCCTAAGAGCCTTGGATGGAAATATGATAACGTGTGCACATTGATCCAAATGATGCCCAATTACAAAGATGTTAAGCCAACGGAAGTCATTGGAAGAATTTTTGCTCATGAGATGTCACTCAAAGATAAAGAAGAGCTTCACAACAAGTCCAGTGTCATCCAACTCCTACAACATATTTGATTCACCAAATGAAGGGATCGTAAGAGCTTCATGGCTAAAGGTCCAAAGGTATCACACCCCGAGTATGTTGATTTCAATAGTGACGAAGATGATTTGCTAGGTGATGATGATTTACCTGTTGACAACTCTAGTGATGAAAACTATGATGAAATTGCAATTAATCATGCTAATCAAGATAAAACAAATGATGATGATAAGAAGGATATTGAGCGTCTAACTAAAGAACTAAACACTCTTAAGTTAGCTCATGAAACTACCTTAGAAGATCATCGAGAGCTTTTAAAGACTCATGAGAAGTTACACTTTGAAAAACTCAATCTTGAGCAAGAGCATGGGTTCTTAAAAGCAATCAATGATGGCCTTAGTAAGAAAAGTTCTTCTTACATTACCAAGCGTTTACTCTTGTCTACTTACATGCCACAAGTAAAATCTAGCAACAAGAGTAAGAAAGATTCTTCTTCTACTAGTAACAATAATCATGTTAAATCCAATATTGTTGCTTCTAGTAGTTCTCTTGATTCCAATAATGATTCTCTTAGCCAAGTTACACTTGAGCAAGAAAATAGCTTATTGAAGGGAATTATAGAGAAAGGTGTTTACAAGAGCCTTGCCGGGAGTAAGCAATTTGAGGAAATTGTACGCAAGGAAGGAAGGCACTGGAAGAATCAAGGTGTTGATTTTGAACGCAAGTTCAATGTCAATGGAGTTCAGTGGGAAGAAGATCAATACCCCAAGACAAAGTTCGTTCCTCAACAAGAGAAGTATTATCCCACTTCTTTCAAAGGAACACAAGCTCAAGATGATCTTCCACCACAAGACCAGAAGCTAAAAGGCAAGGACAAGCTTAAATAGGAGATTGATGCATTTGAAGAAGCTCCTAAGGCCTTGGTCAAGTGGGTTCCCAAGACTACATCAAGTTCTACTTCATCAAGTACGACTACAACTCCAAGGATTCCCATCAAGATGATGTGGATCCCGAAGAAGAAGAACTAGAGAGTTCTTGAGGGTGACTCCGCCAACTCATATTCATTTGGCGAGGACAAGTGCAATCAACCTCCATATCTTGCACTAGTTCAAGGAGTCACAAACCCTCTTGTTGGTAAGACAAGGGACAAGGTAACCTAATGCTTTCATCATGGACAACATCATGTGTGAACTTCACTCTATGTCTATGGATATCCTTGTATGTTCCTTGTGGGACTAATCTCATGCAGGTATTGAAAGTGCAACTCACTCCAATGGATTGCTCCAAATGATCTACATCAACATTAAGCATCTACATCTTCAACACCTACATGAAGTCATCATCGACAAAACCCAAGGTTAGTTCATCCCTCTTAGGGGGGATATCACATCTAGGGGGAGCTTTTCTCTAATATTGAGCTAAAGCAACTTTAATGGTGTGAACACAACAATGCTTTATGTAGAAGTGGTAACCCCACTTGTGCTTAAACGATGAGTAATACCTATGATCAAATGTTCTCATTTGACTCCTAAGTCAATATACTCATATATTGATGACCTAGTAATCGACAAATTTCTTGATAGATGCTAGAGTGTTTGTGCATGCTTTGCCACATATTTCATTTGCTATCTTATTGTGTGAGTATGTTGGTTGCATATTTTTCTCATTCAAGGACATCCATTTGTTGCTTTGATTTTTTGGATTTTCTTTTTGCCAAAAGGATGGCCAAGAATGCCTAAGAACTCCCTCTAGCTATCTATGCTTTTCTCGTCTCAAACTCTATTCATGCTACATCACAAAGTTTGAACAAATCGGATTCTGACCCTCCGGGTGAGGAGCACTCGGAGTCGCCAATCCGTCAAGGGCTTAACTTCCAAAACCTCTTAGTGCATTTCGGTCTAACGATTCATCCCATTCGGTCATACCGAGTTCATTGAGTTGATCTAGTTTTTGATCTCGGTGCAACCGATTAGAACCTTTCGGTCACACAGATTTACAGCAACCGCTTGCAATTCTGCATCTCGGTGCCATCGAGTCATTCCACTCGGTCACATTGATAGTGATTGGATATATATACCCGAGCTAAAAATTTGAAATTTTCTCCTAAACCCTTCGCTCGCGCCTATCCAGCTCTGCCGACTTGTGGTCTCTGGATCATCGCCTCGTCGCCCGCGACCTCCTGCCACTGGTGTCCTCCGCCGTCAATGGAAATCTTCACCGCTGTTATTGCCGTAGCGGGTTCATCACCAAGCTAGGGTATGAACTCGACCCTTTGTGCTTTCCCAACTCTGATTCTTAGCACAAAGATCAATGCCTATATTCATGCCATGATTGAAATGACACTTTCCACTGCAAAAATCCATTAGATTAGATTTGATGCAAAAATTTAGGTTTAGGTTTCCGCCGAACTCATCTCGGACCGACCGATGTTAGGATTTCGGCCTTACCGATTTGGCCAAGGCCATTGCACATGTACAATCTCAGTCTGTCCGAAGTGTACGAATCGATGTGTCCAAATTTACTTTCTCTGTGAAACCCTAGCATCTCGGAGTCACCGAGCTGTGTCTCGGTCTGACCGATTTCACTTGTTTAGACTCTAAAGCTACTTCGGTGTCACCGTAATATCGGTAGCTCCGAAATGCTTTCTGTAGAATACTAAAACTAAGTTTTTGACTCATTTGATTTGCAAAAATGGTTGTGCTTTGTGATACTCATCTACTCCATCTCAACCAATCTATTCATAGGGTCAGCTTTCAGTGTCAGATATGTCAGACCAGAGTGACAACCAGAACAAATCCGAGGAGCACCAAAATATCAGTGAGGGCACAAGTCCCTCCAATAGCAGTTATGATGAGGGTAGCAGAAGCACCCGAGGCAATCTGCCTAAGGCTGCAAGTAGGCAGAGGAGGAAGAGAAATTCAGATTCTGAGGATGAAGATTTTGTAGTTGATGAAGAGGCCACTTCCAAGAAGAAGTTGATCAAGAAAGACCAAACTGCTGCTGCTGCTGGCATCAAGCCAGACATGAAGAAGGAAGCTCCAGCTTAGAGGAAGCCCATGTCCAAAGCCAGGGGCTCCACTCTTGAAATCTCCAAGTTAACAAAAGAAGAGGTTGCTGGAAAAGAAAAGAAGGAAAGGAAAAGGGGAAGATGGTGCAAGCTTGTAGATCCTATGGTTGAATTTGAGAAGCATTCATCTGAGGAAGATGATGAAGAAGAGGATGCTGCACCAGCTCCCAAAACTCAGAAACTCATGGGAGATGCAATCAAGTCAGATGTTGCCCCATCCAAGCCAAAGATTGCTCCCAAGAAATCTGCACCAAAGAGATCTACCAGGAACATCCCTGCCGCTGAAAAGAACAGGGCCCCAGTGCGTGAAATTGAAGAAGATGAAGATCCCCAAGTGCTCAGAAAGATCAAGCCCAAGATTCCTGATCATAATGACACCCATCCTGTTGCTGAGAACATGAAGGAAAGGAAAGATGCAGGTCTTAGATTATGGAGATAGCCAGATCCATATGCTGCAAGGAGAAGGACTGTTGTAGACTATAGGTTCCACACAAAGGAACAATAGGACTTCTATGAGACTGTTCTATAGGACAAGAAGCCAATTGTTTGTGATATGAAATGGGTTGACTCGAAATACATTGACAACAATGAATACTACTTCCCTGGAGTGCATGAGAGCTTCAGACTAAATCGAGTTGACAAGTTTGTGGGCCAGAAATTCACCAAATGGAATGATGAGTTGATCATGCAGTTCTACTCAACAGCTCATTTTTACCCAGATGGCCAGATAGTCTAGATGACTGAAGGCACAAGATATCAATATTCCATTGAAAAGTGGGCTGAACTAATCAATGTTCCTGAAGAGGCTGAGGTTGACATTATGTCTATGCAAAGCCTAGGAAAGATCACAACTCCATGGCTAATATGTACAAGGAGATACCTGACAAAGCCTTGGAGACTCATAAGCTTGGGCCAATTTACTATCTATTGTCTGGATTGGCCACTATGAACACTATATTGAGGCACACTTTATAACACAAGTCAGGAGATCACATGATGATCACATGCCACTCCATCAACTTGCTTCAAATGTTCTATGTGCCACAGAAATTCAAGGTGATGAGATTGATAGTTGAAACAATCAAGAGGACTCCAGCTGACCAGAAGAGATCATGTGGCTATGCTCCACATATTCATATGCTCATAAATTCTAAGATGGGCACATGCGCATATTTTGTTGGTGTACAAAAGTATGGGCTCCTTTTGTACCTCTTACTTTTTCACAGGTAGTAGTAGCCACGCCTGAGGCAGGGCCTGGTGGGGCAGCAGAAGACAGAACACAAAACCACCAAGACAGATACTCAATACAATGAACAAGGAGCGAAAGACAAGCTGCACTTCCCCCGGCAACATCCTTGCCGAGGCGGCTTGCGTAGCCCCGACAAGCTCCTTGCCGGGACAACCTGTGAAGCACTAGAAAGACCATCACCCTTGAGGACTGAGAGCTTTGGCACCATCAAGAACATCAAGGCCAAGGCTTAGAGGGCGCGTGCAAAGTAGCATGCAGATCTTTTTGAAGATTGATAGCCTGCGGGTCCACGTGGGACCAGAAGACGAAGACTCTTGGCAAGACACTTGCCAGGGATGACCTCGAGAACCCAGGCAAGCCTTGCCGGTGACAATTGCGGGGCTGCGGCCAAGCCCACACCCGACAAGGTTTTGCCACCTTGATAACCCACAAGTATAGGGGATCGCAACAGTTTTCGAGGGTAGAGTATTCAACCCAAATTTATTGATTCAACACAAGGGGAGCCAAAGAATATTCCCAAGTATTAGTAGTTGAGTTGTCAATTCAACCACACCTGGATAACTTAGTATCTGCAGCAAAGTAGTATGGAATTAACGGTAACAGTGGCAAAAGTAATGGTAGCAGTTTTGTAGCAGTTGTAACAGTGGCAACGGTAAAGTAAATAGCAAAGCACAATATATGAAAAGCTCGTAGGCATTGGATCGGTGATGGATAATTATGTCGGATGCGATTCCTCATGTAATAGTTATAACATAGGGTGACACAGAACTAGCTCTTGTTCATCAATGTAATGTAGGCATGTATTCCGAATATAGTCGTACGTGCTTATGGAAAAGAACTTGCATGACATCTTTTGTCCTACCCTCCCGTGGCAGCGGGGTCCTAATGGAAACTAAGGGATATTAAGGCCTCCTTTTAATAGAGTACTGGACCAAAGCATTAACACATAGTGAATACATGAACTCCTCAAACTACGGTCATCACCGAGAAGTATCCCAATTATTTTCACTTCGGGGTTGTCGGATCATAACACATAATAGGTGATTATAGACTTGCAAGATAGGATCAAGAACTCACATATATTCATGAAAACATAATAGGTTCAGATCTGAAATCATGGCACTCGAGCCCTAGTGACAAGCATTAAGCATAGCAAAGTCATAGCAACATCAATCTCAAAACATAGTGGATACTAGGGATCAAACCCTAACGAAACTAACTTGATTACATGGTAAATCTCATCCAACCCATCAACGTCCAGCAAGCCTACGATGGAATTACTCACGCACGATGGTGAGCATCATGAAATTGGTGATGGAGGATGGTTGATGATGATGATGGCGGAGAATCCCCCTCTCCGGAGCCCTGAACGGACTCCAGATCAGCCCACCTGAGATAGATTAGGGCTTGGCGGCAGCTCCGTATTGTAAAACGCGATGAAACTTTCTCTCTGATGTTTTTCTCCACGAAAGCAAATATATGGAGTTGGAGTTGAGGTCGGTGGACGTCCAGGGGGGCCACGAGGTAGGGGGACGCGCCCTAAGGGGGGAGGGGCGCCCCCACCCTCATGGACAGGGTGTGGGCCCCCTGGCGTTGATTCTTTCGCCAATATTTTTCACTAATTTTGAAAAGTTGCTCCGTGGATTTTCAGGTCATTCCGAGATCTTTTGTTTCTGCACAAAAATAACACCATGGCAGTTCTGCTGAAAACAACGTCAGTCCGAGTTAGTTCCATTCAAATCACGCAAGCTAGAGTCCAAAACAAGGGCAAAATTGTTTGGAAAAGTAGACACGATGGAGACGTATCAACTCCCCCAAGCTTAAACCTTTGCTTGTCCTCAAGCAATTCAGTTGACAAACTGAAAGTGATAAAGAAAAACTTTTACAAACTCTGTTGGCTCTTGTTGTTGCAAATATGTAAAGCCAACATTCAAGTTTTCCTCAAATATTATGAACTAACCATATTCACAATAACACTTAGGTCTCATGTTTACTCATATCAATGGCATAATCAACTAGCGAGCAATAATAATAAATCTCGGATGACAACACTTTCTCAAAACAATCATGATATGATATAACAAGATGGTATCTCGCTAGCCCTTTTTGAGACCGCAAAACATAAATGCAGAGCACCTTTAAAGATCAAGGACTGACTAAACATTGTAATTCATGGTAAAAGAGATCCAGTCATAGTCATACCCAATATAAATTAATAGTAATGCATGCAAATGACAACGGTTCTCTCCAGCGGGTGCCTTTTAATAAGAGGGTGATGACTCAACATAAAAGTAAATAGATAGGCCCTTCGCAGAGGGAAGCAGGGATTTGTAGAGGTGCCAGAGCTCGATTTTGAAATAGAGATAAATAACATTTTGAGCGGTATACTTTCACTGTCAACATAACAACTAAGAGATCTCGATATATTCCATGCTACACACATTATAGGCGGTTCCCAAACAGAATGGTAAAGTTAATACCCCCCCACCACCAACAAGCATCAATCCATGGCTTGCCCGAAACAACGGGTGCCTCCAACTAACAACTATCCTGGGGGAGTTTTGTTTGCAACTATTTTGATTTGATTTGAGCATGGGACTGGGCATCCCAGTGACCAACCATTTTCTCATGAATGAGGAGCGGAGTCCACTCCTCTTGAGAATAACACGCCTAACATGGAAGATACAGACAGCCCTAGTTGATACATGAGCTGTTCGAGCATACAAAACAGAATTTCATTTGAAGGTTTAGAGTTTGGCACATACAAATTTACTTGGAACGGCAGGTAGATACCACATATAGGAAGGTATGGTGGACACATATGGAATAACTTTGGAGTTTATGGTGTTTGGATGCACAAGCAGTATTCCCTCTTAGTACATGTGAAGGCTAGAAAGAGACTGGGAAGCGACCAACTTAGAGAGCAACAACAGTCATGAACATGCATTAAAATTAATCAACACTGAGTGCAAAAGCATGAGTAGGATATAATCCACCATGAACATAAATATCATGAAGGCTATGTTGATTTTGTTTCAACTACATGTGTGAACATGTGCCAAGTCAAGTCACTCGAATCATTCAAAGGAGGATACCACCCTATCATACCACATCACAACCATTTTAATAGCATGTTGGCATGCAAGGTAAACCATTATAAGCTCCTAGCTAATTAAGCATGGCATAAGCAACTATAATCTCTAATTGTCATTGCAAACATGTTTATTCATAATAGGCTGAATCAGGAATGATGAACTCATCATACTTACAAAAACAAGAGAGGTCGAGTTCATAGCAGCTTCTCTCATCTCAACCATTTCATCATATATCGTCATTATTGCCTTTCACTTGCATGACCGAATGGTGTGTATAATAATAATAATGCACGTGCATTGGACTAAGCTGGAATCTGCAAGCATTCAATTCAAGGGAGAAGATAAGGTAATATGGGCTCTTGATTAAATCAACAATCATGCATATAAGAGACACTCAACATTTTCATTATGGTCTTCTCCTCTCGACCCCCAAAGGAAAGAAAAGAAATAAAACTATTTACACGGGAAAGCTCCCAACAAGCAAAAGAAGAACGAGAAATCTTTTTGGGTTTTCTTTTAATTATTACTACTACAGACATGGAAAGTAAGCTAACTAATTTTTTTGGTTTTCTTAAGGTTTATCAAACACACAAGAAGAAAGCTAGAAAAGAAATTAAACTAGCATGGACAGTACAATGAAAAAGTATGAGCTCCGACAACTAGAATGAGTGTGTGAACATGAATGTAATGTCGGTGAGAAATACATACTCCCCCAAGCTTAGGATTTTGGCCTAAGTTGGTCTATGGCCATGGGTAGCCTGACTGATATCCGAAGTTGTAACTGGGGTCATACTGAGATGCAGCAGCCATTGCCTCCTGAGCTGCAGCCCGGCGGCGACCTGCCTCCGTCCTCCTCTCGTGCTCGTGCACTTCCTCCCTGGTTATAACATATCTTCCTTTTGCCTGATAGTCAAAGAGGACAGGAGCAGGGAGAGTAATATGGAGAGCGCGATGTCTGTCAAAGATTAGTCGATATTGGAGGATATGTTCGGTCCTCTCAAGAAAATGATGATTAACCATGGCATTATAATCTAAATAAGCGGGAGGCAACTCCCTATCATTTTCATGTACATGTATACCAAGATAATTAGCCACATGGGTCGCATAAATCCCCCCAAACAAATCTCCAGTTAAACCATTATTATGCAACCTACGTGAAACAATTGCCCCAAGTTTTATTGTTTATCACCTAATACAGCACTCTTGAGAACACAAAGATCAGGAACACACATGTGACATGCTTCATCTTTATTGTTAATGCATCTACCTATGAAGAGAGCAAAATAATGTATAACAGGAAAGTGAATGCTCCCTATGGTAGCTTGTGCTATTTCTCTAGATTCTCCCATAGTGATACTAGCAAGAAAGTCTTTATATTCAGATTTACGAGGTTCATTAACACTACCCCACTGCAGGAGTTCACAAGCAGTAGTAAATTCATCTAAGTCCATGGTATATGATTCATCATAAAGATCAAACAGGACATTCTGAGAATTGCGTGAAGATGTAAATTTAAACCTTCTCACAAAGGAGTCAGTCAAATGGTAGTATTGAGGGCACTTATGTTGCATGAAGTCTTCAAGGTCAGCATTACGCACATATGCATCAAATTCATCCTTGATGCCTGCTTTGACCATAAACTCCATTGATGGCCATTCACAAGGCCGCACGTCAGCTTCCCTTGGTGGTTCGTCGTCCTGCTCACGTATTGCGAGCCTGGGTCCTTTCTTCCTTGAAGAATGTAACGCCCCGAGACCGACGCTCCAGAAGACTTCTAGCTATTTCGAGTTTCGCCGTGCGATGTATTTGTTTGTTGCTTTCTTCATGTCATCTCTTGCATTGCATCATGTCATCATGCCATCATATCATTAATTTTTATAACTCTTCTAAATAAATTGTATGGATTTTTCGATCCATTTAAATCGAGGGATTTCACTTGTGATTTCTCTTTATAACATATTAAAGCCTCTCAATATTATTAGGGAGCTATATTAAATATTCCACTAATTCGGAATCACCCATAAACACACTTGCAAAATAATTTCGTTCCTTTTCTGCTTCAAGTTTGGTCTCCAACCTTGCCATGTATTCTTTTATCATATTCCGGAGCTCCACCAAAAATATCAACATTTTTGGACCTTCCCAAACCTCACTTCCTATTCAAATCATTTGAATTTAAATCAAATGAGTTTGAATTTAAACTTTCGGTCATGCCCACTTCTATTTTTCCTGGTTCAAGCTCATTTTTGTGAGCTCGGGAAAATTATCCGCATGCCAAAGTCCCTTCTCTAACCTTTTTCCTTTCTCTCTTTTCCTTCTTCCTATTCTTTTCTTTTTTGGGAAAATAAGAGAGACGGAGAAGAGAGCCCAGCCAGGCCTCGAGCCAGGCCTCTGGCCACTTCCTTAACTACCCGGGCCGGCCTCTAAGGCCCAGCCGCCCCTCCTAAACCCTAGCCCAACCTCCTCCTCACTCCCATCGGTCTCCATCTCTCCCTCGTCCTCCCTCTAGCGCCACAACGCTCGATCCCCTCTCCCTTTCCTCGATCCCCATCTCCCCCACGCCCGATCCCTTCACCTCCTCCACCCTGAGACCCCCACGCCCGACCACCTCCTCGCCGCCCTTGGTGCCGCGCCACCAGGACCTCCCCGTCGCCCTCGTCGATGACCAGCCAGTGCCCGATCCCCAGCGTCTTCTTCCCTTGCCGCAGCCGCCGAGACCCCATTTCGTCGCACCCTTCCGGCGCTGCCTGCGGCCTCATCCTCGCCTGCACCTCACCAAGCTCCGCTTGGAACTGCTCGCTTCCCCTATTGCCATGGACGCCAGCCTCCACAGCAACCTCCTCGCCATTGCTGCTAAGCTCCTCCGCCCTCCGTCGCGAGCCCCACGACCACGCCCCTGCCGT
The DNA here is from genome assembly GCF_002162155.2 of Triticum dicoccoides. Lineage (NCBI taxonomy): Eukaryota > Viridiplantae > Streptophyta > Magnoliopsida > Poales > Poaceae > Triticum > Triticum dicoccoides. The sequence continues at coordinate 166,888,812 of NC_041387.1, read as the reverse complement.
CCCCGCGCCCAGCCATGCCGGCGAGCAAGCCACTGCTGTTCGCCTCGCCGCGTTCCCCTTCATCTTCGTCACCTCAAGTTCCGCGCCCGAGCCCTCTGCTCGACCAGGAGCCCGTCACCTCCGGCCTCCCCGTCCTCTACTCCGCCTCGGCTCAGCTAGCCCCCTGCATCGCTTCCTCACCAGGAGCTGAGCTCCACCCAGCTTGGCACCACTACAAGTTCAAGGGCGCATCTATTTGCCTAGATTGTTCGTCCTCTGCTCGCAGCTCCGTCCATGGCAGCCTCTATTCGTTGACCACCGAGACCTGAGGCCCTTTTGTGTTGCTTCGCTTTGGATGCACCAAGATCCTCTCCGACAAATGCACGACTACATGGTGACACGTTAAGTACCTCTGCTGCCGTCTCCGAAATCGCCAAGTACCACGACAATATGAGTACAACTACCATCAACATGCTTTTCGCCAAGTACCTCTCGGATCCGACAAGTACCCTGATGACGTGTGTACCACTACCGTCGACCCTCGAAGACCCCGTGGATCCTGAACATCCATGGGACATGAACAACTACTTCCACTACGAGATGTACCACTACCGTCGCCAAGATCGCGAGTACCTCTACCGTTGCCGAAGACCGAGAGCACCACTACTTCCACTACGACCGCTGCGAGAATGACTACTTCCTCTACATCGTACCGAACCCGAACCGCTCCGAAATGCACGCTTCAAAGGTATAATCCCGAGACGACGCCCGCGAACGAATGCATGCTTGGTTGTATGAGATGCTCGTGTTTGCACCGTGTTCGAGAGAGGTCTTTGCACGTTCCTCGTTTGCCATGCCGCCGTACCGTGGGAACCCGGTAACCGGGAGCACCCCACCATCCATGCATGACACGCTCACGCCCACTTCTTTTGCACCGGTATCTCCGTGAGTTACCGGAACCGATATGTTGCCGTGGCATCATTTTCGGATTCGTTGCCGTGGCACCCGTTTTGTTCCGCCATGGTGACCAAATGCTTAATAACATGCTCATGTCAACATTTTCATAAAAAAATGCATAAACTTGTATATGTCATCCGCATCATGTTAACAACATTTAAATGGTTAAAATTGATGTTTGCATTAAAATTGCTAAATGACATATGGGGATTTTCCCGGAATTGTTGTTTGTTGTTTCCGGCCTCATTTAAACTCGCCTAAATAGTTAGTTCAATTATGTTTCACCTCTTGCCATGTTTGACAACATTTAATATTGTGGGTTAGCCTAAACGAGAGAGAACTAAATATTGGAATGTGATGTTTTGTCAATATGCAACTCATTGCATATTGAGCTCCACTTAACTTGTAGTATTGTTTGTTGCACTTTGCCATGCCATGCCTCATTAAACCGGACATGCATCATACTTGATTGTGCATCATGCCATGTTTATGTGATGGTTGTTTACTATGTCGTTTGCTTCTTTCCGGTTGCGCTTCTCCATGATACTTCTGGTTACGTTGCGATTATGAGGATCCGTTCGTCTACGTCCGTTTGTCTTCTTCTTGGACTCGTTCTTCTTCCTAGCGGGATTTCAGGCAAGATGACCGCTACCCTGGATCTCACTACTATCATTGCTATGCTAGTTGCTTCGTTCTATCGCTAAGCTGCGTTACCTATCTTTTGCTCATCAAGCCATCCCAAATTGCCATGAACCTCTAACCTTTGACACTCTTCCTAGCAAACCATTGCTTGGCTATGTTACCGCTTTGCTCAGCCCCTCTTATAGCGTTGTTAGTTGTAGGTGAAGTTGAAGATTGCTCCATGGTGGACAGGATTTTGGTTGGGATATCAAAATATCTCTTATATTATTAATGCATCTATATATTTGGTAAAGGGTGGAAGGCTCGGCCTTATGCCTGGTGTTTTGTTCCACTCTTGCCACTCTAGTTTCCGTCATACCGGTGTTATGCTCCCGGATTTTGCGTTCCTTACGCGGTTGGGTGATTTATGGGACCCCCTTGACAGTTCGCTTTGAATAAAACTCCTCCAGCAAGGCCCAACATTGGTTTTACCATTTGCGTCACCACCACCTACATTTCCCTTGGGAGTAATTAACCCAAGGGTCATCTTTATTACAGCCCCCCGGGCCAATGCTTGTCTAAGTGTTGGTCCAAACTAGAGCACCGTGCGGGACCATCCCTTGGCAACTTGGGTTACGTCAGTACCTGTACGCTTAGCTTATCCAGTGTTGCCTTGAGAACGAGATATGTGCAGCTCCTATCGGGATTGTCGGCGCATCGGGCGGTCTTGCTGGTCTTGTTTTACCATTGTCGAAATGTCTTGTAAACCGGGATTCGGAGTCTGATTGGGTCTTCCTGGAAGAAGGAATATCCTTCGTTGACCGTGAGAGCTTGTGATGGGCTAAGTTGGGACACCCCTGCAGGGTATAATCTTTCGAAAGCCGTGCCTGCGGTTATAGGCAGATGGGAATTTGTTAATGTCCGGTTGTAGATAACTTGACACCAGATCCGAATTAAAACGCATCAAACCGTGTGTGTAGCCGTGATGGTCTCTTTTCGGCGGAGTCCGGGAAGTGAACACGGTTTCTGGGTTATGTTTGACGTAAGTAGGAGTTCAAGATCACTTCTTGATCATTGCTAGCTTCACGACCGTTCCATTTGCTCTCTTCTCGCTCTTATTTGCGTATGTTAGCCACCATACTTGCTTAGTCGCTGCTGCAACCTCACCACTTTACCCCTACCTTTCCCATTAAGCTTTGCTAGTCTTGATACCCATGGTAATGGGATTGCTGAGTCCTCGTGGCTCACAGATTACTACAACAACAGTTGCAGGTACAGGTTATGCGATGATCATGACGCGAGAGCAATGCTTGCTTGCGTTGAGTTCTTCTTCTGCTTCTTCGATCAGGGGATAGGTTCCAGGTCGGCAGCCTGGGCTAGCAGGGTGGATGTCGTTTGAGTTTCTGTTTGTGTTTCATCCGTAGTCGGATGATGCTCTAATGTATGATGCTGTTGTATTCGTGTGGCATTGTATGCCTTATGTATGTATCCCCATCTATTATGAAATGTTGATGTAATGATATCCACCTTGCAAAAGCGTTTCAATATGCGGGTCTATCCTTGGTGGGACCTTCGAGTTCCTTTTGGATAGGGTCGCATATTGGGTGTGACAAAGAACCACCTTGGTACATTTTCCTGGACATATTTCTTCCTCTGAAAAATTTCTGAAATTTTTAGTAACTCAAAATAAAAGTGAATCAAACTCAACAAAATTGATAGCAACTACTCCCACAAGTGCCTAGAGACTATATCATGCATTAGAATTACTTGGGACCATACAAATTTGACATGCAAGCTCAAGAACAGGGTCACCTAGGCAGCAAAAATTTGCAATGAATAAAGCACTAAAACAAAAACTAATTGGACCATTGGAGGAGTGACATACCAAAGAACAATCCCCCAAAGTAGTTTTGTGAATGGAGCTTCGAGCAAGGAGATCGAAAATGGCAGCAAAGTGAGCTAGAACTCGTGCTTGAGCTGGATGGTGATTTTTTTGGGAGGAAGAAGAAGTGTGTGGGTGCAGGAATAAGTGGAGGGGGGCCACCATGGGCCCACGAGGCAGGGGGCATGCCCTATAGGGGTGGGAGCGCCCTGGACCCACATGGCCAGGTGCCAGCTCCCCCTGATGTGTTCTCAGTGCCAGATATTCTCAAATATTCCATAAAAAATCATATTAAATTTGCAGGGCATCTGGAGAACTTTTATTTTCGGGGTATTTTTTATTGCATGGATAATTAAGAAAGAAGACAGAAAATACTATTTTTTACTTTATTTAATCTAAATAACAAAAACTAAAAGGAGGGTACAGAAGGTTGTGCCTTCTAATTTCATCCATCTCATGCTCATCAAAAGGAATCCACTAACAAGGTTGATCAAGTCTTGTTAACAAACTCATTCCGAATAACATGAAACCGGAGAAATTTCGAATAACACTAGGTTACCTCAACGAGGATATGCACATCCCCAATAATAAGAATATCATATTTCTTCTTGACAGTAGGAAGAGGAAATTCAAAACCTCCAATAATGATAGTTGGAATTTTTCCAATAGAATTGATACTGTGAACTTGAGGTTGTTTCCTCGGAAAGTGTACCGTATGCTCATTACCATTAACATGAAAAGTGACATTGCCTTTGTTGCAATCAATAACAGCCCCTGCAGTATTCAAAAAGGGTCTAGCAAGGATAATCGACATACTACCGTCCTCGAGAATATCAAGAATAACAAAGTTCGTTAAGATAGTGACTTTTGCAACCACAACAGACACATCCTCACAAATACAGACAGGTATAACAGTTTATTTATCGGCCATTTGTAAAGATATTTTAGTAGGTATCAACTCATTCAATTCAAGTCTATGATAAGAAGAGAGAGGCATAACACTAACACCGGCTCCAAGATCACATAAAGCAGTTTTAACATAGTTTCTTTTAATGGAGCATGGTATAGTTGGTGCTCCTGGATCTTCAAGTTTCTTAGGTATTCCACCCTTAAAAGTATAATTAGCTAGCATGGTGGAAATTTCAGCTTCCGGTATCTTTCTTTTATTTGTAATAATATCTTTCATGTACTTAGCATAAGGATTCACTTTAAGCATATCAGTCAAACGCATACGCAAAAAGATAGGTCTAATCATTTCAGCAAAGCGCTTTAAATCCTCATCATCCTTTTTCTTGGATGGCTTAGGAGGAAAAGGCATGGGTTTATGAACCCATGGTTCTCTTTCTTTACCGTGCTTCCTATCAACAAAGTCTCTCTTATCATAATGTTGATTCTTTAATTGTGTGTTATCAAGATCAACAACAGGTTCAATCTCTACATCATTATTATTGGTAGGTTGAGCATCAACATGAACATTATCATTAGCATTATCACTAGGTTCATGTTCATCACCAGATTGTGTTTCAGCATCAGAAATAGAAATATCATTGGGATTCTTAGGTGTGTCTACAACAGGTTCACTAGAAGCATGCAAAGTCCTATCATTTTTCTTTTTCTTCTTTTTAGAAGGACTAGGTGCATCTACACTATTTCTCTAAGAATCTTGCTCAATTCTCTTAGGGTAGCCTTCAGGATACAAAGGTTCCTCAGTCATTTTACCCGTTCTAGTAGCCACTCTAACAACAAAGTCATGTTTATTATTTAATTCATCGAGCAAATCACTTTGAGCCTTAAGTACTTGTTCTGCTTGAGTGTTAACCATAGAAGCATATTTACTAATGAGTTTAAGTTCACCTTTAACTCTAGCCATATAATCACTCAAGCATCCAATCATGTAAGCATTTCTCTTTAATTCTCTACCAACATAAACATTGAAATTTTCTTGTCTAGCCATAAAGTCATCAAATTCATCCAAGCATTGGCTAGCAAACTTAGTAGACGAGATTTCAACTTTATCATATCTATAGAGAGAATTTACCTTTACTATCTGTGTCGGGTTATCAAGACCATCTATTTCTTCAATAGGTGGTAAATTAAGACCATGTATTTCTTCAACAGGAGGTAAACTCTTAACATCTTCAGCTTTAATACCCTTTTCTTTCATAGATTTCTTTGCCTCTTGCATATCTTTAGGACTGAGAAATAGAACTCCCCTCTTCTTCGGAGTTGGTTTAGGAATTGGCTAGGAGTTGGCTCAGGAAGAGTCCAATTATTTTCATTAGTCAACATATTATTCAATAGTAATTCAGCTTGATCGACTGTTCTTTCCCTGAAAACACAACCAGCACAACTATCCAAGTGGTCCTTGGAAGCATCAGTTAGTCCATTATAAAAGATATCAAGTATTTCATTTTTCTTAAGAGGATGATTAGGCAAAGAACTAAGTAACGGGAGAAGCCTCGCCCAAGCTTGTGGGAGACTCTCTTCTTCAATTTGCACAAAATTATATATTTCCCTCAAGGCAGCTTGTTTCTTATGAGCAGGGAAATATTTAGCAGAGAAGTAATAAATCATATCCTGGGGAGTACGCACACAACCAAGATCAAGAGAATTAAACCAAGTTTTAGCATCACCCTTTAATGAGAATGGAAATATCTTAAGGATATAATAGTAGCGAGATCTCTCATCATTAGTGAACTGGGTGGCTATATCATTTAACTTAGTAAGATGTGCCACAACGGTTTAAAATTCATAGCCATAAAAAGGATCAGATTCAACCAAAGTAATTATCTCAGGATCGACAGAGAATTCATAATCCTTATCAGTAACTGTCGGTGGGAAACGACACCTATGGGATCACAACAATCCCTACTATGGTTGCGGGGCGCGGGGTTGTGAGAAGAGCAGGATTAGTAGTTGACACGGGGATCGTTTACCCAGGTTCGGGCCGCGAGGATGCATAAAACCCTAGTCCTGCTTGGTGGATGTATTGAGTGTTCCTGAGCTCTCGAACTAGCTATGGACGCTCCGTGGTTCAAAAGAGCCGACGACCTTTTCCTGTATGCCATGGGCCTCCTTTTATAGGCAAAAGGGGCTGCCACAGTGGCACACAGGAGGTGGAAAGAACCTACAGTATTGCGAGCTTATCGCCCATATTACAGGACAAGATGCATTTAATGCATCTCTTAGGTGTCCCTTCACTTTATCGGGGACGGGAGCGAGGCCCGTCCCGTCCGCCGCCTCTCCTCCTCGCTTCGACACGCGCCCTGGCCAGCGGTGCATGCGGTGCCATGTAGGTAGGCAAGCAGCTAAGGTGGCACGGTGGTGGAGCTTCCACAAAGATCTGCATGCCGCCACGCAGGTGCGTGCCGAGTTGGCCTGGAAGCTGCATGTTGGCACGCAGGTGCCTGCCCAGCTGGTTGGGCTAGCAGCTGCATGCGACCGGCGGCGGGGAGTTGGTTGTTGCGGGCCTGGTAGTGGCCCTGCTGTCGCCTTTGGCAGGGGTCTTGTCGGGTGGCCCGGCGAGGGTCTTGCCGGGTGGCCCGGCAAGGGTCTTGCCGTGGCGCACTGGCTTCCCCGGCAAGGATCTTGCCGGGGGTCTTGTGGATTTCTTCGGTAAGGATCTTGACGGGGAGTGTTGCCCGCCAATCATCATCTGATCTTTAGTATTCTATGTCTTCACAAAGATCTACATGCCACCATGGAGGTGCCTCCCGAGCCTTGGTCCAATCGTGGTTGTTGACATTGGATACTGTGGGTTCGAGGGTGGCTCACTCCGATGGTGTGGGTGAGCCGCCCCGGCAAGGGGCTTGCTGGGACTGCGGAGCCTGCCCCGGCAAGGACCTTGCCCGGGGAACCTGCTTCGCCCATCTGCACTCTATGGCCTTGGTCCTTGATGTTGCCTTGTTTGTCTCAAGCCTTCGACTTCTCTCCAGCTCCCCTCCTTTGCCCTGCTATGTGTGGCCACGGCGGGTGGCTCTGACTGCTCGTGCACAAATAAAGGGGTCAAAAGGAGAGCCCCTACTTTTGTACACCGACAGGAGCCCCGGGGCCTAGGCCATACATAAGTGCGACACGTTGTTGGGCCAGGCCCAGAACCGTGCGTGGGCAGGCGGGGCGGATTCTACCATGGTAAATGCTCCCTCCACTGCGCTTCCCCATGACCCGCGTTGAACGCGTGACGTGGGGGTCGCACGTGCGCATTACGTGTGTGGCGTGCGTGGGACGGTTCCCACACGCATGCGTCGTATCGCAGTTAATGGGAAAGGAGGCGACCTGCGCCTTCCCCGTAAAAAGGAATAACCGCAGGAGTGCTGCTCACTTTACCCTCCTTGCGCCTTCCCCAATCTCAGAACCGCTGCCCCCCTTTCCTTCTTCTCAAGCCCCTCTGTCTCCGTCCACCACCGTTGCGCTTCCGCCATCTTCTGCTTTCACGCTTCTTGCATTCGCCATGGCGCCTAAATCAACCAAAAGCAAGGGGGTGACTAAAGACGTCGGGGCGACGGAGCAGCTGGAGAGCGAGCTGGTGGCGCGACGGGCGCAGTTCGCCTACTTCCCCTCGATGGTCGACGTGTCCGAGCTCCAGGAGATGTTCAAGGATCTATGGGGGGTGAATACGGGAGGAGAGAAGACGGGGCATCCAGCCACGCACGTCATTCCTGCCAGCGCTGGGGCCTCCCCAAATCGGCAGCCCTTCTTCATCGACTACTTCTCCTGTGGGCTTTGTCCCCCCTTTTCTGATTTCTTCAAGGATATCATGCACACCCACGGCTTCCGCCTTCTGGATTTTACCCCAAATGCCCTGGCGTGCATGGTTCTCTTCGCACACCTCTGCGAGGGCTTCGCCGGGGTGCACCCCAGCACGGCGCTCTTCCGCCATTACTTCTCCCCTCGGATCCAGAAAGGGGGCGCCATCTCTGGCTGCATCGCCTGGATCCCGAGGGCCAAGGGGGCGTACCCGGACGGCGCCACAAAGGAGAGGTGGGAAGAATGGTGGGGCCGGTGGTGCTGGATTAAGGAGAAGGACCCGCCAGCATTCTGCGCGGTTCACCAGGAGCCGCCGGTCCGTGGGAGCGATTGGGGCAACGTCGATGCCGATGACGCGAAGCTCACGGTCGCCACCACTAGGATTCTTCGGCTCACCCAGGCCGGGCTCACCCTCGAAATGATCGGGGCGAACTTCATCCGCCGCCGAATTGCCCCTTTGCACGACAAGGGGAGGCCGGCCTGGCTCTTCGTGAACGCCGCCGACATCATGAGGTTCCACCCCAGCCTCGACCACAACCTGACGGTGCTGAGGCATGCTCATCTCTGCCAACGGATCTTCCAGCTGGAGGTTAATGACGAGGGCGAGGTCGAGCGGTCCGACAAGGTTGCTAGGGCTGCCTCGAAGTCCGGCAAGATTGTCAAGGATCCCGTCTTCAAGTTGCCTGCGGGGGTGGTCCCGCTGTGCAACAATTCTCGCCGGCCCGAGATTACCGCCATGATGCCGCTCTTCAACGCGCATGGCCTTGACCCAAACTGGGTCAAGCCGGACGAGCTCAAGGTGCAGGAGTTTTTCAACACCTTGCATGAGGTGTACGTCACCGCCGAGCCGCGGCTTATCCAGGACACTTCTCCGGCGGAGCTAGACTACATCACCGCCAGGGTGGAGGAGGTGAGGCTTGCCGCGGAGGAGGCAAGGCTCGTCAAGGAGGCTGGCAGCACCGGCGGCATGGCGGACAAGGCCGCGGTGGAGGCGGAGGAAGAAGAGCTTGCCCGGTGGGCAGTAGCCGCTGGGGAGGCCAGCGGCACTGGCACCGGGGCTCCCCTCGTCGAGGACGCGGCCAAGGGGTCATTGTCGGAGGAGGGCGAGGGGGAGAAGACCGCGACCGTCGATCCCCCAATTGTCGGAAGGGGGTGAGTCCTGCGGCGGGCCTCCTCCGGCGAGCCGGTCTGCCCTGACCGGGCTGCGCAGCTGCGGTAGGCCCAGGAGGCGGCTGTGCGCCAGACGAGGGCGATGGCGACGAAGAAAGCGGCAACATCGAAGAAGAAGGCATCCGCTTCTTCATCGTCCAAGCGCGCCCGAATGCAAATCGCCTCCCCCTTCACCTGCAAGCATCGGCGTGGGGATTGCATTTGACTTTGGGCCCCTCAGCCCGGAGAGGAAGAGGAAGGCAGCAGAGGAGGAGGAGGAGGAGGAAGAGTAAGCTCTGCTTTCTCCCCGCCCTCTCTTTTTTTCTCCAATGGTGCCGCCCATTCTGAATTATCCTTATCTTGCAGGGACGTGGAGACGCTGGCCCAGAGGGTGAAGAGGGCCAGGATTTCGATGAGTGGCCAGCCCCCGGCAAGCACCTCCAGCACGCCACTGGTGGTGTTGAGCAGCCCGGACAGCAGCTCCAGCCCAGCCCCTAGCGTGAGTCCATCACCCATCCTTCGTCAACGTGCGCAATGCATGATGCTTTGGTACTGACCCTGCCGTGGATGTAGGAGGGGAGCAACATCAAGGGGAGCCGCAGAGGGCTTCTCCCATCATACCGCCTCCATCAACCACGCCGCCCCGAGGGGCGTCCCCGGCAAGGGCACCAAGCGCCGAGGGCATGAACACAGAGGAGGAGGAGAACACGGGCGCTGGTGGCTTTGCCTCAACACCAAGCCTTGGCGGAGAAAACTTCTGTCTCTCAGCCCGGCACGGGTAGGCCACTCGCCCTCCATTTCCGCTCGCGTTCTTTCCTTCTTCTTTTCCTTACTGGCTTTTGATCTTGGCCCCATCCTGTCTCCTTCTTGGCATCTAGACCCCTCGTCGATGGACGCAGAGGACATCGACACCGTCAGCAAGGACGTCGCCACGGATGCTGCGGTGCAGGCCGAGGAGATCGCTACCGAGGAGAGCGCCGAGGGCGCTGCTGAGGACGTCGCCAAGGAGCCCGCCGAAGAACCCGGCAAGGGGCCTGCCGGGGAAGCCGGCAAGGCCGCTGCCGAGGAGGTGGCATTTGACGACCTGCCCTCCTCCTCCACTGCCTCTGGCTCCGGCAGGTACTTGAGGGTGAGCGACGACCTCTTTGTCCACCTCCTAGGTGCGTCGAGCACCAGGGCTCCCCTTGAGGGAGAGGTGTTCGACAAGGAGGTGCTTGCCGCTGCCGGGCTCGAAGTTGTCGATGAGCCGGGCGTTGGTGGCGTCGGCTCTCAGGAGGAGCGGCTGCTCTAGGTCATGGGTGCCAACTTCCGGAAGCTTCAGGCGCTCCATCGTGCCTGTCTGGACAAAGCCAAGTTCAGGACGGCGATGGTGGAGAAGACGGAGGCGGACTTCGAAGGGCGCGTCGCCGAGGCGCGGGACTGGTTTCGCCAGGCTCAAGACGAGCTGAAGGCCGCCCAGGGCAAGCTGGCCAAGCACAACGTGGAGCTCACCCTGAAGCTGGCCAACATCGAGAAGGCCCAGGAGACGGCGAAGAAATTGGCCGATGAAGCCGTGGCCGTCCGGACCCAGCGCGAGGCCGCACTGAACTCCCAGGAGGAGGATCTTGCCGAGCGCGAGAAGAAGCTTGCCGCCACGCTTCGCGGCAAGGATGAAGAGGTGGACAAGCTCGTCGTTCGGCGGACCCAAGAGCTGGAGCAGAGGCATCAGGCGGCACTCAATGCCCAGGCTCTGGTCCATGCCGGCAAGGTGAAGGAGCTGGAGGAGTAAGATTTGAAGCTGTCCACGGAGAAGGACACGCTCAACGGCGCCCTGGTGGAGGCGCAGGGCGCGTACGTTAGCAAGGTCGGAGAACTCTCCGAAGCCAACAACTCCATCAAAGACCTCAAGCTGAAGCTGGGGGATCTCGAGAAGATGTTGTCGGAGGCTAAAGCCCAAGAGGGGATCCTGACCAAGGAGCTGGAGACCGAGAAGCAGCTGCGGATGAACGAGACCGCCAACCTCGAGGACCACGTGGCAGGCGAGAAGCGTTGGCTTGAACGCCTCGCCGTCATTGCGGAATCGGCCGCCACACAGCTGGGCATCATGGGGATGCCGAACATGAGGTACGCCCCGGAGGCGAGCCTGAGCCCCAACGCCAACCTGACCCTATACTTTGAAAGGGTCGTCAGCGCTCTGGAGCGGCTTCATTTCGACTGGACGGCCTCCCTGGTCGAGGAGTCCCGGATTCTTTGCCGGGGTGTCATGACCAGGGTGCTTGCCAAGATAGCGCACTGGCATCCTGACCTCGACTTTGAAGCTGCGCTGAAGAGCTTGCCGGAGGATGCTGACATCGCGGCGCTCAATGAGCGTATCAAGCCCGTCCTCAGCTACATCGACAAAATCAAGAGGTTGGAAGGCCAGCGCCGGGACTAGGCACCCTGTTCCTTACCGCCGTTGCAAGTTCATGACCAAGACAATTGCTATCTTCAGTTAGAACCACGGTGACAATTTATGTAATATATCTCTGCAGTACTCTTGACATTATGCATGTTATTTTCCTGTTTGATTTTTCTTTGCATGTCCACCCTATGTTACTGGGTAGGTCTGCCGGCGCGTAAACCCAGGGTGGCGTCTTGAGGACGGATCCCCATTAGCCTGTCGGGTGTGTTTGCTGCCGGGCAAACCACCTTATCGCCCTCAATGTGGCCGCTCGATCCATCGAGTTTGACTCAAGTCAGAGTCGAGAGCGTTGCCGACGGTGGAAGGCTACCCTGCTGCTCTCGACGAGGCCGCTTGAACTATTGAGTGGACTCGAAACAGAACAAGGGCGTTGCCAATCGCGGGAGGGCCCCTCCGCGTACAGGTTTTCCATACATAGGCAAAATCTCCGAGGACGATAACCTTATATTAAGGAGAAGAGTTTAAAAGTTGGCATGACTTAGCTTTTTAGTTGCCGCCCTGGCATCCTCCGTGCTTGCAGGCGGCGCCACTGTCTGGGCCACCCTCTCCACGGGAGCTGTGGCGATGAAGAACTGCTGACCCTTGTCGGGCCAACTACTAGACCAGATCCTCACAATTGCGCCCCTACCTGGCGCGCCAAATATGTCGGTGGGAAATGACACCTATGGGATCATAACAATCCCTACTACGGTTGCGGGGCGCGGGGTTGTGAGAAGAGCAGGATTAGTAGTGACACGGGGATCGTTTACCCAGGTTCGGGCCGCGAGGATGCGTAAAACCCTAGTCCTACTTGGTGGATGTATTGAGTGTTCTTGAGCTCTCGAACTAGCTATGGACGCTCCGTGGTTCGGAAGAGCCGACAACCTTGTCCTGTATGCCATGGGCCTCCTTTTATATGCGAAAGGGGCTGCCATAGTGGCACACAGGAGGTGGAAAGAGCCTACAATATTGTGAGCTTATCGCCCGTATTACAGGACAAGATGCATTGAATGCATGGCTTAGGTGTCCCTTCACTTCATCGGGGATGGGAGCGAGGCCCGTCCCGTCCGTTGCCGCTCATCCTTGCTTCAACATGCGCCCTGGCCAGCGGTGCATGCGGTGCCATGTAGGCAAGCAAGCAACTGAGGTGGCGCGGTGGTGGAGCCTCCACGAAGATCTGCATGCCGCCACGCAGGTGCGTGCCGAGTTGGCTTGGAAGCTACATGTTGCCACGCAGGTGCCTGCCCAGCTGGTTGGGCTGGCAGCTGCATGCGAACGGCGGCAAGGAGTTGGTTGTTGCGGGCCTGACAGTGGCCCTGCTGTCGCCTTTGGCAGGGGTCTTGTCGGGTGGCCCGACGAGGGTCTTGCCGGGTGGCCCGGCAAGGGTCTTGCCGTGGCGCGCTGGCGTCCCCAGCAAGAATCTTGCCGGGGGTCTTGTGGATTTCTTCGGTAAGGATCTTGATGGGAAGTGTTGCCCGCCAATCATCATCTGATCTTTAGTATTCTATGTCTTCACAAAGATCTGCATGCCACCATGGAGGTGCCTCCCTAGCCCTAGTCCATTCGTGGTTGTTGACATCGGATACCGTGTGTTCGAGGGTGGCTCACTCTGCTGGTGCGGGCGAGCCGCCCCGGCAAGGGGCTTGCCGGGGCTGCGGAGGCTGCCCCGGCAAGGGCCTTGTCGGTGGAACCTGCTTCGCCCGTCCGCACTCTGTGGCCTTGGTCCTTGATGTTACCTTGTTTGTCTCGAGCCTTCGGCTTCTCTCCAGCTCCCCTCCTTTGCCCTGCTATGTGTGGCCACGGCGCGTGGCTTTGACTGTCCGTGCACAAGTAGAGGGGTCAAAAGGAGAGCCCCTACTTTTGTACACCGACAGTAACAAAGATAGGTGAAGTAGAAAAAGTAGGGTCATATTTCATTCTAGCATTTAGAGTTTTCTGTTTCAGTTTAGCTAATAACTTCTTAAGATTAGATCTACCATTGCAAGGAAGAAAATCTCTAGAAGTTTCTTCATCGATAACATAACCCTCAGGAACAACAGGCAATTCATATTTAGGGGGAGAACCTTCATCATCACTATCTTCAATAATATCAGTTTCAAGAATTTCATTCTCTCTAACCCTAGAAAGTTGTTCATCAAGATATTCACCTAATGGCACAATAGTATCTGACATAGAAGTAGTTTCATCATAAGTATCATGCATAGTAGAAGTGGCATCATCAATAACATGCGACATATCACAATTAATAGCAGAAGTAGGTTTAGGTGTCGCAAGCTTACTCATAACAGAAGGAGAATCTAGTGGAGAGCTAGATGGCAGTTCCTTACCCCCCCTCGTAGTTGATGGATAAATCTTAGGTCTTTCGTCTTTCAAGTTCCTCATAGTGACCTGCAGATATAAATCCCAAGTGACTCAAAGAATAGAGCTATGCTCCCCGGTAACAGTGCTAGAAAATAGTCTTGATAACCCACAAGTATAGGGGATCGCAACAATTTTTGAGGGTAGAGTATTCAAACCAAATTTATTGATTCGACACAAGGGGAGCCAAAGAATATTCTCAAGTATTAGCACTTGAGTTGTCAATTCAACCACACCTGGATAACTTAGTATCTGCAAGAAAGTATTTAGTAGCAAAGTAGTATGGAAGTAACGGTAACAGTGGCAAAAGTAACGGTAGAAGTTTTGTAGCAATTGTAACAGTGGAAACGGTAAAGTAAATAAGCAAAGCACAATATATGGAAAGCTCGTAGGCATTGGATCGGTGATGGATAATTATGTCGGATGTGATTCCTCATGTAATAGTTATAACATAGGGTGACACAGAACTAGCTCCAGTTCATCAATGTAATGTAGGCATGTATTCCGAATATAGTCATACGTGCTTATGGAAAAGAACTTGCATGACATCTTTTGTCCTACCCTCCCGTGGCAGCGGGTGTAGGGGAACGTAGTAATTTCAAAAAATTTCCTATGCACACGCAAGATCATGGTGATGCATAGCAACGAGAGGGGAGAGTGTTGTCCATGTACCCTCGTAGAACGAAAGCGTAAGTGTTAGCACAACGCGGTTGATGTAGTCGTACGTCTTCACGATCCGACCGATCAAGTACCGAACGTATGGCACCTCCGAGTTAAGCACACGTTCAGCTCGATGACGTCCCACGAACTCCGATCTAGCAGAGCTTTGCGAGAGAGTTCCGTCAGCATGATGGCGTGATGACTGTGTTGATGATGCTACCGACGTAGGGCTTCGCCTAAGCACCGCTACGATATTATCGAGGTGGAATCTGGTGGAGGTGGGCACCGCACACGGCTAAGAGATCAAGAGATCAATTGTTGTGTCTAGAGGTGCCCCCCTGCCCCCGTATATAAAAGATCAAGGGGGAGGGGGCGGCCGGCCAGGAGGAGGCGCGCCAGGGAGGAGTCCTACTCCCACCGGGAGTAGGACTCCCTCCTTTCCTAGTCCAAGTAGGAGAGGGGAAGGAAGGGAGATAGGAGAGGAAGGAAAGGGGGGGGGCGTCGCCCCCCTCCTTGTCCTATTTGGACTAGATGGGGAGGGGACGCGCGGCCTACCCTAGCTGCCCCTCCTCTTCTCCACTAGGGCCCATTAGGCCCACTAAATCCCCCGGGGGGTTCCGGTAACCCCCCGGTACTCCGGTATATGTCCGAAACCTCCCGAAACACTTCCGGTGTCCGAACATAGTCATCCAATATATTGATCTTTACGTCTCGACCATTTTGAGACTCCTCGTCGTGTCTGTGATCATATCCGGGACTCCGAACTACCTTCAGTACATCAAAACACAAAAACTCATAATACCGATCGTCACCGATCCTTAAGCATGCGGACCCTACAGGTTCGAGAACTATGTAGACATGACCAAGACATGTCTCTAGTCAATAACCAATAGAGGAACCTGGATGCTCATATTGGCTCCCACATATTCTACGAAGATCTTTATCTGTCAAACCGCATAACAACATACATTGTTCCCTTTGTCATCGGTATGTTACTTGCCCGAGATTCGATCGTCGGTATCTCAATACCTAGTTCAATCTCGTTACCGGCAAGTCTCTTTACTCATTGCATAATGCATCATTCCGTAACTAACTCATTAGCTACATTGCTTGCAAGGCTTATAGTGATGTGCATTACCGAGAGGGCCCAGAGATACCTCTCCGACAATCGGAGTGACAAATCCTAATCTCGAAATACGTCAACTCAACAAGTACCTTCGGAGACACCTGTAGAGCACCTTTATAATCACCCAGTTACGTTGTGACGTTTGGTAGCACACAAAGTGTTCCTCCGGTAAGCGGGAGTTACATAATCTCATAGTCATAGGAACATTTATAAGTCATAAAGAAAGCAATAACAACATATAAACAATCAAGTGCCAAGCTAACGGAATGGGTCAAGTCAATCTCATCATTCTTCTAATGATGTGATCCCATTGATAAAATGATAACTCATATCTATGGTTAGGAAACTCAACCATCTTTGATCAATGAGCTAGTCAAGTAGAGGCATACTAGTGACACTTTGTTTATCTATATATTCACACATGTATTATGTTTCTGGTTAATACAATTCTAGCATGAATAAAAAACATTTATCATGATATGAGGAAATAAATAATAACTTTATTATTGCCTCTAGGGCATATTTCCTTCAGTCTCCCACTTGCACTAGAGTCAATAATCTAGATTACATAGTCATGATTCTAACACCCATGGAGCCTTGGTGCTGATCATGTTTTGCTCGTGGAAGAGGCTTAGTCAACGGGTCTACAATATTTAGATTCGTATGTATCTTGCAAATCTCTATGTCTCCCACCTGGACTTGGTCCCGGATGGGATTGAAGCATCTCTTGATGTGCTTGGTTCTCTTGTGAAATCTGGATTGCTTTGCCAAGGCAATTGCACCAGTATTGTCACAAAAGATTTTCATTGGACCGGATGCACTAGGTATGACACCTAGATCGAATATGAACTCCTTCATCGAGACTCCTTAATTTGATGCTTCTGAAGCAGATATGAACTCTGCTTCACATGTTTATCCCGCCACAATGCTTTGTTTAGAACTGCACCAATTGACAGCCCCACCGTTCAATATAGACACGTATCCGGTTTGCGATTTAGAATCGTCCGGATCAGTGTCAAAGCTTACATTGACGTAACCATTTACGACTAGCTCTTTGTCACCTCCATAAACGAGAAACATATCCTTAGTCCGTTTCAAGTATTTCAGGATGTTCTTGACCGCTGTCCAGTGATCCACTCCTGGATTAGTTTGTTACCTCCCTGCTAAACTAATAGCAAGACACACATCAGGTCTGGTACACATCATTGCATACATGATAGAGCCTATGGCTGAAGCATAGGGAACATCTTTCATTTCCTCTCTATCTTCTGTAGTGGTCGGGCATTGAGTTTGACTCAATTTCACACCTTGTATTACCGGTAAGAACCCTTTCTTTGCTTGATCCATTTTGAACTTTTTCAAAACTTTATCAAGGTATGTACTTTGTGAAAGTCCAATTAAGCGTATTGATCTATATCTATAGATCTTGATGCCCAATATATAAGCAGCTTCACCAATGTCTTTCATTGAAAAACTTTTATTCAAGTATCCTTTTATGCT
The DNA here is from genome assembly GCF_002162155.2 of Triticum dicoccoides. Classification (NCBI taxonomy): domain Eukaryota; kingdom Viridiplantae; phylum Streptophyta; class Magnoliopsida; order Poales; family Poaceae; genus Triticum; species Triticum dicoccoides. The sequence goes on along the minus strand of NC_041387.1, from coordinate 166,871,415 downwards.
ATCCAGAAATCTATATCATTTCCAATCAACAATATGTCGTCCACATATAATATTAGAAATGCTACAGAGCTCCCACTCACTTTCTTGTAAATACAGGCTTCTCCAAAAGTCTGTATGAAACCATATGCTTTGATCACACTATCAAAGCGTTTACTCCAGCTCCAAGAGGCTTGCACTAGTCCATAAATGGATCGCTGGAGCTTGCACACTTTGTTAGTACTTTTTGGATCAACAAAACCTTCTGGTTGCATCATATACAACTCTTCTTCCAGAAATCCATTCAGGAATGTAGTTTTGACATCCATTTGCCAAATTTCATAATCATAAAATGCGGCAATTACTAACATGATTCAAACAAACTTAAGCATCTCTACGGGTGAGAAAGTCTTATCGTAGTCAACCCCTTGAACTTATCGAAAATCTTTTGCAACAAGTCGAGCTTTGTAGACTGTAACATTACCATCAGCGCCAGTCTTCTTCTTGAAGATCTATTTATTCTCGATGGCTTGCCGATCATTGGGCAAGTCAACCAAAGTACACACTTTGTTCTCATACATGGATCCCATATCATATTTCATGGCCTCAAACCATTTTGCGGAATCTGGGCTCATCATCGCTTCCTCATAGTTCGTAGGTTCGCCATGGTCAAGTAACATGACCTCCAGAATAGGATTACCATACCACTCTGGTGTGGATCTTACTCTGGTTGACCTACGATGTTCGGTAGTAACTTGATCTGAAGTTTCATGATCAATATCATTAGCTTCCTCACTAATTGGTGTAGTCGTCACAGGAGCCGGTTTCTGTGATGAACTATTTTCCAATAAGGGAGCAGGTACAGTTACCTCATCAAGTTCTACATTCCTCCCACTCACTTCTTTCGAGAAAAATTCCTTCTCTAGAAAGGATCCATTTTTAGCAACGAATGTCTTGCCTTCAGATCTGTGATAGAAGGTGTACCCAATAGTTTCCTTTGGGTATCCTATGAAGACACATTTCTCTGATTTGGGTTCGAGCTTATCAGGTTGAAGCTTTTTCACATAAGCATCACAACCCCAAACTTTAAGAAACGTCAACTTTGGTTTCTTGCCAAACCACAGTTCATAAGGCGTCGTCTCAACGGATTTTGATGGTGCCCTATTTAACGTGAATGCAGCCGTCTCTAAAGCATAACCCCAAAATGACAGTGGTAAATCAGTAAGAGACATCATAGATCACACCATACCTAGTAAAGTACGATTACGACGTTCGGACACACCATTACGTTGTGGTGTTCCGGGTGGCGTGAGTTGCGAAACTATTCCGCATTGTTTCAAATGTAGACCAAACTCGTAACTCAAATATTCTCCTCCACAATCAGATCGTAGAAACTTTATTTTCTTGTTACAATGATTTTCCACTTCACTCTGAAATTCTTTGAACTTTTCAAATGTTTCAGACTTATGTTTCATTAAGTAGATATACCCATATCTTCTCAAATCATCTGTGAAGGTGAGAAAATAACGATACCCGCCGTGAGCCTCAATATTCATCGGACCACATACATCAGTATGTATGATTTCCAACAAATCTGTTGCTCGCTCCATAGTTTCGGAGAATGGCATTTTAGTCATCTTGCCCATGAGGCATGGTTCACAAGTACCAAGTGATTCATAATCAAGTGATTCCAAAAGTCCATCAGTATGGAGTTTCTTCATGCGCTTTACATCAATATGATCCAAACGGGAGTGCCACAAATAAGTTGCACTATCATTATCAACTCTGCATCTTTTAGCTTCAACATTATGAATATGTGTATCACTATGATCAAGATTCAGTAAAAATAGACTACTCTTCAAGGGTGCATGACCATAAAAGATATTACTCATATAAAGAGAACAACCATTATTCTCAGATTTAAATGAATAACCGTCTCGCATTAAACAAGATCCAGATATAATGTTCATGCTCAACGCTGACACCAAATAACAATTATTCAGGTCTAAAACTAATCCTGAAGGTAGATGTAGAGACAGCGTGCCGACGGCGATCACATCGACTTTGGAACCATTTCCCACGCGCATCGTCACCTCGTCCTTAGCCAGTCTTCGCTTAATCCGTAGTCCCTATTTCGAGTTACAAATATTAGCAACAGAACCAGTATCAAATACCCAGGTGCTACTGCGAGCTCTGGTAAGGTACACATCAATAACATGTGTATCACATATACCTTTGTTCACCTTGCTATCCTTCTTATCCGCCAAATACTTGGGGCAGTTCTGCTTCCAGTGACCAGTCTGCTTGTAGTTGAAGCACTCAGTCTCAGGCTTAGGTCCAGACTTGGGTTTCTTCTCTTGAGCTGCAACTTGTTTGTCGTTCTTTTTGAAGTTCCCCTTCTTCTTCCCTTTACCCATTTTCTTGAAACTGGTGGTCTTGTTGACCATCAACACTTGATGCTCCTTCTTGATTTCTACCTCCGCAGCCTTTAGCATTGCGAAGAGCCCGGGAATTGTCTTGTTCATCCCTTGCATATTATAGTTCATCACGAAGCTCTTGTAGATTGGTGGCAGTGATTGAAGAATTCTGTCAATGACACTATCATCCGGAAGATTAACTCCCAGTTGAATCAAGTGATTGTTATACCCAGACATTTTGAGTATATGTTCACTGACAGAACTATTCTCCTCCATCTTGCAGCTATAGAACTTATTGGAGACTTCATATCTCTCAATCCGGGCATTTACTTGAAATATTAACTTCAACTCCTGGAACATCTCATATGCTCCATGACATTCAAAACATCGTTGAAGTCCCGGTTCTAAGCCGTAAAGCATGGCACATTGAACTATAGAGTAGTCATTAGCTTTGCTCTGCCAGACATTCTTAACATCGCCAGTTGCATCTGCAGCAGGCCTGGCACCCAGCGGTGCTTCCAGGACGTAAAGTTACGGACCCAGTCCGTGTAATTTCTACCATCATCTTTCAACTTTGCTTTCTCAAGGAACCCATTAAAATTTAACGGAACAACAGCACGGGCCATCTATCTACAACAAACATAGACAAGAAAAATACTATCAGGTACTAAGTTCATGATAAATTTAAGTTCAATTAATCATATTACTTAAGAACTCCCACTTAGATAGACATCTCTCTAATCATCTAAGTGATCACGTGATCCAAATCAACTAAACCATAACCGATCATCACATGAAATGGAGTAGTTTTCAATGGTGAACATCACTATGTTGATCATATCTACTATATGATTCATGCTCGACCTTTCGGTCTTAGTGTTCCGAGGCCATATCTTCATATGCTAGGCTCGTCAAGTTTAACCCGAGTATTTTGCGTGTGCAAAACTAGCTTGCACCCGTTGTAGATGGACGTAGATCTTATCACACCCGATCATCACGTGGTGTCTCGGCATGACGAACATTGGCAACGGTGCATACTCAGGGAGAACACGTTTTTTGAAATTTAGTGAGAGATCATCTTATAATGCTACCGTCAATCAAAGCAAAATAAGATGCGTAAAACATAAACATCACATGCAATCAATTATAAGTGATATGATATGTCCATCATCATCTTGTGCTTGTGATCTCCATCTCTAAAGCACCGTCATGATCACCATCGTCACCGGCGTGACACCTTGATCTCTGTCGTAGCATCGTTGTTGTCTCGCCAACTATTTCTTCTACGACTATCGCTACCGCTTAGTGATAAAGTAAAGCAATTACAGGGCGATTGCATTGCATACAATAAAGCGACAACCATATGGCTCCTGCCAGTTGCCGATAACTCGGTTACAAAACATGATCATCTCATACAATAAAATATAGCATCATGTCTTGTCCATATCACATCACAACATGCCCTGCAAAAACAAGTTAGACGTCCTCTACTTTGTTGTTGCAAGCTTTACGTGGCTGCTATGGGCTGAGCAAGAAGCGTTCTTACCTACGCATCAAAACCACAATGATAGTTCGTCAAGTTAGTGCTGTCTTAACCTTCTCAAGGACCGGGCGTAGCCACACTCGGTTCAACTAAAGTTGGAGAAACTGACACCCGCCAACCACCTATGTGCAAAGCATGTCAGTAGAACCAGTCTCGCGTAATCATACGCGTAATGTTGGTCCGGGCCGCTTCATCCAACAATACTGCCAAACCGAAGTAGACATGCTGGTAAGCAGTATGATTGGTATCACCCACAACTCACTTGTGTTCTACTCGTGCATATAACATCCACGCATAAAACTAGGCTCGGATGCCACTGTAGGGGAACGTAGTAATTTCAAAAATATTCCTACGCACACTCAAGATCATGGTGATGCATAGCAACGAGAGGGGAGAGTGTTGTCCACGTACCCTCGTAGACTGAAAGCGGAAGCGTTAGCACAACGTGGTTGATGTAGTCGTACGTCTTCACGATCCGACCAATCAAGTATCGAACGTGGCACCTCCGAGTTCAGCACACGTTCAGCTCAATGACGTCCCACGAACTCCGATCCAGCAGAGCTTTGCGAGAGAGTTTGGTCAGCACGACGGCGTGATGACGGTGTTGATGGTGCTACCGACGCAGGGCTTCGCCTAAGCACCGCTACGATATTATCGAGGTGGAATCTGGTGGAGGGGGGCACCGCACACGGCTAAGAGATCAAGAGATCAATTGTTGTGTCTAGAGGTGCCCCCTTGCCCCCGTATATAAATGATCAAGGGGGAGGGGGCGGCCGGCCAGGAGGAGGCGCGCCAGGGAGGAGTCCTACTCCCACCGGGAGTAGGACTCCCTCCTTTCCTAGTCCAAGTAGGAGAGGGGAAGGAAGGGAGAGAGGAGAGGAAGGAAAGGGGGGGGGCGCCACCCCCTTCCTTGTCCTATTCGGACTAAAGGGGGAGGGGGCGCGTGGCCCGCCCCTCCTCTTCTCCACTAGGGCCCATTAGGCCCACTAAATCCCCCAGGGGGTTCTGGTAACCCCCCGGTACTCCGGTATATGTCCGAAACCTCCCAAAACACTTCCAGTGTTCGAACATAGTCATCCAATATATCGATCTTTACGTCTCGACCATTTCGAGACTCCTTGTCATGTCCGTGATCATATCCGGGACTCCGAACTACCTTCGGTACATCAAAACACAAAAACTCATAATACCGATCATCACCGAACCTTAAGCGTGCGGACCCTACGGGTTCGAGAACTATGTAGACATGACCAAGACATGTCTCTGGTCAATAACCAATAGCGGAACCTGGATGCTCATATTGGCTCCCACATATTCTACGAAGATCTTTATCGGTCAAACCGCATAACAACATACGTTGTTCCCTTTGTCATCAGTAGGTTACTTTCCCGAGATTCGATCATCGGTATCTCAATACCTAGTTGAATCTCGTTACCAGCAAGTCTCTTTATTCGTTACGTAATGCATCATTTCGTAACTAACTCATTAGCTACATTGCTTGCAAGTCTTATAGTGATGTGCATTACCGAGAGGGCCCAGAGATACCTCTCCGACAATCGGAGTGACAAATCCTAATCTCGAAATACGTCAACTCAACATGTACCTTCGGAGACATCTATAGAGCACCTTTATAATCACCCAATTACGTTGTGACGTTTGGTAGCACACAAAGTGTTCCTCCGGTAAGCGGGAGTTACATAATCTCATAGTCATAGGAAATGTATGAGTCATGAAGAAAGCAATAGCAACATACTAAACGATCAAGTGCTAAGCTAACGGAATGGGTCAAGTCAATCTCATCATTCTTCTAATGATGTGATCCCATTGATCAAATGATAACTCATATCTATGGTTAGGAAACTCAACCATCTTTGATCAATGAGCTACTCAAGTAGAGGCATACTAGTGACACTTTGTTTGTCTATATATTCACACATGTATTATGTTTCCAGTTAATACTATTCTAGCATGAATAATAAACATTTATCATGATATGAGGAAATAAATAATAACTTTATTATTGCCTCTAGGGCATATTTCCTTCAGCGGTGTCCTAACGGAAACTAAGGGATATTAGGGCCTCCTTTTAATAGAGTACCAGACCAAAGCATTAACACATAGTGAATACATGAACTCCTCAAACTACGGTCATCACCGAGAAGTATCACGATTATTGTCACTTCGGGGTTGTCGGATCATAACACATAATAGATGACTATAGACTTGCAAGATAGGATCAAGAACTCACATATATTCATGAAAACATGATAGGTTCAGACCTGAAATCATGGTACTCCGGCCCTAGTGGCAAGCATTAAGCATAGAAAAGTCATAGCAACATCAATCTCAGAACATAGTGGATACTAGGGATCAAACACTAACAAAACTAACTTGATTACATGGTAAATCTCATCCAACCCATCACCGTACAGCAAGCCTACGATGGAATTACTCACGCACGGCGGTGAGCATCATGAAATTGGTGATGGAGGATGGTTGATGATGACAACAGCGATGAGTCCCCCTCTTCGGAGCCCCGAACGGACTCCAAATCAGTCCTCCCGAGAGAGATTAGGGCTTGGCGGCGGCTCGTATCGTAAAACACGATGAAACTTTCTCTGATTTTTTTCTCCGCGAAAGCAAATATATGGAGTTGGAGTTGAGGTCGGTGGACGTCCAGGGGCCCCACGAGGCAGGGGGCGCACCCTAGGGGGGGCGCCCCCCACCCTCGTGGATAGGGTGTGGGCCCCCTGACATTGATTCTTTCACCAGTATTTTTTATTAATTCTGAAAAGTTGCGCCGTGGATTTTCAGGTCATTCCGAGAACTTTTATTTCTGCACAAAAATAACACCATGACAGTTCTGCTGAAAACAGCGTCAGTCCGGGTTAGTTCCATTCAAATCATGCAAGTTAGAGTCCAAAACAAGGGCAAAAGTGTTTGGAAAAGTATATACGACGGAGACGTATCACACCTCACCACAACTCCAGTGCGACGACCAGCTTGCCAACTAAGCAAGCGCCTGTGTGGCGGCATGCAGATCTTCGTGGAGTCTCTACCACCGCGCCAACACAACAGCTAGCTAGCCAGAGTGGCGCTGCATGCCTCGTCAGCCTGGATGTGTGTCAAGGCAAGGAATGGCGGCGACGGACGAGACGACTTCTGTTGCCCTCCCCGATAAAGTGAGAGGGCACGTAGGCAGTGCATTAAATGTGTTTGTTCTACAACGCCCGGGATAAGCATGTACACTATAGATACTTTCCACCTCCCGTGTGCCACTGTGCCAACCCCTTTGACATATAGAAGGAGGCCCAAGGCATACTAAGAGGGGATTCAGCATTTTTGAGCTAGGCATGCACCGCAGTTAGTTCAAGAACTCAAGAACACAAAATATACACACAAGCAGGACTTGGGTATTACGCATCTTTGCCGCCCGAACCTGGGTAAAAATCCCTTGCACTGATTGCTGGACCTGCTCTTCGTGCAACTCCTCTCCCCGCTAACCGTAGAAGGGAGCACCCTTGATCCCATAGGTGTTCGTTTTCCCCCGACATCTTTGGCGCGCCAGGTAGGGGGCAGAAGTTGTGAGAATCTGGTCTATCAGTTGGTGCAACAGTTTTCTTCATCGCCATAGCTCCAAAGAAGAAGACGATCACAGCGGTTGGTTCGTCTGGAGCCGCTCCGCCTGTGCTAGCACGGACGGGTGACATGGCACACGCCGGTGGCGGGGGAGACACTACAAAAAAAAGACACATCCGTGACATTTTGGGCCTAACGAATTTTTTTCCTGTCATACTTATGGCACTTCTATGACGATAATTGTGACAAAACCCGGTATCATCATAGATGTGGTGGGATCCTACTTCTATGACAAAAAATCATGATAGAAAATGGGCTTTTGGGCGGGCTAGAGACGCAGCTGCATGACTTTCTTTGGGCCGTCCATGACGGAAAAACCGTGGTAGAAGCGAGGGCGAGGAAAATTTCGAGGAGTTCCCGGTTACGGTGGGTGGTCGGGGGCCGAGCGATGCGCGTTTCTATCGTACGATACACGCGTGGGTGTGAGGCGTTGGGCTCTAACTAAACCCAAGCGAGGCATCGCCTAACTGAACCCGAGCGATTGCACTGGAGGCTACGCGTTACTGAACTCGAGCGATCGAGCGATTCCTTCACTACTGCTGCTAACTGAAGCCGATCGATGCTGCCTTTGGATGAACAGTGAGTGTTGCTGGGGGGGGTTGGATGAACAATGAGCGT